>NW_017306537.1:543298-657224 GCF_000935625.1 Nanorana parkeri
TAAATAATATATTATTGTTAGTATTATTTTTGTTATTACTATTATTATTATTATTATTATTATATATAATAATATAATATGTAATGTTGGGAAAGACTGAAATAGGATTTGGTAGAAATTAGCTAAATTTTCTTTTTTTTTTTAAAAGCAAAATATACAACTGCTGCACAGTGCTCAATGAATTACACGGCAGGACATCTTTTTATTATCTTGATGTAACCAACAAAGAATGCAATGGTAGGCAAACATTTTGTAAATTTAGTTGCTTCTCTTTCATACTGTTAATTGCTCCAGCTATGCATAGTTTTTGCATGGAGACAATTTTCCATCACTTTAGCATCACTTTACATCCATGTTGTCTGATGTAGTAATACATGAAGCATTATGGGGAAGTTTGACACAGTGATTTGTATGAATAAATGGAGAATCATTGAGGTTGTGATATAACAGGTAGATATAATATGGATTTTGCTATATATAAGCTAAGGCGTGCTACTTTTTATTATTAAATTCCTGGCTTTCTTCTTGAAAACCTACTTGACTTATTTTTAGGCAAAGCAAAATTTTCCAAAAGCAATGGTAGGCTGATGCCTATTGACTCCATTCTGGGAGGAGAACCTGAATTGAATTTCACTATACTGTATATAAGGGGGTCCTACTGCAAGGATCTTTTTGACTTGCGCATTAATTTCATATGCTTTAGTCCCCATTCGAAACCTCTGTGTTTTTACATGTCTTTAGGGGCATAAACATGCACTTTATTGTGTATTAAAAGCTTGTTTTAATACACAGTAAAGTACATGTTAAAACAGATGCTTTTCAAAAACACAAAGGAGTAAAATGAGCACTTTGGCTGGGTTCACACCTAGGCGTAAGGAATATGCACGTTTGCATATCACGCGTTTTGGGCCGCACATTTTTACCGCAATTTGCGGTAAAAGAAACGTGCAACAAACGCGCGTTTCTGAGGGCTATCCGGCTGTATACTAATGGATACGCACGGCAAATACGCCCCAAAGAAGCTCCTGTACTTCTTTGGGCGTAGGGCGTTTTGCAGCGAGTTCCTACGCGCTGTAAAACGCCCAGGTGGGAACCATGCCCATTGCCAATCATTGGTTTTCAAATGTTGAGCGTTTCACAGCGCGTAGGAACGCGCTGTAAAACGCCCAGGTGTGAACCAGGCCTTATCTCCTCCTACAGACTATTTTGTTGTTTGCAGGCTGTATTCACACAGGATCTGCAGTCTGCTTCCTCAGACACTGACCATGGTGACCCAGCTTTCAAACTGGCAGCCAGCCCTGTCGATTTTGCTGTGTTTAAGGCCTGGGCACACAAACTACACCCAAGATCTAAACGGTCAGGCCAACCAAACTAATATTTCAGTGTTTGGCGGGTCATAGAGTATTAAATCTACTAACTATTTATTTTACCATTCGGGAACTCTGATGGTGAGATTGGAGTTCCCAGACCCTCATACCTGCCACAGCTTCTTGGAGGGGGCCTCACTCTTCCTGATGGATTCCTGATCAACCTTATTTTAAGGAGAATGCAACCGGTGGAGTGATAAATCCAAGGTGCAAGGGAATGGAGTCAAGAACTGTGAAGAGGGACCTTGCGTCTGGGGGTCTTTAGGAGAAATAGAAAGCAAGTGACTCTTCCCACCAAACCCCAGCGATAAATTAAATGCCCCTTTTGGGTGCTTTGACCCTTTAGTACACACTTTACAAATCTTAGATCCCATGTAAAAAAATGTATAGCATTCAGGTGAGGTCATATATCCAGGGGAATTCTGACTGCAGAATAACAATGCATTGGATGTAGTGCCAGTCTGTTGCCTACAACACTTAGAAGCAGGACAGTGTTAAAGACTGGTTTATTTTGCTGCTACAGGTCCAGTCATACAGTTTAGGGTGTGAGCTTCTGAATACAAAGATAAAGCATTTTGCTTTTATAACGTGGGATGTTATTTGTAAAGTAAATTAGTTTCGCATCTGTTTTGCCGGGGGCCAACTGATTGATGGTATAAAGGGAGCAAATAAGTAGCAGATGGTTACACTGAACCTTTTACCAAGATCTCCTATCTTTCTTCAGTTACATTAGTACATATACAACCTGCAGGCATATTAATTGCGCAACAAATGGAGCAAACTGATCACACATTGCTGCGATTAATTACACCCAATTAATTCTATAGTTACGACCATATGATCATTGGGAGCTGTGATTCTCACACTGATCCACACTCAATTCATTTTCTACCACCTGTCTTCTGCTGGTGATTGATGCTAAAAAGGCATTTGACAGTGTTAAGTGGTAATTTATGGACGCAGTACTACAACATATTGGCCTAGGAGACAATATAATAGTATAGATTAAAGCAATCTATTCCATCCCCTTAGCCTCAGTCAAAGTTATTGGCTTAAAGGAGAACTATGGGGTTAAGGCTTTTCCCCATAGTTCTTCTTAGGGTAACGGGAGGACACAAACTAGCGTCCTCCTGTCACCCTGAGCTCAGTATACAGCTCGCGGTATACTGAGCCGCCGCAGCTGAAGCGGATCCTGACAATTATGTCTGGATCCACCCAGCTGCATGAGTGACAGCTGGCTCTGCCTATCTAGAGGTCAGCACTGGCGGATCGGAGCGGGGAGGGGGGAATCCAGCCCCTCCCCTGTCACGGCAGAGAGCTGTGACAGGATCGAGAGGTGCGCGAACGCCGGTATGCGTTCGCTCACTTCTCGATCTACTGAGCCGACCTGTGACAGTCTCATTGGGAAAAGCACTCACCTCATAGATCTCCTTTAATCTCTTAGCCCTTTTAATCTCAAACGACACCTGCCAAGGATGCCCACTGTTCTTTGTGCAACTCTCTGGAACCCTTTCTGTGCAGGGTCTGTTCTCTTCTCTTTTACATTACCAGCCCACATATGAATTCCTTCCCAACCATTAGATATTTATGGGAATCTCTCCTACTTGAAAATAATTTTCAAAAGAAACAATGGGCATCTTGTTGACCCTGCAACAAACCTGTACTCTGAAAGACAACTTTACATTTAAGTGGGCCAATTCATCCATCATATACCTGGGAACTTTAATTCCGGACACCTTGAAAGACACGTTTGACCCAAATTTTTCACCCCTTCTCCAAAGAGTATGGTCATTGCTCCAGAAGTGGAAATCAAGATTGTGTGCCTGGTTCAGCCAATGTAACATCCTCAAAATGGATATCCTACCCCAAATCCTCTACCTACTCTGACCCTACCTCTGCATATCCCACCATCTCCCACCAATTGACCTCACCCCTGCTCACCTCGCACACCCTCCACCCTCTCCCTTTCCATCCAGTACCCTTTCTCCCTACCACCCCTTCCTATTAAAAAGGAGAAATCAACCCAGAGTAAATGTGGTCCCTTCTTTTTCAATCCCTATGGACCCAGTGGATCAGATAATACATTGTCTATAGTCAACTGTAGAGAATGCACAAAGTTTGTTGTTCATAATTCTTATTTACTTGTATGACTTGTACCTTGCACTCTGGTCCCCGTGTGCCTATTGGGATGTATATCATCGCAAGTCCTTTTTTTGTACATTCCTCTGAGTTTTCATAAATAAAAAAACACACACACAAAATAAGTATACATACACCATGCACCCATGAAATCGATCGCGTCTCTCGTTCCCCCAGACCTAGCCGGTCCTAGCCTTTCAATGTCACTTTCGATGCATGCTCGTACATCATCTGACCCTGCCCTGCGCATTACATTACAAAAGACTTTATTGGGAGCATTTATGGATCACGTTTAACAGATTTTGCTATTTTTCAAAAAGCAACTTTAATACTAGAGAACTACACTGAGTGGCCAGTCTATTATGACCACCTGACGTTTGTAGGCAAATTAGCTATAATTTCGCGCTGAAGTTGCTAGAGGGCCAGACCATTATAAATAGGGAAGCAGGTTGTTTACCACGACAGTAGAAGTGATTTGTTTCTGAACATATGGGTAAACAACACGATGTAACAGCCTTTGAACGTGGGATGAGTGTTGGCGCGAGCCATGGAGCGAGTATCAGCAAAACAGCAGAATTCGTTAAATGTTCAAGAGGAGCTCATTGTTAAAGTGTTAAAGACTGGACTGTCAGCAAAAAATCTGGGTCTGAACGTGCGAATTGTGGCCGTCAGCGACTAGTCAATGTTAGGGCAGAACGGAGAGTGGCAAGACTGGTACAAGACAACAGAAGGGCAACAGTGCAGTGTCAGATTCCTCGCATCACCTTTCAACATCTCGTGGAGTCACGAGGCGGCCCAACTAAGTCATCTCGTGGAGTCATCTCGTGGCCCAACGAAGTACTGATGGGGTGGTCATAATAATCTGGCCACTCAGTGTATATACACATGTTGGCGTGAAGATATTCGCCTGTGGACTATTCGCACTGTTTCAGTCATTCATCCTTTTTTGCTGATTGTTTGCACTTAATAATTTGTATGTTTGTATACTCTATTATGTGAGATTACTTCCATAGCACTGCACTGGTTTCTCTTTAGTTTATTTGGGTGATATATTAATTTGGGATGCTGGCAGTTTACAGGTGAAACTCGAATAATTAGAATATCGTGCAAAGTTAATTTATTTCACTAATGCAACTTAAAAGGTGAAAGTAATATATGAGATAGACTCATTACATGCAAAGCAAGATAATTCAAGCCGTGATTTGTCATAATTGTGATGATTATGGCTTACAGCTCATGAAAACCCCAAGAACCCCAAATCCACAACCTCAAAAAAGTAGATTATTACAAGCAATCAATAAAACAAGGATTGTACATAGAACAATATCGGACCTCTGAAAAGTACAAGCATGCATATGTACTCAGTACTTGGTTTGGGCCCCTTTTGCAGCACTTACTGCAATTACTTTTGCACGATATTCTAATTATTCGAGGTTGCACCTGTAGTACTTATAGGGTTATTTAGGAGCACAGAAATCTCCCATTAAAGAAAGTTTTATTAGCATTTAATGTTGTGCAATTAATTGGAACAAATATACAAAATTAGTTGCAAAGTAGTTGCAATTAAATAACAGACACAATGGTAGTTAAACAATAAAGACTGATCCAAAATCGTTATAGTTTCTCTTTTAATAAAACATTACTCCTCTTCAGGGAGTCAGAGAGCCTAGAGGCAATACTGATGACAAGTCCAACTTGTCCTAGCTAGAATTATTCACTCCGTTTCTACAAACAATCTGTTTTTTTTTTCTAGCAAAGCTGAAATATAACAATACTATTTTTAAAAAAAGACTGGAGCTCCCCTTGTGGGCTGTATAGAATACTGCATAATAGTAGTATCCCAAAAATGGAGATCTTACTACAGTATTTATGTGAAAAAATATTCCACAATCTTTTAATTGCACATATGACTTGACTCAGACATACATTAACAGACATTTAAAACCATTTAAAGTTTCCTGAAAGACATACATAGCATGCGTTGAGTTCACCAGTACTACGATGTAAAAAATCAAACAGAAGTTACTTCATATCTCAATAATGTGCACATTATCAGTCCATTTGTTCCAGATATCTAATACAAGAACATAGTAAACGAGCATAAGCAACTAGGTGCACAAAATGTGCTCATAAATCCTCAGATTGTCCAGAGTCATTTTAGACCTACAAGTTGTCCAACTAATATTCTTCCATATAATTGGCCAGATGTCAAATGGGTAGCTGACCCCTTAATATGTGTGGCCTCCTTATATCACCATAGTTTTTGAAAAACAGACAATATTCACTAATATTAAATGACCTATCTATTCAAAAAATATGCAGGTCCACTATTCATATTCATAGTCTACACAAATCACCCCACATATATGCAAGTATACAGGGATCTGTAAAGAGTATGGACTTGTAATGTATGTGCAGTCATATAGACTGACAAGCTGGATATATCAGGAGAATATTTGTAAATGCAGTACTACTGCTTGCACTGCATGTCAGCTACTAGTAAGACAATACTCCCAGACTATCAGAGTATTCCAGTCGAGTGCATCCCTTCTGCAGTCTTTAAAGTAGAATTAAAGTCCATTTTTTAAAACATATATCTACTGCTAGCATGTAGTATACCTGTATATGCAAAAGCATTAAAAAAAAGTTACCAAACAGATAAATACTTACCTCTGTCTGCTTCCGGCTACAGCACACAGGTTCCGAACGGCCGTGCAGGCAGAGGATGTGGGCGGGCGCATGCGCAGTCCATATCACCGGCGGGGAGAAAAGGAGGGACTCAGTATAAGTAAAGCAAAACAAACGACAAACGCACACAACAATTTGTTACCAGTTATACAGTAAGGTGCACACGAAATGGGCTTTGAACAGTAGAACAGTAGAAAGGCATCATGGCACACTCACAAACCAGCATGTAAAACAACTTGTCTCACCACTAAGGACAATGACAGAGGTTTGGATACACGTCTTCTGCAAAGGATGTGTAAGCCGCACTGCCGCGCCAAGGCACCTCTTATAGTGCGGTCCTAACTCTAAACTATGAGAGTCTCCATCTTGGAGCACATGGGGGCAGAAGATATCAAATTGGGTGCAGGCCTGTCAGTATAAGTAAATGCACTCAGCCGTGACCGTGCACATCAGGCAGACTCCATGAGACAGGAAGAGGCAGCAGTCTGTGCTGGATCTGATTTCTGAATACAAGCAGAAGGAAGAAGATGATCAGATCAAGAGGCATCCTTTAAAGGAGAACTATGGGGTAAGTGTTTTTCCCCATAGTTCTCCTAAGGGTCACGGAGGACACAAACTAGCGTCCTCCCGTCACCCAAAGCTCAGTATACCGCGAGCTACAGCTCGCGGTATACTGAGGCCGCCGCAGCCGGGTCGGATCCCGACATTACTGTCGAGATGCATCCAGCTGCGTGATTGACAGCTGGCTCTGCCTATCTAGAGGCAGAGCCAACTGTACCCGCCCCCTCCACCGTCCGGAGCGGGGAGGGTAAGAATCCCTGCAGGGAGCCATGAGTGATAGTCACGGCTCTCTGCAGGGACATGATCGAGAAGTGAGCGAGCGACGGTATGTGTTCGTTCACTTCACACTCACCTCATAGTTCTCCTTTAAGGTAAGTTCTTAAAACAGCATTATAATGGGGGGGAAAATGGGAGGGTTTAATATCACTTTAACTATATTTTCTCATTGTGGGTAGGGCAATGTGCTACAGGTCTTGCCACCTATCCCATGTTGTGTGCTGAGAATATAGAACAGACACACACACACACCCTGTTTCCCCGAAAATAAGACCTACCCCTAAAATAAGACCTAGTTGTGACCATTCCCAGGGCCGGTGGCGGCATAAGGGGGAACTTGAAGAGCCGCGGGAGAGGCAGGAGAGAATCAGCGGTGCCAACGAAGCCAGCGCTAGAGGAAGCAAGGCGGCACCGGAGGGAGCAGAGCCGCATAAGCCGATGCCTCCTCTATAGCGCCGGCTCCTGTGAATCGATAGTGAAAGTGCGCTTCGCTCATTCTGGCCAGCGATTGGATAGCAAATTGCTCTTGATAAGGTACGGCAGCCCTGATTGTCCTGATCACCATATTTTTGTACATGAATACATGCAGACTGTTGTACATGAATAAGTGTGGATTGTTGTACATTAAAAAAAAAAATAAGACCTACCCCGAAAATAAGACCTAGTGTGTTTTTTTGAGCCAAATAAAATATAAGACCGTGTCTTATTTTCGGGGAAACACGGTATATGTTCTCAGATAAATTCTGTGAAACTGCATGAATACCAAGACGCATTCTGAAGGCTGGATGAGACCACCTACTATCTGACTTATGAGAAGATATATAAACATGTCATGGAAATATGCCCTGTATAAGATAACATTCACTCCTTTACTGTAGCAACAGGAGGATACAAAAGGTCTTATCTCATAGCTTCCACATGATATTCTTCAGACTGCGTCTATGTCATTTTAAAGATAAACTCAATGCAGATATAAGCAATGCAGATTAGTTTAGATCTGTAATCATTAATATATCATTAAATGATTTTTTTATTTTGTGTTTAAGCAGTGTAAGTATCTGAATTTCACTTGGTATCAGCCTCTCGCAGCCCCTGTACAGCAGAGCTCAGACTAGGGGAGAGAGAAGCAGCAGAAGATGCCAATTAGTTGTGCTGCAATGCAAGGAGCAGGCTGATAGAAGGCGAGATCAGAGTGACAGATAAGCTGTCCAGTCTGCTGCTTCTCTTTTTACTCTTCAGTCACAACTGCGAGTAGAGAGGATAAGTGTAAGGCCTGGTTCACACCTGGGCGTTTTACAGTGCGTCCCTACGCTCTGTAAAACGCTCAACATGTGAAAACCAATGATTGCCTATGGGCATGGTTCCCACCTGGACGTTTTACAACGCGTAGGAACACACTGCAAAATGCCCTACGCCCAAAGAAGTACAGGAGCTTATTTGAGGCGTATTTGCCGCGCGTATCCATTGGGATACAGCCAGGTAGCCCTCGGAAACGCACGTTTGTCGTGCCTTTTTTAAAACCGCAAATCGCAGTAAAACGCGAGGGAAACGCGCATATTCCGTACGCCCAGGTGTGAACCCAAAAGAGGCCTTAATTAAAGCATCTTCTTTATTTATTAAAGGCATAAGACCAGCCATAACAGTCCACTAACGCGTTTCACCCAAACGCTTTAATCCTAGCTTCTTTATTTATTGAAGGCATAAGGCCAGACATAGCAGTCCAGGTAACGCGTTTCAGCCAAAAGGTGCCTTAATCATAGCATCTGCTTTATTTATTAAAGGCATAAGACCAGCCATAACAGTCCACTAACACGTTTCAGCCAAAGGCGCCTTAATCATAGCATCTTCTTTATTTATTGAAGGCATAAGGCCAGACATAGCGGTTCAGCTATCATGTTTCAGCCAAAAGGTGCCTTAACCACCTGCAGTCCGGCCAGACAGCGGCTTCCTGAGAGCGGGTGGGATCCCGTCCCGCTCGTGCCCGCCCATAGGCGGAGCGCACGAGCGGGAAATCAGCATTGAATGTAAACAGCCAGCAATGGCTGTTTACATACACGCGTTCGGGCATTTGTAGAGACGCCCGATCGCTTGCAATATGCGTGCGGGTGTGCGCCCCCTCTGCCTCCGCCGCTGCTGCAGATCCTGAGCTATGCGGCCGGAGATCAAATGGAGCTCAGTACACGAGCTCCGTTTGATCTCCTCCTCCTCTTCGGAATGCAGGCAGTGATGTGTATTACATCACTGCCTGCATTCCTCTGCCACTCTCCGGTACAGAAACCAGAGAGAAGCTGGTGAAGCAGGTCTCTGCTTCATCAGCTTCTCTGGGGGTCCCAAGGTGACATTAGGGGTCTTAAAGACCCCTGATGTCTCCATAAAGAGGACCTGTCACTGCAAATTGGCTATCACATAGGGAGCTTGTTTGCTCCCTATGTGATAGCAATAAAGTTCAGTGAAAAAAAAAGGTTTAAAGAAATTAAAGTTACAAAAAAAATTACAAAATTTAAAGCCACATATCAAAGCAATAAAAAGTCCCCCGCCCCCACATGCACACGCAAACATGCGTCGAGTCCGCCTACGTGCGAAAACGACGATTACATCCATTGCACCGCACATGTTACATATCGCCGCGAACGTCGGCGTGAGAGCAATAATTCTAGGGCCATCAATCACTGATAACACTAAACGGATGAGCGGGAAAAGCTTTTAAAGCGTCGGCGGTGGTCAATTTTGAGTATGGTAGTTTTTTGCAATGTAGCGGGTGCGCGCAATTTTAAAGCTTGACATGTTTGGTGTCTATTTACCCGATGTGCCCCCGACTTTTATATTTTACCAAAAAATTGGGTAATAATAAATGTTTTATAACATAACGTAGGGATAACAATTTTATTTTCAAAATTTTTGATACTTTTTTCATTATATAGTAAAAAAAAAACCCGCAGTGGTGATTAAATACCCCCAAAAGAAAGCTCTATCTGTCCCCAAAAAATTGTATAAAATTAATTTCAGTACAGCGTTGCATGACGGAATAAATGTGAGTCAAAGTACCGCAGCGCTGAACACTGAAAAATGGCCTGGACAGGAAGGGGGTATAAACACCCCGGTCAGCAAGTGGTTAATCATAGCATCATCTTTATTTATTCAAGGCATAAGACCAGACAAAGTAGTCCAGCTAATGTGTTCACCCATAGGGGCCTTACTTACAGCAAGATTAAGCCCTCTTTTGGCTGAAACACATTAGATTGACTTCTATGTCTGGTCTTATGCCTTCAATGAATGAAGATGATTTTTACTAGAACCATGTGCAACACTTTTTTTTCTATTGCTTCTGTCTGTGGGCACCTTTATTTCTTGGATTAAAACATGTCGGTTCAGAATCATTTCAGAGGCAGTCAAGATGCTAAGTGTTTAGGTGCCCATACACTGTGCGATTATAGCACGATAATCGCGGGAAATCCCGCGATCGTGCGATAATCGCAAAGTGTATGGAAGACGTGCAGCCGTTTTTACTGTACGGTCGCACGTCTTTTGTCTAGGGAGCACGCTAGAAAACCAGCCGAAAATTGTACGATTTTCGGCTGGTTTGAACGGTGCTCGGGAGACAAATGCCGAACGGGCCGGTGTGCGCACGCGCACACTGCCCGTTCAGCATTGCGGTCATCGGAAGCCCGCCCCTCAGGGGGGCGGGCTTGCGATGATCGAGAGTACGATCTGCCTGTCCAAGATGGGCAGATCGTATGTTTTTTTAATTACTTTACAACCATCGCAAGACTAAGGTCTTGCGATGGTTGTAAAGTGTATGGCCACCTTAAGACTTCTGAGAAAATGGAGTTACCCCACTTGATAATATAATTATACACCATCCGCATTGATGTTATCACGTCAGTACTTGTCAATGTACCCCCAGTGGCCATAAGACAAATCATTTCATCCTTCTGTAAATGGCTTGCTATTATTTAAGGTTATTAAAGATAATAATATGTATACTGAGAAAAAAATAGATTTGCTGACAGCTAAGGCTTTAAAATAATTTTGAGCTATGCATTTAATTGAGGAAACATACATTGTATTTTTCTGTATGATGGAAATGTCAGTCATGGTTTTTTTTTCCTGACTCCCCTAAACTCATGCAACATATCTGAGAGCTGAGTAGTTTGTTACGTTTGTGCCAGGTGTGGAGCTGATAATACACATGAGCTCACCACATAGGTGCTGAAAGGTGCAAGTCACAGTAATAACAGGATCTCTGTGTACAGTTGCAATAAAGCTGTTTTCAGTTGTTCCTCATTGCAATGGCATGTTACCTCCTGCAGTGCTGTGTGCTTCACAATATTCTTTAACCCGTTCATCTAATCTGGAGACCTCCGCAAAGGTTTAGCAATCACTGCGGTTTTGCTAGGTGGAGGCCGAGTACAGAGAAAGGTCTAAAAGGTGAGCTTGTCCTTAAAATAAAAAAAATAAACATACAATATATGACAAGTATTAATATTTAGTCATAATCATATTTAAAAAAAATTTAAATATAAATAAAAATATAATTTCCTCCTCGATCGGCTACTTTGATACAGCTAATAGCTCTCATTGATAATTCTTGGCCAGCCTTGATCATTATAACACAGTGCTCAATAGATTTTTAGCCAGCACATATGTGAATTTGCCTGGTCATAAGTCAAAAGGTGGCCTGGTCATGCAAGTGCCCTTAAAGTTTAACTCAATCCACAACTTTTTTTAGTTTTAGATAAAGTGAGATAGGATTATAACCCTTGTCAGCTTTGTTTTACCTTCTGTGTCCCAATGGGGAGATTTGCCTTCAGTTCCTGCCCGATAGCCACAACAGGAAGTGAGAGAAAATCGCTCCGCAGAGAGGATAATCCCTGGTAGTCAGCAGGGTCACCAGAACTAGTTTCTCCATTGAAAGATTTCCCATCTATTCCTATTCTAATGACAACCCACATTTTGGATTTTCGTTTACTCTCAAATTGACACGGTGAATCTCCCTAACAGGGCATAGACAGCAAAAAAACCTGACGGGGGATCTAATTCCTCTCCAATCTATCCAACTTTTTTAAATGTATTTATTCATTTTGGCTTCAGTTGCACTTCAAAGATATTGATAATAAGGCCAAACTCCAGACATAAGGTTTATATTAGGAACAAAACTGTAATATATTGGAGCTTACCAGTCCCTATTTATGGTGGCTGCATTTTTTGTTTCAGGTTGAGTATATTTTCTGCAAGTACAGAAAAATGCCGGCTCACCCTGCCTGAAATAAAGTTTCCTTGGAACTTCCTGTGCACTGAACTGAAATCTCAAACAATGTTATCAGCTTTCCTAGCTATCTTCTGTGAACTATAAAACTACACCTCTCTATGCAATAGGATAAGGAGGTGTTGTAGTCCAAATCAAGAGAGTGATCTAGCGTCACCATGCTGCTCCTCCATAGGCACAGTACAACAGGGCCATCTTTAGTCATAGCAGCGCTGATGCAGAAGATCACAGTAGGGGCAGATGTGGAGGATAGCAGCAGGGAAGATGTGGAGGATCTCAGCAGGGCAGGTGTGGTGGATCGCAGCAGGGCAGAGGTGCGCTTACAACAAATACTGCATGCCATACTATTTTTAAGTGCAATGTGGTGGTGTGAACTGTGCCAACCTGTGACCAGACAGAATGCCTTGTCTCGCGTTCGGGCTGTGCTGGAAAGAACGCAGAGTGCAGCTTGAATGCATCATGTATGAATGGGCCCTTTGAGCATGCACTACTTTTTTCCACCACACTGCAATTCACGTGGTCAAACGCATTGCAGCCAGAGGGTTCATTTAGGGTACCATTCAAATGAATCGTAATGCACCTACCACACTTTAATTAATGGTAGGTGTGTTGCGTGGTAGTGTGCATTCTAGAGCTGCAGCTAACGATTATTTTCAAAATCGATTAGTTAGCCGATTATTACATTGCACAGAACCGTCTCAGGCGGGCTGTACAGCGCCCCATGATTTCTAATGGCAGCTCTTTCCCCACATGAGAGGACGGACGGACGGTTGGATGCACAGCCCAAGTTCTTCATGAACGAGCAATTGGTTAGAACTCGGCTTGACTAACTGCACATGCGTAGTCCACTTTCTCTCTCACATTGTTTTGTGAAGAGGGAGAAAGAGAACTGCGGATGTGCAGTTCATGAGAAGCCAAGTGCTTGTTCATGAGGAACGGGGCTGCGCATCCAACAGTCAGTCTGTCCTACCATGTAGTTAGGACAGAGAGGTAGCAGTAGTAAGAACAGCAAGAATCATTTTTAAAAATAGAGGACAGTATTTTAACTTACAATCTACCCTGTAATGTATCTGGGTTTTAAAAAATGTAAATAAAGGTGAACTGACCCTTTAAAACACTTTAGATGAGTAGGGAAGGGTTAGAACATGTGTCAGGTTTTTATTGCTCTATGTACCCCCAGTGGAGAGATTTCTTCTCACTTCCTGTCCTGCTGATACCTGTCATCGATGGGGAAAAAAACAGCCAGAAAAACCTCAACAGAAGTTTTAACTCTCTGCCACTCTATCCAATTCTAAAGCTGACCATACACCGGTAGGCATTTGTTCGATTTTCTGATGGTTAGTGGGGTTTAATCACCACTTGTTTTGACCCCAGTAGTAAGGAAAATCGAAGGAGCAGGATGGAAACTTTTTCTTGTTTCTTATCTAAACTAACAATTTTTTTTTCTGTTTGGGAAAAATCATATTGTATTATTGTACAATTGTAATGCCCAAGCCTATCCCACCTCGACATTCTGTATCAACTGTCCTTTTATTTCTTCCATTAACTCATCCCACACAATTATTACCTTTTGTATCACCTCACCCCTCAAACTAGATTATAATCACACAAGCAAGTCCCTGAATTGAAATGGTATTGTAACTGTACTGTCTCCCTCGATTTTGTAAAGCACAAGTAGCAAACATTTAAGGACTTCTGAGCGAAATCTGTTGACTCAATTATGGCAAGATCGAATGTTCTGATGTAGGATTTCCAACAAGTGTTCGATCGATGTTCTAACAGTGTATGCTCAGCTTAAAAGAAAAGGTTTGGCTGGAGTTGGTTATAAAGGAGATTAATTTGTGTGTTGAACCTTTGCACTATTGAAGTCTAATATCCTAGATACAGAACAGTTGCTACATATTTGTGTTCTGACTATGCCAGTTATTTCATGTCAATAGCTACATCAAAATATTTTCCAACTATTAAATGAAATGTTCACATAAAATAACCCATTGAAAATGTCAATAACTGCATCACTCCAAACTGCCATCTTCCAATGCTTTCCCTATATCACATTTCTCTAGGTTTTTCTCTGTCATCTACCATTGACAAGGCAGTAGCCTTTTTCTGACATCTTCCATACAATGTGTACGGTTAACACAGAAGGAAATATGAAATGAATTTGTCATATGTCAGACATGTCAGCATGTTAACGCTGTTTTTTTTAAAATTGTTATAGTGAAATATGGGCTTTATATATTTGATTTGAGGTCATGTCTGAAAAATGTGTGAATAGGTGCTTTATAGATTTTGCTTGGTGTAATCTTTCCTGACATTAGTTGTGTTATACTGGCTTCCACTAGATATTTGCACAGTAATGCGATTGGCAGATTCAGGGGCAGAGCTTCACAACGTGTTCCATTCGTGTTACTGCCTGTGTGTTTGGGGAGGTGAAATAAGGGGGAAAGAGCCAGATGCTCCCCAAGCCAATGTTGTTTGATAAAGATTGGTGTGAACAGAGACTACATAGGTTTAGTCCATGTAGTAGTGAACATCTCCAGGTTTATGTACCATA
This sequence comes from Nanorana parkeri, assembly GCF_000935625.1. NCBI lineage: Eukaryota > Metazoa > Chordata > Amphibia > Anura > Dicroglossidae > Nanorana > Nanorana parkeri. The sequence continues at coordinate 558,153 of NW_017306537.1, forward strand.
ACCGATCCATATAAATGACTATTTCACAGATTTCATTACTGGAGAAAGTCATAGCTATGAATGGAATGTCCTATAGGAGGATAATCCTGCTGGGCCATCAAGGCTATTGACTTAAGTATTGTTTTTTTTGCTATCATTCCCAGCAATGTAACCAAGGAGCTGATGCCATATTCCCATAGTCTGTTCACCCAGCCAGTCTTCCAATACTGCACACTCCTCTATAGCAGCCATGGATTATAGCAATATATGACATAATGTCAGAGTCTGTTCCTACTATACAAACAGCATTTCTTAACGCTTATCTACAGATTTAAAAAAAAAAAAAACCTGCCCCCTGCAGTGGGCTACCTCCTGCATTGCAAGGGTCAACTGCTCATTTTTGTACAGGGAAGTTCTTTAAAGCAGTTTTAAGTACTTGATCCCTGCTTCCCTAATGGTTGGCACTCGCTTCTCTTCCCTTCACTGCAGCTGTGGAATGTCTCTCATCATCGTCACATCTAATGCAGACCTATGAGCCCTGCATTACACGTGCTGACATCAGCGGGCCTCTGACCGCTGGAGTGGAGTAGGGGAAGAGCCTACGGGTGCCAGTCTTGTATCCAGCAGGAGGGAGGATCAGATAAATAAAACCACTCTAAACAATTCCCCTAGACAAAAAGGAGTATGTAAACCTTGCAGAGAGGGGGTAGCCCCACTGCGAGGTGAGGGTTTTTTGTAACCAGAGATAGGCTTCATTGTAACATAACATGCTATTTATACAGATCAATTTAACAGGAGCCCTGATTGGCTAACATAGCTGTCAACCTGAAGGCAAGATTGCAAATTAAACTTCTTGTAACTTGAAAATAAAGCATAAGCTCTCACCCTGGAGGAGAAGGGATTCATTTCTGTAGACCAGTCATCCAATGGTGGAGAGTTTTTGACAAAGTGGGTATGGAGGGGGCCCAGTCACAGTCCCCTAGGGCCCAGGGGAAGGTGCTATGCACCGCCAGCATCACAAATATCCTCTAAGAGTTTAAGTGCGATTTTACAGATAATAGACTAAAGGAACAGCTAATAGTCTGGAATCATTCAAGAGGCTTTTGGACGATTTCCTGAGAAACGGTAATATACAGGGGTACAAGTACTCCTAAAAACGAGATGACTCGGGGATCTTTACACACACACACACACACAATAGGTTGGACTTGATGGACATGTGTCTTTATTCAACCTCAAATACTATGAACTATATTTGTTAATGAAAGTAAATTCAGTGTTCTGCCTTGTTAATAAATCAATTTTCCCAAATAAGGGAGGGAGTTACCATTTCTAGATGGGAGACATCTAAGTTAAGAATTTACAGGGCTTTTTGCCTTTAGACAATATTAGTTGTCAGTCTTAAATTTCATCAGCCCATAATTCTTTACCATGTAATAATGCAAATAGTTGAGATATTTGGAAAAATGTTTAACTGTATGAGCTATTTATGTGATATTTATGTATGAGATAATGACTAAAATGTATTTATAAATGGACCTGACTCACAATTAAATATGAAGGAGGTAGCTTTTCATCGTAAAGAGAACCTGTAAGAAAAGCCATATGGGAGCTGCCTTTGCAGACTTTGCAGACTTGCTTTTAATCTTGTATACTCAAGGGCAGTCATACTAATATTACATTGTTACACAATTTAATGGGTTACTAATTTGGAACAAGCATGTGAATTTGTGGTCCCCTGACAGCTAATAGCCATAGGCTTGTTCTGGGGGTCACTGGTTCACCAAGTAGTGTTACCCATTAGAATCTGTAATTGATCCTGCGTGACTGTTGTAAGATTGTAGAATGATTGCAACAATAAGATTGTTGGTGATCAAAACATAAACAGGGCTAAAGAGACTGGTAATATTCACTGCAATAATACTGATTTTTGCTTGTTGTACAATACCCAGCTGTAACTTGAGATGCATCTGATCTACCTCTAGCAATTAGGTAATTTAAAAAAGGTGGCAGTCAACCTGGTAAATTCTGGGAACTTATGTTTGGCCCCTGGCTTCTTCAGGGGGGTCACATTTTATAAATGTAACTGTCTAGATGGAAAACATAAACTGGTACAGGAACATATACACAATGCATCAGCAGTATTCATTTTACTACGCCTTTGGTACCTTTAGAACCATCATAAAGTATTGAGAGTTGTAGATATAGCCATTGCTAATATGGCAGCAATGATAATGCGGAGTGAAAAGGTCATATGTTTTCATCGAAGCTGTACTTAGGTCCAGCTCTTTAAAATAGGCCAAGATGGCCATAACAATCTAGCCAAGCGGGTCCCAAGGATGAACGCATTGTTGGAAATGCAACAGCATATACTGATAATTTATCTTTTGAGCTGTAGAGGGCACTGTAGTGCAATGTTTCATTTAAACACATAACCAACAGGTTATGGGCCCAGGCACTGAACAGAACACTGCAAGTCAGCAAGAGCCGCATCCAAGCTACTGAAAGATGGCAAGCTGTTCAGATATAAAGTTTGCAATCGCAAAGCTAAACAAAACCAACTACCAGCTATGGAAGTTCAATGCTGCTACGCAAAGATGACTTGTGGCAAGTACTGAGTACAGACAGACCCAGTAATGGACTGGGGAGGAATGGGACAAGAAGAACAGGCAAGCAAAAGCAATTCTGTCTGCTAGTGGAAGGCGACCAGCTCATCCACATAAGAAAAGAGAATACAGCTAAAGGTATGTGGACTGCATTACAAAAACTGCATGAGCATTCAAACCTAAACAGTAAACTATATCTGCTACGCAAGCTATATAAGATGAGGTTAGAAAAAGGCCAGGAAATGCATGAACATGTGAATGCCATGCTGTAAATTGTAGAACAACTACGTGCAATTGGAGAGAAAAATTAAAGATAACCACGTGTTGGCATTACTGCTATGCAGCCTTCCAGAGTCATAAAGTGCTCTTATTAATGCTCTAGAAACCAGACCTGAGCAGGAACTAACACTAGAATACACCAAAGGAAAATTAATTGATGAACATGACAGAAGGAAAGAAAATATGCACAATTAAGAAAACCAGAAAGCCCTTAAGGTGCATAAGAGCGCAAAGCAAAACAAAGAAAGCAGAGCATGTTTTCACTGTAAAAAGACTGGCCACCTGAAAAAAGGACTGTTCAATCTGGAAAGCTAAGCAGCAAAAGTGAGAGGCACCTACAAGAGAAAGAGCTAAGGCAGCCACAATGACAACTGCAGGCACATCATGGAGTGCTACCTTTAAAGTGACTCAGAACAGCATACCAAGCGGATGGTGTATTGACTCAGGTGCAACAAGTCACATGACTAGTGATGAGACCTTTTTCAGTGCAAAGGATAAAGTCTTCTTAGCAAAGGGGAAAAGTGTTACTGCAGAAGGTAATGGTCAAGGATTCTTGAACTGCATCACACCATTAGGGGACAAGCAGAGTATCCTCGTGAAAAATGTACTGTATATCCTTGGCCTAGAAGGAAGCCTTCCATCAGTGAAAACACTTGCTAATAGGGATGTGCAGATACTTTTCGAGTACCAGTGCAGATACTTGGCATTTTCATGAAAACTACCAGGGTTGCAGGGGTTGCAGCTGGGACCTGGCTTTGGCACTCCACCACTGTCCTGAAATCATTAGTCAATATTGTTTTTGAAAAACTGTCACATGACAATAAACAAAAATGTATCAGTACTCGTACTTGTAAGTACTCGGCAAGTACCAGTACTCGTACTCGCAAAACTGGTATCTGTGCATCCCTTTATTTATAAAAACAAAATCGTACATTAAAACAGAGATGTACAAATCCCAGGAGCTCCGTGTGCTCCTTACAAATGACAGCTGCCTCCTAATTTTTGAATTTTTCTCTAGTCTAGTCTTGGAGCTCAATAGTATCGGTACATGTACTCGTACTTGTACCGAGTACTGTACTTGGTATCTGTGCAACCCTACTTGCTAATAACGGTCTCACAGTTCAATGCCAAGGTGATGAATGTACAATTCGAAACAATAAGCAAATCCTCACAAAAGGAAAATTGGATAAACATCTATACAGACTCATCACCGCATAGGAACAAGTCAAGACAGCCACTCATAATCCAAACAACAAATGTATCCATCTATGGCACAGATGACTAGGGCACCGAAACCCAGAAGCCATAAAAGATATTATAAAGAGAGGCTTATCAGAAGATATAACCGTACTGCCCTGCCAAATGCTCATGACATGCAAATGCTGTATGGAAGCAAAGACCACACATACCCCACTTCCACAGGCCACCCAAAGAAAGACCATACAACCCATGGAACTCATACACAGTGACACGTGCAGACCAATGAAAACTCCCTTGAGCAATAGGTTAAAAAAAACGGCACTCGCAAGGGTGTCTGTCCATCCAGTACTTTATTTGTAAAAAGGCATAACAGCAGCAAACAAACAAATGCTTACATGTTTCAGCCCCCAAACTATGCCTTAATCGTAGGTTACGATTAAAGGGTTATTAAACCCTCAGGTTTTTTTGCATATATCTACTGCTAGTAAGCAGTAGATATATTCAAAAACATTTTTAAAAAAAACATTTAAAAAGAGGTTTAAACTTACCTGTGTCTTTGCCGCACGCTCCCGTCCGAAAATCTGAAAAATCTTGGGCAGCCGCAAAGGATCTTGGGGCGAGCGCATGCGCAGTCCAGATTTTTAGCTGGGAAAGACACAAGGTAAGTCTATGGACGCGTGCACCTGCATGCAGACTCCGTTGGACAGGAAGTGCCAGCAAGCACAGAGGAGTCAGCGCTGGATCGGAGGGCTGCCGCAGCACTGGAGGGACATCTGAAAATTACAGGAAAGAAGAAGAAAATTGGATTAAGAGACATAATTTAAGGTAAGTGCTTACACTAGCATTGGGGGAGGGGAAAAAAAAGTTATACTTTAACGTCACTTTAAGGCCCAGTTTAGGGACTGAACCATGTAAGCATTTGTTTGTTTGCTGCTGTTATGCCTTTTTACAAAAAAAGTACTGGATGGACAGACATCTTGGCGAGTGCGGGTTTTTTACCTTTTGCTCAGTGAAGGCTCTGGCAGAAGCTTTACCAGGCACCGAGGTTCAAGAAGCGGCATTGGAGACAAGAGGGTAGATCTGCTCAGTGTTTCTAAACTGCAATGAAAACTCCCACATCAGGCAGGAACAGATATCTACTGACTTTCATTGATGATTATTCCAGGTACACAACAACTTATCTGATGAAGCACAAGAATGAAACATCAGAGACACTTCAAGCGTTTGTAGCCATGTCCAGCAACAAATTCCAATGGAAACCAAGAATTATACGCACCGACAACGGAGGGGAATGTATCAGTAAGGGAAGTGGAATCATACCTGAAGAAACAAGGTATAGTACACCAGACCACCACACCATACACCACTGAAGAAAATGGTGTAGCAGAACGGAAAAATTGCACACTGATAGAAATGGCCAGGTGCATGCTGTCAGACACCAACCTACCTAAGAAGTACTGGGGAGAAGCAGTCATGACTGCAACATACTTAAAGAACAGATTACCTTCAAAAGCCATTGAAAGCACCCCATTTTAAATGTGGCATGAATTGAAGCCTAGCCTAAGTCACATCAGAGTGTTTGGATATAAAGCTTACGCATATTTTTTTACGCATAAGAAACAATCCACGTTGGGTATGCCCCATAGAAGATATTCAGATGGGCTATAGTGAACAAAGTAATGGATCTAGAATACTCCACCCAAAGACTGACAAAGTGACAATAAGTCGCAGCGTTTATTTGGATGAGAACCCATCACCAGAAACAATGATCCCGGGAAATTGTGAAGTGAATTCGCCCAGTGAACCAGCAAAGTGAAGTCACATAGGAGTCAGAACAAGAGGTGGAACTCACGCTGGATAAGTCACGTCCCATGTTAAATTCTGCTGAACAGCCTGAAATTAGAAGATCCACTCACAAAGGGAATACCACCTTGGTAAGACACATAGCATACTCGAACCAACATCATGCGAACACACAGAAAAATTACCAAAACGTGAAGCCAATCAATGGAGAAAAGGAGCAGAAGAAGAAATGACTGTGGATGCACTCACCAAGCCATTGCCAAAGGATCATCACAGTTTCCTTTGAGAGAAGCTAAATGTCATATAGCATCGCATATGCTGTTGTGAAGGGGTGAAATACAACAGCATATACTGATAATTTGTCTTTTGAACTGTAGATGGCGCTGTAGTGTAGTGTTAATCTCTCTATATGCATGCTTATACACAAGACGTTTTCACATATGTTTGTTTCCTGCACAATGCTGTATTCCTATATACATACATGTAACGTTCTTATAAGCAAGTAAAATTTAATTCAGCATTCCTCAAGGTCTCAGTGCTTAATCTAAACACATAACCAACAAGCATAACCCCACTCAAAGCTGGAAATGGCTCCTTTTAGCTCCCCACTGCTCCAGCCACATGATTTCATCACCTTCTATGGTCATTTTGAGGGTCCTTACCCTCACAACTGGACTTTTCATATTTCTTCCATCATAAAAAATTATGTAGAAGGAGTAAAACTCCCTAACTGTATTTCATCATAGTCACTACAGTAGGGCAGAGCTTTGAATCTTAATGAGGAGATCTTCTCCTAAGAGATATCACTTTGGTTCCCACCTTGGTTCCACTGAAGCCTCACACATTTGGGCTGGAAGTTAGAATCATCTGACAGGTGGCTACAGTCCTATCTTGAGGAACTGCTGAATTTGGCTGTTTAAAATAAAAAAAAACCTTAATTCTGATTTTATCTCAATTGTTATATTTAATGCATGGCGATGATAGTTTTTTTGATTGATTGTACTTGTTACTTGAAGCTCTTTAAGACTACATCATTATTTTAATACTCATAGTTGTCAGCAATTGATATAAATCCACTAATCATGCAATGCTTTCACCACTCAATTGTCCATCATTGTAATTTGGTGCATTCTTAAGAAATGATGCAATAGGTAAACAATAAACCCTTTTTTTCTCCGATTAGTATTCATTTTATACTTCAGTCTTGCTCAAACACCGAAACTGGCTCACAATGATATCTCTGTATGCTCATATACCAAATTCAATACAATATATGCGACTCATACAGTACCAGGTAGATAATGCGAAGGACAAACAATGAAAACTGTACCTTTATGAACAAACAAGAGATAATAGTGAAATGGAGAAAAACATTTACAAGTAATACCTAATGACAGATAGACTGAAAGTGGAGTAAATAAATACAAAGATCTAGGTGTAGCCACAAAATGGAAAACTTCTCACTGAAAATGAGGAGCACGACCATTTACTCATCAACCTGTGCATCTACAGAACCAATCCCAATCTTATCCTGATTTAGGCTGATAAATGAGCACATGCACATGCCATGAAAGCTTCATTCTTTTTTCTCTACAAAAAGGGGGAAATAGCTTTCAGCAGCAAATACATTTTCAAACAAACTACAAATCCTTAAAGTGCTAATAACCACGCCTGACACATGGAAGAGCTCATTACTGCAAATATTTATGGTCAGGATACTTCTTGCATGGCCTAGAAGTTAAAGTGACACTACACTCAGGAGTTAAATCCTAAAAATTCATTCAACTATTAACATAAATGTATCTTATTTGTGTATCACTCAGCTGTAGATCCTCAAATCATCTCTGAATTGGTGCTGACACTGTTCTTCCTTCTGGAGGGAGGTTACTTTTGCTCCCCATGGTCCCTGTGTATGTTGTAAAGTAGCCACCGCTCCAAGCTTGCTCCCATGATGGACTACAATCTCATAACAAATTAGTAAAATAAATGTGAGAGTATAGTCAATCATGAGAGTGAGCTTGGAGTGATGGCTACATGTGTTGCCTATGGTCCCTGTGTGTGTTGTAAAGTAGCCACTGCTCCAAGCTTACTCCTGTGATGGACTACAATCTGAATACAAATTAGTAGACTAAACATAAGATTGTAGTCCATAGTGGGTGCGAGCTTGGAGCAGTGGCTACTTTGCAACACACACAGGGACCATGGGGAACAAAAGTAGCCACCCTCTAGAAGGAAATGCAGTGTCAGCACCAATTCAAACCTTAGACCACTAGCACATGCCCCAAGCTGAGACAAGGCCCAAGTAAAAATCCCTCTATGTAGACATTATCTGCAGGCAGAAGCCCAGGAGGTTGAGAGCATTCTGAAAAGGTACACCAAGTATGTATCATCTCCCTGAACATACCTCTCTGAACAAAGACCTCAGGGACTGCTTGGGTCAGGCAAATATTTCCTAACTCAGTGATCGTCCTTCTGACACTGATTACTAAAACCTCCTCAACAATAACAGGCAGAAGCAATCAACACTGAGTCTAGAAGAACCAGCAAAGCCTAGAAAAATGGAGACTGAGCTCTGGCTGATTACAGCCTAGCTACAAAACACACTACATTTAATTAGGACAGAGTTTCTACATGGCAATGATCATGACAAATCATCTCAGGAGATCAGGGTAAATAATGTAGATGGTTCAAAGGACTGGAAAAATGTTATGTTACCCAAAAGTGTACTAAATAGGCATTCCATTAATTCATATTTTTTGTTAGACATCGGTGCAAAATGTATAGGCAATTTTAGTTTTTGTAAGTTATCCGTTCTGTAAAGAAATAAAGTCACTTTGCAAAGGAATTATGTGCTTTACATCTGGTTGAACATATATTTAAAGAATATATGAAATAATACAGAGCTAGCAGCCATTATGATCCAGTAGCTTTGGTCTCCTGCAGGATAGCCATGTGCTTGTTTCCTCAGCTAAAAAATACTATAGAAGAAATTATTATTTAAATTGGCCAGCACCATCAAGAAAAAGCTATATAGTGACTAGGTACTGTTTTATTGACAAAATATGCACAGTACATAAAGAGACCCTGCCACTACATCTGACTTTTGTAACTTAATGCAGCAGGTCAAAGTGCCATAAATGCATATACAAATCATGCCTTTTAAGATGCTGTATATGTACAGAGCTACAACCATCATTTAATTGTCTCTTAAATTGTAAGTACGGGAATGTTTAGGCTCCCCTTGCTAATGCCCATCTGCCCTATATCATTGCTTCTTGTGCTGTTTGTGTGGACAGGCCATGTGAATGCGCATTTCAAGTTGCAAAAGTCAGATGTAGTGGCAGGGTCTCTTTATGTACTGTGCATATTTTGTGACTGTAGTACCCATGAGAAAGAATCAGGCGCTACATGAGTCGATAGGTCTGTTGCAGCTCGGGCCAATGATGTAGGAGGCAAGATAGTGGTTCCCAGAAGAGCATGAACAGCATTTATTACAGCAAGGGATAGGGGGAAAAAAGTCAAGGGATACTTGAACAAAGCAAGAAACAAGTAAATCATTTCAAAAAGCAGAGAAAATCATGGACACAGGACCTCTTCAAGAAGCCTTCTCATCCTTTTATTGCTGGTACTCTTTATAAAACACAAGTGAATTGGGAAAACACTGGCCTGATGCATGAGCTGGATAGGTCTATGCCCAGCAACAGCCTAATTATAGGTTCTCCTTTGTGTGACCTGAGTGTATTGCATTCTAGCGCTCTGAATTCTGGTACTGATTTTGATTTGTCATAAAGATTATGATTCTTCCAGTTCCACCTGTTACAACTGGCCTGGATTATGGACATGGACAGCTGAATTACTTTTTTGTTATGTTCTCTATACTCTGACCTTCAGTTTGACCTAACTTGTCCTTGACTTTGTCTTCAGATACCTCTCTGCTCTTACATCATAGGTTGAAGTACCTTTATGCAATAAAAGTGTGTACGTGACACAAACCCTTCTTAGTAAATATGGGTGTTTTTCATTTACACAAGCACTTGAGGCTTTCAGGGAAAAAAAGTTATCTAATGTTCGGCCAATATTAAAACAATATCTGTAAACCACAAATTATACGAGGCTGGCCAAAGAAAGCAAGAGACATAAGAAAAGAAAATGTAATTGATTGTTATTATTAGAGATGAGACAACCCATCTCCTTTCTAATGGTTCAATCTGCGAAAAGAGATTAGCCTAAACAAAAGAAGATAACAAGAATGGCTGGATAAAAGCTATTTTGCCCATCCATCCAAAAGTGAAATGGCTGTAATTCTTTGATGAATGGAAGTAAACACAGATGTGAAAAGTACATTTAGAGTAACCCATGTACAGCCAAGGAGACAGCAGTGGGGGAGCTTGATGTTGTGGCTTGGCAGAGGGAAACAAATTTGATCGGCCAATGATATAGCAGCACAAGTTCCATGTTCACAACAAAAACGGCTTATGGGAAAGACTACAGGTGTAGTCATTTGGCTCAATTTACTAAGCCATATCAATTGTTCCTTGCTATTATAGTTATTTTCAGCAGTAAGAGCCAATGGGAACTTTAAATAGCAGGTATATGGCTGAAAATAACAATTATCATGACAAATAACACATGTTTTATCTCTTAGTAAATTGAAACTTGTGAGGGGGGTTGGAAACATGAAGTTAACAAGCCTGGAATTGGAATTTAAATCCAAGAGCATAGAAAAAAATTGCAAATATCAATTTTATTTGTTTGCTATAGGCTTCATTTTCTGACCTATACATGAGGCCAGGTAGAGCTCCGCTAATCCCAGAACTGCTCTTTATTGGAGTAGCAAAAAATTTCACCAGCACACCAATGAGTAATTCGGCAAAAGTCCATTTAATGACACATTGCCATTCAGTTACAAGCACTTTCGGGGCCTCAAGGGTACCCCTTCATCAGGCTCAGATTCAGATTCTGAGCCTGATGAAGAGGAACCCTTGAGGCCCCGAAAGCGCTTGTAACTGAATGGCAATGTGTCATTAAATTGACTTTTGCCGAATTACTCATTGGTGTGCTGGTGACATTTTTTGCTACTCTTGTGTTGTTCACGGTGCCGTCCGTGGTGGCTACAAGCACCCACCTGCTTCTGCAGGTTTACTATTGTTCTGGTAAGGAGTGTGTCTGGTTATCTATTCCATTGCTCTTTATTGGCTCCCATTTTCAATTCTGCCAGCAATATCTTTCTTTCAGTTGTCTTTCTATTCACAGATGCCATACCCTTCACAGGTATAATGCTGATGTGGTGGACAAAGTCCCTCACATGGGTTGATAGTGGAGAGAAGCTTGGCAAGGACATACAATTTAGGGTGCCTACGTTTCTTTTATAATGTCGACTTAACTGCTTTTGTGTAATAACACGTTTAGTTTATGAAATGTAAACTTCAGTGCCCTGCAAAGAACATGCAACCACCAAGATTGATGGTAGCAGAAATGGCCATGAGTTTGCTTCAAATAAATTCAATAATATACAGTATGTGCCTTAAGATGATACAGCCTTTCAACAATTGGATGGCTTCCTTAACACCACTTGGTGTCTACTGTCTATGGGAACTTTTACAATGGTTCAATCAGCACAGTTCGATGCATCGAAAACATTTTATATAACCAGCCCTATACTGACTAGTGGTTGCTAGTACACAGCGAGGAGTTTTTTTTCACTCCTTAGTAACACAAATTTCCCAAAGATGTCTTTCTTCAAGTTTAGTTTGGGAAACTTGTCTATCAATTACATAAAATCCCTTGTAAAGAACGCCTTGTACCACCCATATCTTCAAATATACAGAAACTTTTGACACTTTAAGGTCTCACCCAGAGATATAACATCTATCGGAGCTCAGTCCTGTTAGTTCCAATGTTCTGGCAGGAAATGATAACACTTATAGTAGCTGGAAAGGTGACATCACCCTAGAGACTTTTCTAAGCATAAAACTATAAGACTCCCCATGCAAAAAAGTTATTTAAATGTAGTATAGTTGTAATCCCATGGTAAGATATCTTAGTGTTCCAAGTGAACATTAAAAACAACATACACCATGAGTGTGCGTGCAAGCATAACAAAATAAAATGCGTTGATCTTAACCTAAAAATGTAATTGTACTGGTACATCTAAATGTCTGAATTTTAATTATGTATATGTTATTGAATTACAGTAATTGCAACAAGGAAACGAGGTCAGGCCACTATGACATCATTCTGACGACTGATGCAATTCAAAAGATTGGCCATATATGACAGAGCTCTAACTTAAGATTTCCCAATGGTTACATGTTTTTATAGCTGAACTCCTGGTAGATATAAAAAAAAAACGAAAAAAACCCCACTAATTTATCATTGCTCATTAAAAAATAATTAATGTGATTTTTATACGCAGTGAATTTCATCTCAGCCTAATGTATTCCCTCGTACAGCAGCAGTGAGATTAGGAAAGGAATAGCCTCAACTAGGCAATAGTACACAGTACACATACTAAACATTTTAGTCTAAAATAAGTATTTTTTATGGCAAATCTCATAATAGCAAGAAAAAATACATGTAATACAGTATGTCATTTGTATAAGGGATCCCTCCACAATGGCCGTTCGACTTCAAGTGACCTATCTAATAAGAATCAGTACTAATAAGCAAAGCATAGAATCAAGTGGGGGATACCAAAGCCATACAAATTAATTTTAATGCAGAATAGAAATATAACAACAAAAGTACCAAAAAGAAGAGGTGAGATTTTACTTAATGGGGGTTTTCACCCCAAAATGTTATCAGGTTTTTCCACCTCTACCCCTAGTGCTGGGTGTCCAGGTTTGCTTGCTACTACTTTTTTGTACTTTTTGTTGTTTTTGTTTCTCCATGTGTTGATATGAATGGGTTTGTTTTCCCTTACTTTGTCCTATGTTTTATTAGCAATGATTCCTATTGGATAGGTCACTATTGTATAGTTTAGTGGTCATTGTGGAAGACGCCCGTATAGATACTACATGCTGTATTACATTTATTTTTCTGCTTTTACGAGATGTTTAATACTAAATACTTATCTTAAACTAGAATGTTTGGTGTGCTAATTTATGCTATTGCTTCTCCACCATGGTCTGCGTCCCTATCTTAAAATGTAAACCTAAGCTGCTGTGCTAAAGTAGTATATTCTACTCACTAAACACAAATAGATCTGGACTGCACTTAATACTAGTATTGCTACAATAAATGTGCCCTTAAATAAAATCAATCATATTGATTTTATTCAAGGGTATTCTGATTGTTGCATTTAACCCTTGCTGAGAGCTCTATGCCAGGCCTGTATGAGCAGATATAATCACTGCGGACAATCCTTATCAGATAGCTGAACTCACCAAATACCTTTTCCTGCACGAATTGCTTTATTGCTTGCAGCAGGTTACAGCAAACAGCAGGCTACAGCAGATGAATGAACAGACAGTATTTGAATGTCAGAGATGATAATGTTTCCAAGCATGCAATGCAGATTACAATGTGGTCATGTTACTGTCAGACATTTTCATGCCAGAAGACTACTTGGAGAAGAAAGGGGAAATACATCATAGATGGGAGGGAACACAAAAAAAACATGGAGCAATAACCCAAAATGACCACAAAATGTCAGTATAATACCATCTATACAACCAGCTATAATATATGGCTTAAGGAAAGTTAACTATGTGATTCTCACTATTTTATAGACTTGTGCGCCGTCAAAAAATGTGTTCCGTTTCGTTTCGTTCCGTTTCGTAATATCCATTATTTCGTATCGTAATTCGTATCCGAAACTCAATTCGGATTCATACGAAATACGGATTTTTGTTAGTTTCGACACATTTTCGTAACTTTACGAACATTCGTTATGATCAGGTTAAAAAGCAAAAATACCTTTGTTAATATTGGAGTCGATGTGGTAGTTGTTTTTGTATCCGAAATACGAATTCCGTTAACGGATTCCGTATCTGAATTTCGTATTTCAGTCTTTAAAAAAAACTACCATCAGGCATCAACTCCAATATAAATGTACTTTGCTTTTTAACTTCAATATAACGAATGTTCGTAACGGAACGAAAATACGTCAACGGAGTTTCGTATTTCCTGCCTGTATTGTAATGCAACTCTCAGCAGCAGAAGAGAACCTCTGATTGGTCAACCAAAACGAAATACGAATTCCGTCAACGGATTCCGTATCCGAATTTCGTATTTCGGACTTTCGGGGGGTTTCCAAAGCTGTCTCTAGCAATATACAAAATCCCCAAACCCCTCTCAGTGATAGGTAGTAAGATACCTGCTTTATTGTAGATCCGATGAAGGGAGATTTGTGCATAAATCCTGAAATGCTTTTGGCGTCATCTCTTAACTCTTAACCAACAAAACTTTACATCTGGACCAATCCCTATGGCATGGCACTTGTATTCTTTCACTCAATTCAGGCAGTAAGGGCGGCAGTGTTGATTCCATACAGCTTTGGGTTTTGATTCAGCTGCGCCCCTTGTGACACCTATAAATCCACTAATCGTTTTGTTGAATGTGCCATAGCTAAATAATTGAACTATAATAATGGTAAGCAAACTAATCAGGGTTACATATTTCCCTTAAGTATAAATAAATGACCCCCTTGCTGCAGGCACTGACTTCTAGCTCATACAGAGTTCACTTAAGTAAATCTTGGAACTGTGTCCAGATTAGGTCATAGAATGCTCTTTCCTGTTCCCGGGACTTAAATGATAGAATGTAAGAACCTGATCCTTAGGAAACTGCAATATTCTCCCCCAAGTCATTTTTCACGTGGCTAAATAGATTGCGATTAAAGTGTTGTCACTGAGCTGCAGGCACATCTTGTGCATCTTGTCTTTCTGAACGTTAGGAACAAAATCGTTTTTTGACTCCTTGGCCAAAAAATTCAGACAGAATTCTTTCATTGATTTCTCTGCAAAAGTACTTATTTGTTTTGGGATTTGCTTTCTTGGCAATGGAAGAAGAAGCTGGGCCCTGTCTAGTAGCTGAAATCATATCTCACAAGTACCTTCCACATAATCAAGTCTCTGAAGTACCGGTACTTTTAAATAGCTAATGCACAGAGATGTAGTTTGATACTACAATAGGCATTATGAGTCAATAAACTCTCACTCAGCAAGGACACAGCACAATTGAATTTTCCTGCTCAGCCTAATTTTGTAATGCTGGAAATGCGAGATCGATAAAAGCTCCAAGCTCACTCCTGTGATGGACTACAATCTCATGTTTAGTTTACTAATTTGTATTGAGATTGTAGTCCATCACATGACTACATCATTATAACTCATCATTAGGCCTCCGTTGATTTGCAAGTTCGTCCGAATCCGAATGCACATGTCAAAAATTTACTAAGTAAGAGTTAAAAGATAAAATGTACAGAAGACTGACTTGAATGCAAACACCCAATATCATCCTTCAAGTTTAATATTTTTCTAAGCTTCACTTCAATGAGCATGAAACCAGTGGACAAAACTGAATGGCAAAGCGCCGGAGAGCCGCACTGGTATCACTTCCCTTTCCAGAACACAAGACCATTTTATTATTGCACATTAGTGTATGGTTTCCTTTTATGATGAAGAAATAAAAGAGCAGCATCACAAGAGATGCTTTGTTTGTGCTAGGTATAACTTTTACTTGCCAGCAGAAAGTGGCGTATTTATTTTCAAACATAACAGATTTAATTGTTTACTTAACTGGGATACCATCTGCAAGTACTGTGCAGAGAATTGGATCCCGAGGCTCATCATTATGAATATTTCTCAGGGTAGACTATACTCTGCAGGAGTATATGGAATGTGATGGGTAGTGGGATATGATACTAAAAACAAGTATAGCTATTAGTAGAAATTTTGCATGTAGCTCTCAAGAGCTTACAGTCTAAAGCTACACAAACATGGGTGGTTGGTGGCTGGACATGGGGCACAATCCTGCTTAACCTCCTTGGCGGTATTCCCGAATGTGGCTCGGGGTTAATTTTCAGTACCATAAGCGGTAACCCCGAGCCACACTCGGGAATACAGCGTAGCGTCTCTTACCTTGTCCACAAGCCCAGCTGTGTCCTCCGGCCGATGCCGGCATCCGTTTTCCGGGTTCCGTCCCTTGCGAGCGTCCGCGTCGCAGGGGGGCGGAACCAGCGGGAATTTTAAAAGTAAAAAAAAAAATAGAACAAACAAGGAAAACAAAAAATTTAATTATCAGACCGCCAGGGAGGTTAAACTGACCCTTGATTAAACAATCATTGGGCTAATAATACATTCATCAAAGTCTGGTAGCAATTAAATGATAAGAAGGAGCAGATACCCCTAAAGTGTATCTCTAGACAAAATGTTTTTGTATTTTTGGATAGTGTAGGGGGGGAAGGTTGGAAACACAGATTTTTATTACTGTCTGTCAATTCGTTTCGTAAAAACTATTTTTTTTGGACGAATTTTCGTTATTCAGAGATTTGGATATATCCGAATCTCCGAATAACAGAAATGACGAATGAAAACGAATCCGAATGTTCGAAAACTAAATTTCGGACGAAATTAGTTAATGGTAGTCTGTACGCATTTTCGTTTGTGGACGAATTTTCGTTGCAGTAAAGTGACATTAAACAAATAATGTCTTTTTTTCATAGTCACTTTGCTGCAAACGAAACGAATTTGAACAGAAAACGAACATTCGTTTAGACTACCGCTAACAAATTTCGTCCGAATTCCGAAACAAATTGACTTTCGAGCCCGAATCCCAAAAACGAAATAACGCAAAATATGAATCAAAACTAAACTAAACAAATTTTTTGCCAGTGCACATGTCTAGTCCCTAGACTTTTTGCCGCCTGAGGCAGGGCAGGGAGGGGGAGGGGGCTGTAGACGCTCTGGCCGGAGAGGGTGGGTGGGGGACTATGCTCTGGACAGCGTCCCTTCCAGCTCCTGGCAACCAGTGATGTCACTGGTTGCCAAGAGCTTGGTGGGATGCCAGCCGCAGTGTCCCAGATTGCTAAGAGTCGAGCGGGGAGATGTGTATTGCCCTTACACATCTCCCTGTCCCGCTCTTAGCAACCTGGCCAGAAAGGGGGTGGCAGGCATGCTGCAAACACCTTTGGGTTCACCCCTATGTGAACCCAAAGATATTCCATCTGAGGCAACACCCTCAGGCTGCCTTGTTAAAGAGACAGGCCTGCTGTCTGTGTTCCCAATGGAGGACTTTTGTCTTCACTATTCATGTTGGTGACCATTGTCACAGGGACAGAAAGTGATGAGAAAACCTGAATATTACCTTTGACTGTTGCCTGTTGATCCTGCCAGAAAGCTTGTAACCTCCTGTGCATTCTGCTTTTGCTGCACTGACATCTCAAGCAGTGTTAACAGCCCTACCAAAGCCACCTCTGAACTACAGAACACCTCCCCCATCTGTTATGGGGATAAGGAAGGGGAAGAGGCATTCTGCTCCTTAATAGAGACAATACAGTGACCTAGTGTTATTATTTTAGGACAGGAAGTGTGATATTGGCAGGATCACTAGATGAATAATGTGATGAAAACCCCCCAAAACTAATGCAGCCTTAAGATGCCTGGACTGGTAAGCTGCAATTTATCACATTCTTGTTTTTGGCTTTAGATGCACTTCAGTAATAATAAACTTATGTGCCCCAATACCTGCCTATCTCCAAAAAGGAAGTAAGCAAACATTTCCCTAGGGAACACTTTGTGTTCCAACCTTAAAGGCTAAGTTTACCTCTTGAACCATGTTTCATGTTACACCCATATTCAGAATGAAACATGGTCAAATTGAAACTCCTCCATAGAGATCTTGAATGGAGAAACTACTAGTTCCATCAGCCACTGCAGCAGAAGGTCTTGAAGTTCTCAATGGAATATAAGTGCAGTGATGTCAATCCCCTTGTAGTCCATTCATTCTTTGACCTGTCCATGTTAATGAACATCCGTACTGAGGTACAAACAGGCCCGGATTTCCCACAAGGCCACCGAGGCCCGGTCTCGGGGCGGCAGATCGCCGACGGGCGGCAGCGGTGACCCATGCTGCGGGCGGTCTCACCAGGGCTGCGGGAGGTCTCAGCAGAGCTGCGGGTGCTCTCACCAGGGTTACGAG
Source organism: Nanorana parkeri (assembly GCF_000935625.1). Taxonomy (NCBI): domain Eukaryota; kingdom Metazoa; phylum Chordata; class Amphibia; order Anura; family Dicroglossidae; genus Nanorana; species Nanorana parkeri. Next base: position 576,161 of record NW_017306537.1, read on the forward strand.
TGGTCGCACCAGTGCTGCGGCAGTCTCACCAGACATACAGGCCCCCTCCCCCCCAGCTTTGACACTGGCGCCGATGACCCCGCCCACTCACTGCTCTGCTCGGACAAGCTTAGGTCCGTCAGAACAGGCTGATGCATAGCGTCGGGCAGGCTAGTGCCCAAGGCTATCGGGCATAACGGGCCAGGCCGTACACAATCAGGATGATTGTGTGCGGGTCCACTCTTTCCTGTCTGGCCCCCCCCCAACAGGCGGAACGCCAGGGCCTGGTCGCGATCATGACCGTTGCGACCCTGGTAGTTCCGCCAGTGGTGACACCCTAAGATGGGATATCGGGGCCAGTGCTCAGGGGACCAACTTATTCTGCAAGAAACTGAAACTTTTAAACATCAAGGAGCAGCATCCATTGTAAGTCATTTATTGGGCATTAGAAATAGCTTACAAACCTTTTGACTTTAATATCACTTCAAACCACTCAGAAATAAAGTTTTCATGGCATTGGAGTGTCATTCTCCTTGTTACAATATTCTTACATATAATAATGATGTCTGTCATATGATGAAGAGAATGAGGTTGGGTGCTCTGGTAGAGCAGTGAAGTCACCTAGTCCAGGTGTTGGTAGACCGTTGCTCCTTCTATGTATCACTATGTGATTTTCAGGCACAAGAGCACACTTGAGTTAGTTCATCTTCTAATTGAAGTGCCACTTCTGTATTTCTAATGTATCTTGATTGCTCTCCAGATGCAGGGAACTAGTGTTCTTGTATTGACTTCTGTTATTAATCATATCGCCTAATGTTCTGCTGATTGTATAAAATGCTATTCATAACCAGAGAACAGCACGCTTTGTGCGTTGACAGGCAGTGAAATATTGGGCCTACTCACGGTATGTATGTCATTTAACAAAGTGTACTTAGAATCTGTGCTTACATATCAGGAACATGTGAGGACATAACATAAGAGCATTCTTTAATTAGGTTGCAGAGAGTAGAGTCAGCAAAGATAAATGTAGTAGGAATTCTAAAAACGATTGTATACAAGTATCTTGTGTGAATATGCAAGGAAAATTAAAGTAAAACTGCAGACGAAAGTTTCTTTTTTAAGTTTTGTATAGAGTAAGGGGGAGTTAGAACCCCATCAGGTTTTTTGCCATCTGTTTCTCATTAGGGGGTAAACCCTGCTGACCCCCAGGGATTTCTCTAATTTTGGAGGAATTTACTGCCACTTCCTGTTGTGGCTATCCAGTTTCTGCTGCCATGAAACCCGAACACAGCATTCAAAACCCGAACTGTCCGGGTGAATCCCGGACAGGTGGCAACCCTACCGCCATGGTTTTCGGGGTCTCCTGATTTTCTGAGAGACCCGGGACCACAGCAAAGTCGTTCAGGATGGAGAGCGGGGAGCAGAGCTGAGAACGTCTGTTCGCTGCTCTGCTCCGTGTAAACACTGAGACGGGAGAGCTGCACTTGCAGCCTTCCCCTCTCAGCTGTCACAGGAGAGTCAGCATATTGCTCTGCTAGAACTCCTGTATGGGAGGTGACAGGGTCAATAAAGAGAACCTCTCACCTCCAAATGCTATCACACAGGCTTGTTAGCTCCTGTGTGATAGCAATAAAGTGAACAAAAAAAATGATCAACAATAATAAAAATTTTAAACAAAAGTAAAAAATAAGAAATAATAATTAAAATTTAAATATTAAAAAATGATTAAAAAAATATTGAGAAACGCTGGATTGATATAAATACAGCAAATACTTTTGGCACGATTAACCTGCATTTTATAGTACTTACTATGAATCTGGATACTCTGGTATATGTATACCCTAACCAGGGCTCAAAATTTCAAGTCCTGAGCTACTAGCCAGGCCTTAAGAGTTACTCGCCACCAGTTGCCAACAATCCACTAAAGTTATGGAATTGAGGAGAGGGGAGGTGTTGTGTAGCCCTAACATACTTCCTGTAGTCCTAACATACCTTCTACCTTAGGGTGACAACCCTGGTCATCCATAGATATAGTAATTGAGTGAGCATTACCCCCTTTATAGCCGGTGCACACCTTGGCGACACCCCACCGCGCGGCAATCGTGCACAATTCCGCATGGATTGCCGCGTGGTCAGGAGTTGCCCATGTGTGCACCGACCGTGCTGTGGGTGCCATTATTTTCCAATGGCACCCCAGTCGCGCTGGGCGGATTGCACAGTTTCCCGACGCGATTCCACCCGTGCTTCTGAACACAATCGTGGCTAAAACAGCAGCCCGTCGTGTATCGCAGAAAAAAGGGGTGTCGCCTAGGTGTGCACCGGCCCTTAGGATGGGAAGTGTGTTACTAGCAAGATTACCAAGTGAGAATGAAGGGGGGGAAAAGTCTGAAAAACGAATGCAGCCACTACACTTGAGGGCTGCTAAGCTGCACTATATTTATGTTTTGATCTTGGGCTTAAATACACTTTATCAGGTTGCATTGAAATAATTATTGAAAAAAATAATTATCTGGATTAAGTAACTAGTGTTTTTGTTCTGCCTGAATCTCTGTTTTAAGTTCTTAGAAGTTGTGGTTACAACTAAATGAGCCCAGTGAGTTATTTTCCAGTCTGTCTGACACGTGACATTCTAACTGTACATAACTAGATGTGCACAAGCCTCATGCAGAGAGTTCTATTCTGGGAGCAGAGCCACTAACAGCTGATAGTCATAGACTTCCTAACATTTAGGAAATGGTGAACTGTACAGTAAGGGCCCATTCACACCAGTGCACTGCATTACCATCCGTTACGTGCGTTGCTCTGCTACAGGGATATTCATTGTGAATGGTACCCTAACACACCTTAAAAAGGCATGTGCACTTCATGCATGCAGTGCAGTACAATTCACAGAGTCTGTCTGCAGAAAAATGCAGCCTGCCCTATTTTTGTATACATTGTGATGCATTCAGCCCTTTCATTTTAACCAATTCAGGACCGTTTAAGTATATAAACAGCGCTGTCCTGAAGCGGTTATATCAAGATCACGGCTGCAGCTGCAGCCTTGATTTTAGTACTGTTTTTACAGCCGGTGATGGTTAATATGAAGGTTGAGGGAAATTGTACTATTCGTAGGGATCAGAAGTAGGGGTTTAAGCTGACCATACACCTACAGATTTTTGATTGGAAATTGTTGTTGCTGCCAAGAACCCTCGTTCGGTTCTAGCTCAAACAGCCCATCATGCGCAGACCAATGTCGATTTCAATAATCGTTCATGAGCAATACTAACTCATCGAATTTTGTCGATTGACAGAACACATTTTCGTTTGCGCAAGTGCAGTGTTCATGCTGCGATTTTATTTTTTGTACGAAAACGACAGTAATCCATCGATTTTTCGTTCAATTTGAAAAACGTTTTCCAGCCTCACCCTGTGTGAAAATTCAAGCAGGATTACAGTAAAAGAAATCGTGGGTGTCCCATGAACTGTTCAATTTTCGTTCCAAAGACCATTCATGGAAGAATTCCGAACGGGAATTGAAGAGTCATATCAGTAAAATCCTGCATAATATTAATATAATAATCATTTTATTACTGTTTAGATAGGAGTGTTTCTCTCTATGAATTGTGCTTCCTATACTGCTTGGCCCCAGAGTCAATATATAGGTGCTATGGGTATATTTTTGCACATGGTCTATTTGGTGGGAAATCATATGGCATGAAAGACACCACTGATTCGGAACCAGTGTTTAGCATACTTTGAAGGCTCCAATGCCTTTTAATAGACTCACATATCAGCCTAGCAAGATATTCTGTTCCATGAACTTTAGAGACAGTAAAGGTCTCTCCCAGACAAGGGAAGGCAACATGGTGTAAAAATGATTCAGCAAATAGACATAGTAACAGCTGTGCACGCATTCTTTTATTTAGTAAATTCCACTTGTTTGGTATATTGCCATTTTGAAGTCGTACTTAAAGCAACAGATCCCTAATGCCCTAGTGCAACATTTAAACAAAGCCTCTTTCATTTCATACAGCAACCATCTCCTACTACAGTCAGCTTTTGAAAGCCGTTTTTTAATATGGATGGGTGAAACCTCACTTTTCTGATGCTTATAAGCTCACCAGAATATTGAACAGCCGGTTCATTAAAAAAAAAAAGAGTTGTAAAGTTGTGTTGGCTTCTGTCTGCCAACACTTTCAACAACTGCTTCCTGTGCTATCTGCTGGGTTTTTTTGTTAGTATTCTGACAGCTGCTGCCGTCAGAATAAAAAAAACAAAAAACGCGTAGGAATGAATAACTAGATTGCAATTGACTAGTTCAATTTGCAATAGCCAATAGCAAGCTGTCAATCATCAGAGGAGGACATGATGTACAACTTCAGGTCCTCCTCTGCTGATTGACAGCAGCAGTGAGCGGGTGTAATAGCTAGTCTGCTATTGGCTATTGCAAATTGAAATAGCCCATAGAAGCTTAGTTATTTATTCCTATACTGTTTTTTTTTTTCTCTCTGACTGACAGTGGCCGGCGATGTCAGAAATAAAAACAAAAAAACAGATAGCAGTGAAAGGTTTACTCAGCTATATAGAGCCTAGATAGTAAACCTTTCCGGGAGACTCCCAGAACGTAGCAAGAGGGTCCCAGAACATCCAGGAGCCCAAAATGCACTGCTTCCAGCAAGCAATGATGATGTGAGCATTTGCTGTGTTCACTGTGCAAATCATTGCTCTGAATCAGCTTCCTGATAGTAACAACAGCAGACCATGTCTGCACAATGTGTTGGACCCCTTGTAGTCTGTATCAGGGTGTATGTGACAGGGTGGCAACTGCGAGGCAGTTGTTACTGTATAACAGGAAGTTCCTGAACAAGGACCTTCATGGCAGGGTCACCAGGTATTCTTTCAAATAACGCTGATGTTTAAAAAGATTAAACTCATCTTTTGAAATTACATTATCATGTTAAAGCTTACACAAGATTTTAGGGATTGGGTATAGTAACACTTTGATGTGATTTAATGATAAGTTATATGTTCATTTCATTGCAATGCACAGGAACACAGAGCAGATTAGAAGAAATTGCATTCAACATACTGAAATGCGGTAGTTCTGTTAACGTTCATACATATGCACTGCATTTTCATGCATTACAATTAGGGATGCACCGATACCAGTTTTTTGGTATCGAGTACCGATATTTTGTTTTCTGTACTCGACGATACCGAATACCAATACCGGTGCTTCTGCTGACATGGAGCCGGCTTATCGGGCAATCGGGAAGCCGGCTCCATGTTGTTTGGTCGGCTCGACTGTGATTGGCTGGGAAAGCGGCATCCCAGCCAATCAGCAGCGAGTAATGAGCTGCCTCCTGGCTGTCAGAGCACAATGAAAACCAGAAAAGCAAAAGGTGCTAGTTAAAATATTTATTAAGAACAGTGTCCACAGAAGCAAGCAGAATCATAAACCGGAACAAGCCAAAGTCAGGAGCAGGAGTGGGTAATCGTCCAAGCCAGGTCAGGAACACAGAGATCAGCGTCGTCAGGAACAAGTCAGGAGCAGGAGCCAGCAAATTAGCGTTGTCAGGAACAAGCCAGGAGCAGGAGCCAGAGGAGAATATCAGCCAGGATCGGGTCATACACAGAATCAGGATACTCAAAGTAGCAGGAAAGCACTAGCAGGAAGACCACGCAAGGGCAAGGTCAGACTGGACTGAGTGGTTTATATATAGTGAGTGGGGTGACATCATCACTCCCATCTAAAACTCTCAGATGATGCTTTCCTGTCTGGCCATAAGAGGGAGCCTGGGAGTAGTGAGCAACGTTCCAGAGTCTGCTCAGGCAAAGAAGGAAACAGGTGAGTAAAATGGCAGCAAAGCCAGAATGCTGCAAACCATTAAAGTCAGGGTGGAGCCCTGACACCGGCTTCCTGATTGGTCGGGAAGCCGACTCGATGCTGATTGGCTGGGAACCTGGCTTTCCAGCCAATCAGCATCAAGCCGACTGTTCGGCCGGCTCGATGCTGATTGCCCAGGAAGCCGGCTTCATGTTCCCCTACCAGAAAATCTTCCTCTGACCTGAAGTCCTGGTATCGGGGGAAGGTATCGGAGCATTTGGGTGAGTACGAGTACTTGCCCAAATACTCAGTGTCGGCACCGATACTAGTATTGATACATCGCTAATTATAATACCATAGAAAGGGGGTGGGCAACTCCTGCCCTCCAGCTGTTGTGGAACTACAAGCCCCATGAGGCTTTGCAAGACTGGCAGTTACAGGAATGACTCCAGAGGTAGAGGCATGTTGAGATCTGTAGTTAAAGCACAGCAGGAGGGCTGGAGTCGCCCACTTCTCCCATAGACAGATACAGTATAATACTCATCGCTGCACATGAAATCTACCATCTAGAGAATGATTTATTCATAGCTGCCAGCAGGCTTTTACCTGTCTGGACAAAACCACCCGTATTCATTAATCCTCCTATTCATGTTAATTACCAGTACTATTTGTAATTATTCATTTGAAATTATTTGGTTAAATGGTTTTCAGAAATAAAGGGTTAATCCATTCAAGATTGATATATCAGTTATAGATGTTGTTGGCTTGACTCACTCAGGACTCTTTTCAGTAGAAAACCTGCTTCAGATTCCTCAATGTAACAGGGTTTTTAGATTTAGTTTAGAGAAGAAATCTGGGCAACATTTGTATTAACCCTTGCAGTGGGGCTCCCCCTGCACTGCAAGGGTTAACTGCTCGTTTATGTCTTGCGAGGAAAATAACAAAGTTTTATTCACCTGACTGTCTGAGCCAGCCGGCTGTCTCTGCCTCCCTCCAGCCTGTCTCCTCCTCTGCTGTAGCGATGGCATGCCCCTTGGCACCCTCACGTCCTATACACAGTTTATAGAACTTGATGACTCAGGGTGCTTAGACCACTGTAGCAGATGGGGAGAGAGGTTCCAGGCACCAGTCTAAGAACAAGCCGGCTTGGAGGATTGGGTGAATATAACTTTTTTATTTTCAGCCCTACACGTAAATGAGCCCCACTGCAAGGGTTAATAAAAAATGTTGCCTGGAGTTCTCTGTTAAAGAAAGAGATCCCTTCCCAGATCCCTACACATATCTATCTTCTATAACTGTGTAATAGTAACTGCTGAATGTAAACTTCCAGCAAGCTTTCCCAAAATGGCAGCTGAAGGGGGGCCACAATTATGAACACTTTAGGGTTATCTAATCATGTGCAGCACAAATTCATTTTTTTTTCCTTGAACATGATTGGGTATTCTTTGCAAAGGGAATTTTCACCACATTCACAAAGCTAAGGGAAATTTCCCTTGCAAAGGGATCAGCCTATTTGTCCTTAGTAAATCAGCCCCAGTGTATCTGTGTTGTGACCCTACAAATTTCTCCCTAGAAGCATTGGGTCTGATTTACTAAAGCAAATAGTCTGTTCACTTTGCAGGGGAACTTTCCCTTAGTAAATGAGGTGAAGCTCTGCTGACTTCTAACAGGGTTATTCACAAAAGGGGGAAGAGTTTGGAGAAGGCAGGAGAAGTGAACAATCTAGGACAACATAGCTGAACTGGAAAGTGAGCTGGATTGGAGAATTTTTCCAGATCAGCTATTTTGGCCTAGATTGTTCACTTCTCCTGCCCTCTCCAAACTCTTTACCCTTTTGTGAATAACACTGTACGTGAATTGTACTTTGCAAAGGATACCCAATCACATGCAAGAAAAAACCCCCAGCAGTTTTGCTTGCACATGATTGGATGATAGAAGGATAGAAGTCAGCAGAGCTTCACCTCATTAGTGCACCACATGCACTAAGCTAAGGGAAAATTCCTTTGAAAAGTGAATAGCTTATTTGCGCTCAGTAAATCAACCCAATTGTCCACCATGTTCCAATGCTGGCAAAATAATCTGCTGACTGCAGTAGCCTAAAGATGTCTGTTGGAGTATCTTGATCATCTCAGTTCAGCCAACAATCCAAGTATCAAACTACAAAAGTCTAATGATATGCCTCCCCACTGAGCAACAGTAAAACCCCAATCTCATTCCCGCTAAGTGCTCTAACATCAGTTAGAGTGAAATACTTTTCTTACTTAGAATTGTTCCCTAATGGTAAAACAGGCATAAACTGACAATCTATGGGAAAATCAGCCAACATTAACTTAATGCCGGGTTAAAAACAGATTATTTGAGGGTCTAACCTTCCTGTGGAGCAATCAGAAGCTGGCATGTATGGCAAGCTTGCCAACCATTCTGAGATCATCTGCATTTACAGAGTTTGTATTTACCTGTTTGCATAGTGATTACATGATTTGTATCATTAGGTTTTATGTCAGCATTTGTACTCCATGATGTGTGAGCACATTATTGATGAATAGGATTTTTAATTAAGAGCCCTTGAGGGTTTCTGCTTATCCCAATCACCTCCTGCACAGATTAAAAGCAGGAATTCAAAGAACTTGGGTGGTATGTGGGCAACTAATTAGCAAAACATTCAGTGTGTTTAATTAGACCAAGGAATTTTACTTCCACAACAAAAGTAACCTTAACATGATAACTGAAAGTAACTTTTATCAGGTTAATTGTATCTTTTATGTGTTTGATAGATGCATTGACATTTCAAACAAATGAGTTCCTGTTATTGTTTGTTTTGTTGCTTGGAGATGCCTAAAGATGAAACTGTCTTCATATCTTTCTGACTCCCAAACATGTCATCAGCTTTTTACAGAAGATTTAAAACATCACAGATAAGCCGGCAGCTTTTAAAAATCAAATTAGAGGAAAGAAATATCAAAACACTTTTCTTTCGCAAGTGAATATATATGTAAAGCTAGCTCTACATATAGGTTACCTTTCCATATATAACCTGAAAGTTACAATACAATGAACTTCATTGTAGAACTAACTTTATTTATTATTATTATTATTATTAATAAACATTTCCTTACACCAGATGTTCTGGTTATTTCTATGGTCAAATCCAAAAGATAAATATATACAAACACAACAATATACTAACAGAATACACATATTATTACAGAGATGCTTGGCTTTCATTTGTTGAATTTTGGCTCTTTTTTTTAATGGTTAAAAAACTACCTATCTTTTACCAGCATTAGAATTAACGGAGAACTATGAGGTGAGTGATTTTCACTCAGCCTCATAGTTAGAGCCGACCTGTGACAAACAAGCTGTCACAGGTCGGCTCTATTGATCGGAAAGTGATCAAGCACATATCGTCGCTCGCTCTCTTTCCGATCAGGTCCTGCAGTGAGCGGTGACTGACAGTCACCGCTCCCCACAGGGATTCCCTCTCCGATCCTCCAGCGCTGAGTGGAGAAACGGACAGGGGAGGGGACGGGCAGAGCCAGCTGTCACTCATGCAGTGGGGTGGATCACGAAAGTATTGTCGGGACCCGTCCTGGCTGCGGCGCTCTAAGTATATTGCAGGCTATTACTGAGGTTTGGGTCACAGGAGGAGGTTAGTATGTGTCCTCCTGTGACCCTAAAGAGAACTATGGAGAAAAACACTTACCCCATAGTTCTCTTTTAAGGTGGCTATAGACTGCGGTTGGATGTGTATGGCTGGTTTCATGTTTTAACATACACACAGGTTGCCCAAACCTTACATAATAATATTATAGATAGAGTAGGGTTGAGTGAAACTGATTATTTTGGTGTAGGTAAAATGGTAGCAAAATTTTGCCATTTCAGTGAAATATATCAGGGTCAATGGGGAAGGCGAAAAATTAAGGTAGTTTAAGATGTTGCTTGAAGAGACATTGTCATCTTGCATATTTAGGACAAAGTCACAGTGTAGTTGTGACAATACCTGGTACTTTCGGGTATGGGGGAGCATGTGACCTCATCCCATGTCACTGTGCTTGGGTCTATCAGCCAATCACTAGGAGTGAGCACTGTCACCTGACAGAGGTAGTTCTATGACTGCTCCCCCTAATGCTCAACACCAGCTGACACTATGGAATTTTCTGCTGGCTGTCATAGAGAAATGATCCGCAGAGGAGCTCTGCCAAAGTTACTATTAAAGGAGAACTATGACATGAGTGATTTCCACTCACCTCATAGTTCTAAGTCGACCTGTGACAATGAGACTGTCACAGGTCGGCTCAGTAGATCGGGAGGTGAGGGAAAACATACCGGGTTCCCTCACCTCTCGATCCTGTCACGGCTCTCTGCCGTGACAGGGGGAGGGGCTGGATTCCCCTCTCCCCGCTCTGATCTGCCAGCGCTGATTGGCGGAACGGACAGGGGAGGGGGCGGGTACAGCTGGCTCTGCCTCTAGGTAGGCAGAGCCAGCTGTCACTCACGCAGCTGGGCGGATCCCGTCATCTAAGTCGGGATCCGCTCCAGGTGCGGCGTCTCCGTATACCGCGAGCTGTAGCTCGCGGTATACTGAGCTTAGGGTAACGGGAGGACGCTAGTTTGTGTCCTCCCGTTACCCTAAGGAGAACTATGGGGAAAAACACTGACCCCATAGTACTCCTTTAATGGGTCAGAGGGCTCACTTTGACTGGGCAAAGTGACAGTTTCTCTGCCATTTAATGGTTTGTTATTTTCTGTATTCTTTTTCTAATAGGAAATCAGCAACATTACTACAAAATCAAATTCACGAAAATGTGCTGCTCATTCCTACCATGGAGGTAGGAGGTTAAAAGGGGAAGACCACAACTCCAGCATTAGCCTATCTTGTGGGGGAGGGAGGCAATAATCAAAAAAATGATTCCAAAACTGTTTAATGAATCCCCTGAAAAGCAATTGTCCATGGTAAGGGGTCTGCTATTGTCAAATACATTAATGATGACCTTTAAAGTTCATTTAAGTTCACCATTAAAGTGAAGAAATTGTCTAACCCATCCCTCCCCACTCTGTCATTCCCAATTTGCCAAGTTTGTAAAAAATAAACGTCCTTTGTAAGTGCCGTTATAACCTACTTTTTACCTTGATGATGACATCAGCTCCAAGTTTTCAACAACATTTACAACATTCTGTGGGATGGTATTTCAGGTCAACCTATATCTAATCTTGGTGATGTATGTGTATGCCTGCAGACTAAAATTCCCATAATTAGATCAAGAGGTATAATTTGCTGATGCATGGGGAATCCTGACACACCTCCTCTTCAGGACCATACAAGAACACAGCCCACCCGATTGCAACAATCACAGGAAGCAAAAAAGAACGATTCAAAGTCAGGGGTCTCCAGAATCTACTGTGTTTTATTAGCATAAAACACTTTATAGCAGTCATCTCAGAAGCATCTGATACTACAGATACTACATGCTACTACAGGACAATGTCATGGGCGGGATGATAGAAGTCCCAGCTAAAAAAATGATCTGTTGAATCTTTTAATAAAAAAAAAAAACACAGCTCATTACAGATTAATAATAAATTATAATGTAATTGGGTAATAGTAATTACATTATGATCACATTTGTCTTAAGTTACAGGAAAGAGATTGTGGGAGGGCAAGAATTTCAGAAAAGGCTAACTTCACTAAGCTGCACTCTTTACTGCATAATGTTCAATGGGATCAAACATCCTTAACAAAGAACACAAAGGACAAGTGTTTTAGGAAAAACTGCCTTTGTCAGTGGGAAACAAATATAAAAGAATAAAACGTATGTGGCTCATTTCTAGTGCAAATCGGAAAATTAATGAGAAAAAGATGGCTTTTAAAAAATACAAATTGGAAGGGAAACCCTATGCATTTCAGAGCTACAAGGAAAGCAACAAGCCATGTAAAATGGCAATCAGGGCAGCTAAAGTAGGATATGAAAAACACATTGCTAAAGTAAATAAAACAAATCAAAACAAAATCTCCAAATATATTAATACTAAAAAGGTAAGAACAGAACAAGTAGGACTCATAAAAGATGAATATGGGGGGTTGGTCACAAGTGATAAGGGGAAAGCAGATGCATTGCAATATAGAAATGTTTCTCTTTAGTTTATACAAACAAAAAAAATGGGTTTAAAAGTCAGTATAGTAATTCTAATAACAATGTACTGAAAGAACCTGTGTGGCTGACAGAGTTAAAATGCCAGGACGAGGTGGCTTACACCCTTGAGTCCTCAGAGAGCTTCGCTCTGTTATAGCCAGGCCACTGTCTCTAATTTTTCAGGACACCTTACTGACTGGAATGGTACTAACTGATTGTCGTAGGGTAAATGTGGTACCGATTGTAATGGTCGTACCCCGGTGAGGTCGGGTGCCGCCGTCCGTCGCGGGCCTGTGCAGACACGTCGGGTCCTCTCCTCCTCGGGTCGCACACAGCAGGTGACGGCTCCTGGTGTCAGTGGCCGGAATCGTGCTGCGCAGGCGCGTTATCGATCGCCGGCGCCTCTCTCTCTGCCGGGAGATGCGCCCTGCGCAGGCGCGCCCCGTAGCTCCGCCACCTCTAGAGCGAGCGCTCGGCTTAAAGCCTCCGCTCGTTAGTTGATCGGCGTCCCACTATTGATGTAGGTGGACGCTGATCAACTCAGCACTCCACACGCTCTCTGGACCTCAGCAAGCCGTATCACTGCCGCAAAACAGCAGGCTCCAACCAGTGTCTCTGCCGTTAAGCCAGCTCCAGCCTGTGTCACTCTGCCACGAACTCCAGCAGAACTGCAAGTATTTGATTTAGGAAGAGCAAGCTGGCTCCAGGTCTCACAGACCAGACAGGTTTATTGTCAGCTACTTCTACTTACCAACTGCTGTACTGTTCTCCTCCTATGAAATCATAAAATTGCCATACTGCTCATCTCATGGTGATTTAGCCGTATGCTGTACTGTTAGTTATGCAAATGCTGTGTTACTCAAATAATACTGATTAGCCTCTGCTGTGTTTCCTCATCTCATGCTGAACTTAACCATTGCAGTACCTCTCAGCTAAGGCTGAACTTAACCATTCCAGTACTGCTCATCTCATGCAACCAGACCATTGCCATACTGTTTATATCATACTGGTTATACCCACTGCTGTGATTAACCAGGTATAACCGTGTCTACTCAGCATCCTTAAACCCAGCGGGAAAATGATGTGAAGCAGCTCCCTCTCAGTCTCATACAAAAACGGGGCACGTGAGGGCAGCTGTTACTCTGATACCCGTACCCAGATACCGCAGTTGCGATCCATATAGCAATAAGAAGACCCGGTCCGGGGCGATTGTTACACCGATATACTGTATATAAAAGGTTTAGATGTATGTCGGGAAACTACAGACCAGCCAGCTTAACATCAATAGTATGTAAAATATTTGAGAGGCTGGTAAGAGACTATATTTAAGAATTTGTTAGCGATTTTAGAAAAGGAAGTGAGTAGGAATTAAGAATGCTAGTGTATTTAGTATATCTTGCTAAGGCATTTAACACTGTACCTCATAAAGATTAATTTACAAATTAAGGTCTATTGGTGTAGAAGAAATTATATGTTCATGGATAAATACTGGTTACATGAATGTGTCCAAAGAGTAGTGAAAAATGACTTATTCTCCAGATGGACTAAGGCCGTGAATGGTGTGCCCCGGGGCTCTGTCTTGGGGCCAATGCTGTTTAAGTTGATTATTAATGATACTGAGGTTGGAAATAAGAGTTAAATTTTAGGGTTTGCTGATGATACCAAATTATGCAGGGAAACAAATTCAGCACAAGAGGCATCATCGTTACAGGAAGACCGAGATAAAATAGGGATTGGGCAGCTACATGAAAAATGAGGTTCAGTACTTAAAAATGTAAAGTTATGCACTTGAGCGCCAAAAAATATGCATGCAACATACTCTTTGGGAGAGGCTCCTCTGGGTGAATCTGTGATGGAAAAGGATTTGGGGATCCTTGTAGATCAGACTAAGCAATAGCATGCAATGCCAATCTGCAGCTAACAAAGCGAGAAGAGTACCTCTATTACCGAAGAGGGCATATATTCACAAGATAAATATTCACATAATCCTACCCCTTTATAAAACACTGCTTCAGCCTCATCTTAAAGATGCAGTTAAATGTTGGTCACCAGTCACAGAAAGGATGTCCTTGATCTAGAAAGAGTTAAGAGAAAGGCCAACAAAATGGCCCCATGATGGAAGTTTAGTTTACCAATTTGTATTGAGATTGTAGCCCATCAGAGGAGTGATCTCGGAGCGGTGGCTACTTTACAACACACACAGGGACCATGGGGTATAAAAGTAGCCACCCCCCGGAAGGAAGGACAGAAGGACAGTGTCAGCACCAATTCAGGGATGATTTGAGGATCTACAGAGTGATACACAAATAAGGTCCAGTATTGGTAATAGGTTTATGTCACTTTAATAAGGGGCTTGGAGGACCTTTTATTCACTATAGAGAAAAGGTGCTTAAGGGATTATACAATCACAATATATAAAAATATCAAAGGTGATTATATAAACTGCAACAACCTGTTTACTCTGAAGAAGACATATGACTGCAATTTAAGACTGGACAAAACAAGGGTTAATCTGAAACTGAAGAAGGGGTTTTAGTTGGGAGTTTTGAAAAATTCAAAAAACTTTCTCAGATACCTTCCTGAGTCAGCACAATATGCAGCGCTATGGGAATTCTTAAATTCGATATGAGGTTTGATTGCCAGTATGCTGTACCTTCTTACAGCAAAATGTTCTATGCTCGTACTGATTACTTTTCAAACACATAAAACACATACAGAGCAGTAGCGTAACAATCACCATAGCGACCCAGGCGGCCGCTATGGGGCCCGGGGCACAGTGGGGCCCGGTCAGATGCCGTGCGGGCCGCCTGGGTTGCTATGGGATCCTCTGCTGCTGGCTTTCACTGGCGCCTGAAGGCGTGTTCAGATCACTGACATTAATCTGTGCAGCGGCACCTTTCTCTCCACACAGTCAATGAGAGCCAGCAGCGGCGGTGGAGCAGGCTGGACCCGGGCTGTGGAGGAGGAGGCGGGGCCCGTGGTCGGCAGCAGGGGAGGAGGCGGGCCCGGTGATGAAGAAGGAGGCGGGCCTGGAAACGTAGGAGGAGGCGGGGCCCATCAGCAACCGTGGACGAAAAGGAGTCGGACAGATAAGGAGTGCGACTTGCCCACCTGAGGGTGACCCTGCAGAGCCCACCATAGATAGTCTATGGTGGGCTCTGCAGTTTCACCCTCAGGTTGGATCTCGAGTGGGCTCTGCAAGGGGTATAACTAGAAATCATGGGGCCCCATACAAAATTTTGCTATGGGGCCCTGTGATTTCTAGTTACGCCCCTGATACAGAGGCTGAACTTGATGGACATGTGTCTGTTTTTAACCTTATCTACTATGTAATATGTAACCTTGATATGTTTTGTACAAAAGTGCTTACTCATGAGCCTTATGGAGCGCAGAGATTTTTCAGCATGTTGGAATCTCTGTGTGTAATAGCAAGTCATAATGGGAAAGTGCACTTACCCTTTAACAGTTGCCTTCCCTTTCCCTAGAATGTCTGTGGATGATATGAACGATAAATCCAAATGTGTTCCTGGTATTTTGAGTGCACAATGTGATATCACAGGTGTTTTAAATAAGCTTACTCATTTTTTGAAACAACCACACTGCTTCATATTTTATTTCAGTATCATCGAACTATGATTGATTCCCACAGTTATAAGCATTCCTCATTGCAAACAGTAATCAGGCACAAATGTAAACTGTTATTGCAATCATTTTATCATTTTGAATACTGCAAAAAACAGATACATCATGAAAAACGTTATTTTGTGAAGGTTTCATAAAACTTTACTGTGATAACATACTTAAAGCAGAACTCCAGGAAAAACATTTTTTTTTTAAATAAATCTGCAAGGTTACACAAAGTTACATTTTAGGAGGTGTATGTCACCTCCTGGATTGCTTTTCTATGTATTAAAAAACAATATAAAGACTCGTGTTTTATTTTTCTGATTCAGTCCAAATTGAGATTGTAATTAATAATTTTTTTTGCAACTGCTGGAGTCTTCGACATGTTATTTCTTGTATAAAAAATTACCCCTTTTTAGCATGATCATGAGAGAAATTCAAAATGATACACGTCTCAGCTTAAAATCAATTTCCGGTTTAATAATTGAGCTCATAGTTCAAATATGTTCCAGCGATTAACATAATTCGGACTGCGCACGCACCTAGAACTTACCTACAAAATGGCCTTCAAAAAAGGCCAGTTAGTTCTGGCTTAAGGCTGGTATGTGTATAGCCCCCCATCACCTTTTGTGAGGTGGCTACTAGAAATGTAGTGATTGCCAGAACTGTAGTCAGTCTGGCTGAATTATATTTGTCATGTATCTGGTTCATTCCAGGTGTCCTGGCATTGATTGTACCTACCTGGGCGGCGGAGTATGACTCTGCTGTCCTGTGGGACATCCAATGAGCGACACTGTCAGTGTGTGTGCAGTTCACCAGCCAATCAATGGGGCTCTCTCAACCAGTGTTGCATGCTGGGTAAGTGCATATATACTGAAGGGAATTGTCATGTGCTCAGTTCTAGTACATGGTACTAGCCATGGATTAGTCCAGGTTGGGGTGTTGTGCAGCCTGCCCCCAGGCTAGGCCTGAGGCCTGGGGGTGGGGATACTGGAGAGCAGGAAGTGTTTCGGTGGCCCTCAAGTCTAGAGGAGACCTCTGTCATTGTTGGAGGAGGAGAACCACTGAAGCTGATGGATGTTGGAGGTGACCGGTACATAGTGGACCTCAGGAGCAAGTCTGGTATCTCTCCTACTGAAGCTTTGCACCAATCCCTGCTCATCTGCTCCTCAAATACCTATTTAACTGTGCTACAAATGGATCTACACTGAATTACTAAAAAAGGGATTGATTAATCTGGAGTCTATGTCTGTTCTATCCTGGATGTCTAGGATCCCTATACCCTCTCTCCCAGTGCCGATATGTTTAATAAATGTTCCTCAGCATCATACTTCTGGCCTGAATGTCAGCTCTGTGGGCACTAGAAGAGGGTGGTTAATGCTAATGGTGCAGCTGTTTACCAAAATCCCTACACAAAGGGGTTAGCAGTGTCAAAAATATATGTCATAAAGTATTATGCATGCTGAGTGCTCCACAGTACTTACCATGAAAGGCAGTGGCGGAACTACCACTGCTGCAGCCGTTGCTCCGGCACCGGAGCCTCAGCCTGGGGGCCGCCCAGCACATTCCCTGTGCATAGATGGTGGGACTTGCCGGCCGCCGGATCGGTATCCAGCGGCCAGCGGGCCACCAGTCTCTGCGCCGGGAGTGTCGGATCATCAGTTCATCTGACACTCCCGGCGCAGAGATGGGGGGCCCGCCGGCCGCCGGATACTGATGGTTGCCAAGCCCCACTCCAGCAATCAACCCCACTCCAGCAATTAACTGGAACGCATCAAAAACGTGGCAAAAACACATAGCACCGCATCTGCCGATCCGCAACTGAAACTCGTGTGAACAGGCCCAGGAGATTACTCTTTCTTTCCTGTTCTGGAGACACAACAGAAAGTAAGAGAAAATCTCTACAAAGTGATAGGAATTCCTTTTCTAGACAGCTGTCACTGGAACAGGCGTCCCTATTGGAAGATGTCTCCCCTACTAAGGCCAGTGTCAGGTCTTGGGCCTCTGTTAATGGCATCAGTTTAACATCAGTTTTAGATTAATTATTTACACACGCTAAAGCTAAATACAGACTAGTGATTTTAGGGCAGTTTCTTTATAATTACAGAAGAACTGTAAGTCAATCTATGTTTATTCAGCAATGGAGAATGGCAACCAGCTATAGAGGACCACAAATTGCAGCAATCTATGATTATTCAGCAATGGATGATTGACAACCAGCAATCATGGATTGCTGAGATTTGTAGTCCTCTATAGCCAATTGCCTTTCTCTATTGCTGTATATTCATTGATCCCATCGATTCATGATTATAGAGCAATTATAAAGGGCTGTGTGTGGTCTCATCAGGGCTGCATTAGGGTCCCTCCAGGGCTGTGTGCAGGTCTCACCAGGGCTGCATTTGGGTCTCGCCAGGGCTGTGTGTAGATCTCTCCAGGGCTGCGTGCAGTCTCATCAGGGCTGCGTGTGGGTCTCATTTGGGCTGCGTGCAGATCTCACCAGGGCTGCATGTGGGTTCCGGGCTTCCAGGGCAGTGAAGGTGGGTGCCAGGTTCTGTGAGTGCGTGAGGGTCTCTGCGGGTGGATGTTGGCCTCTCCGGATCTATTTTGCTCTCCGGGCAGGTGCTGGGCTCCAGGGCTCTACAGGCGGTGTGGGGCTGTCCTCTCCTGTGCCTGTCTCTGTGGGCACCAGAAAGGAAGAGGAGGAGATGTGGTGCTGGACAGGCACAAACTTTAAAGGCCCGGTATCGACCTTTAGTATTGGGGCATTTTCACGAGTACAAGTAGAGGTTTACTCTGCTAGACTTACGGTATATCGAGCAGAGTAAACCTTTCTGGCATACAATCAGAGGCGTAACTAGAAACCCCAGGGCCCCGGTGCAAGAAACCATTGAGCCCCCCCCCCCCCAATAAAAACATGATTTTGATACCTTTTTTTTTTATTCTATTAAATGAAAAGTATGTTTTTTGGTTTTTTTTCAGGGCTAGTTCACACCAGCTCCAGTGTGTTCCGGCCGATTTAGTGCTGGAACACACTGGATTGCAACCCGTCCAGCTCACTGCGTTCTGGGGTGGGAGGGCGTGGCAGTGCATTAAAGTCA
The DNA here is from genome assembly GCF_000935625.1 of Nanorana parkeri. Classification (NCBI taxonomy): domain Eukaryota; kingdom Metazoa; phylum Chordata; class Amphibia; order Anura; family Dicroglossidae; genus Nanorana; species Nanorana parkeri. The sequence continues at coordinate 594,802 of NW_017306537.1, forward strand.
ATGCCACCGCGGTGTGATCGCCTGCACCGGAACGCATGGCAAATCAATGCCTGCGTTCCGTTGCGGTCAGAAAAAATAGTGCATGCAAATAGGGTTCCCTGACTGGCCACCCCCCCCCCCACTACAGCATCTTCCCCATCCCTCTGTCTGAACTGCGGTCATTCCTCTCTGGGCCCCCCCAACAGGCGGAACGCCAGGGCCCGGTCGCAATTGCGACTGTTGCGACCCTGGTAGTTCCGCCAGTGCATACATTGTTTCACTTGCGGGCGTCAGGGAACTGCTATCTAACAGAGTGAGACTCTCAGCACGTCCGGGAGAGTTACGATCTCTGGAGATGCAGTTCACCTCCTTCTGACCTGCATTTTTCCTGCTTTAAACGGCTTTGCATTGCCATAGACTTGCATAGTAATGCAAAACCCAAATGATTCACTGGGTTTTCTTCACTTTGTACTGCAGCGTACCTACAGGAATTCTCTTTGCTACATCTAGGCTGTACCTGGCTCTGTAAACCTGCGGAGGAGCAATTCATTGACCAGCAGGATGCAACCTTACCAGGTAATACTGAATAGACTTCTTCATGCCGCAACTGTGTGTAAAAGGCCTTAAAGGACACCTGCACCTTTGTTTAAAAATTAGGATTCTAAACAAGTACACAGGTAGTGCTCTTCAATGCTTTACAAGTCCCAGCATCCAATGTACCTGAGGAAAGTCAGCCAACCAATGACAGGTGGGTGTGATAAGCAGAGGTTTAAAATCTTCCTTGCGCTCTGTGTATTGTCAGCTTTACCCGAGTGTGTACTGCCAGAGACGGGTGTATCATTCTAGACTGAATACAAACTGAATAGACTGAATACTTGGTAAATGTATTCCACTTGAGAAGGAGTTTTTAAATGGACGGTTTAATATTACTTTAAAGTGACACTAAACTCAGGAGTTAAATCTTAAAAATGCATTCAAGTACCTTAACTATTAACAAAAATGTACTTTATATGTACATCACTCAACTGTAGATCATCAAATCATCTCTGAATTCATGCTGATACTGTCCTTCCACCCATTCAGAGATTATTTGAGGATCTACAGCTGAGTGATACACAAATAGGATACATTTTTGTTGGTAGGTAAGGTATTTGAGTGCATTTTAAAGATTTAACTCATGGGTTTAGTGTCACTTGAAATGATTAAAGATGTAAGCTTTAGGAAAGATTGCATCTTTATTAACTCAATGTAGCTGATCAAGAATATCACTTAAACTCCAAATTTTCTGCAGGAATAAATGCTGAAACCTGATATTTAAAAGGAGGACTATGAGGTGAGTGCTTTTCACTGACCTCATAGTTCTAGCCGACCTGTGATAATGAGACTGTCACAGGTCGGCTCAGTAGATCGAGAAGTGAGCGAACACATACCGGCGGGTACAGCTGGATCTGCCTCTAGATAGGCAGAGCCAGCTGTCACTCACGAAGCTGGGCAGATCCAGACATAATTGTCGGGATCCGCTTCAGCTGCGGCGTCTCAGTATACCGTGAGCTGTAGCTCGCGGTATACTGAGCTTAGGGTGACGGGAGGACGCTAGTTTGTGTCCTCCCGTTACCCTAAGGAGAACTATGGGGAAAAGCCTTAATCCCATAGTTCTCCTTTAATTCTAAGAGTACAAACTTGAAACAGGTATCTTCATGGGATTATAATCAGCACAATTGAACATAAATAAACAGAATAACATGAACTGGAGATTAAATTGGCCACAGCCTTTATTATACATGAAATATATATACATATTATACATGAAAAATGCATAAACATGTTTAATATAGTATAATAGCTATAACATTAACCATAAATAACGTAACCAAAATGAAAACTCAGTCACTACGCCTGGAACTTAAAGTGACATTAAACCCTCAGATTTTTTTAACATAAAACAATACTGTAGCAATGCTTCTGCGGACCCACACATCTCCCCCTCCTGAGACCCTAGGCACCCCTCCTGAGACCCTCCACCTGATATATCAGGCACAGAGTATGTGGCAAATTCATAAACTATAATTCTGCATTGCTGTATAATGTATTGCTTGCATTTAAAGTCCTCTATAGCTAATGGTATTCTGCATTGATGTATAATGTATTGCTGAGATGTGTAGTCCTCTATAACTGCTGCCATTCTGCATTGATGTATAATGTATTGCTGGGATTTGTAGTCCTCTATAGCTGATGGTATTATTCTGCATTGCTGTATAAAGTATTTCTGGGATTTGTAGTCCTCTATAGCTGATGGTATTATTCTGCAGTGCTGTATAATGTATTGCTGAGATTTGTAGTCCTCTATAGCTGAAGGTATTCTGCATTGCTGTATAATTTATTACTGGGATTTGTAGTCCTGTATAACTGGTGCCATTCTGCATTGATGTATAATGTATTGCTGGGATTTGTAGTCCTCTATAGCTGATGGTATTATTCTGCATTGCTGTATAAAGTATTTCTGGGATTTGTAGTCCTTTCTAGCTGATGGTATTATTCTGCATTGCTGTATAACAGGTATTATTCTGCATTGCTGTATAATGTATTGCTGAGATTTGTAGTCCTCTATAGCTGAAGGTATTCTGCATTGCTGTATAATTTATTACTGGGATTTGTAGTCCTGTATAACTGGTGCCATTCTGCATTGATGTATAATGTATTGCTGGGATTTGTAGTCCTCTATAGCTGATGGTATTATTCTGCATTGCTGTATAAAGTATTTCTGGGATTTGTAGTCCTCTATAGCTGATGGTATTATTCTGCATTGCTGTATAAAGTATTTCTGGGATTTGTAGTCCTTTCTAGCTGATGGTATTATTCTGCATTGCTGTATAACATATTGCTGAGATTTGTAGTCCTCTATAGCTGAAGGTATTCTGCATTGCTGTATAATGTATTACTGGGATTTGTAGTCCTGTATAACTGGTGGTATTCTGCATTGCGATTTAATGTATAGGTGAGATTTGAATTACCAGGGTCACAGCTGCAACCAGGCCCTGGCCCAGGTCTAAAAGCCAGCCAGGATCATGGTTTGGGTGAGTATAACATTGTTATTTTAGCTCCCTAGACAAAACAAGCACTTAAGCCCAACTGCAAGGGTTAAGATTTTATTTGCCTGGAGTTCTGCTTTAACATTAGCCTGGCAAACATGAAACAAAGTCGCATATCCTAGCTGGAAATCATAAATATTCTTATGTAGTATTTCAAATATACCTGATAAAAAAAACATGAAAAAGTGTTTTGAAATTTGTTTTTTAATTTTATAGTCCAAAACATAATAAAGAAATAAAGTATACTCTGAAACCCAAGAATATATCCAGAAACACAAGACATTTAATGTAACTGTAACCTAGTCGCTTAAAGTTAGCTGTACCTTTTTTGTTGTGGTGCCAGGGGATAAGCTTCAGGAAAAGTGTTCTGTTAAGCCAAAAATAAATGATCCCAAAAAATCTTAGTGCCGGAATGCAAAGCTCTACAAATCCTGCAAGCCAAACAGTTGTGCCAAACACAGCTGATCTGCCTTCAGCTCGCAACCAACTTCAGTTTACTGAAAAGCCATTGACCCATACAACTGAAAGAAGGCAGAACCGTTGTGTTTTCACATTACAAAAAGTTGTGCGACCATTTACAGGACATACCAGAAGTAGAATTGCTGCTGACTTCAGCAGAGATGCCTGGCGCAAACTTCAATGACAGACTGTAAGTGCCAGATCTGATACATTGACAGATATCTTTTAAACAGTAAGACTTGTAATTCTTACAGCATGCTGAATACACTAAACCGGACGTAGAACCCGGTCTTAAAGCCCAACTGCAGGATAAATGTCACTCCTCGCCCACCCCTCCCTCCCATGGTCAACTATCTGATCGCTGGATGAAAATAAAACCATATCTAAAAGCCCTTTTTACTTACCTTTAGTTGTGGTCACATGACATTGCAGCTCCAAGTCTTTACTTTTGGTTGCTTCCTTCAGTGTTCACGTCAGCACCTGCATGACATGGACACTTCCTATTGGATGTCCATTGGCCAGGGTCCTCTCAGGATCCAGAAGAAGACCGATGTCAGTGGAGAGGAGTGACGGTGACCAGCGGACTCAGGCGCTATCACACCACTGGATTTGTGGTCCCCCCACCAAAAAACAGCAATGGTGATGGACCTAAAGAGGGAACTTAGGTGATTATATCTGACTTCGCAAGGTAAGAGGAAACAAAAGCCAATCAGGATGGGTTAAAGGTGGGTGGGAAAAACAATTGTTTTGAGTACAATTAGACTTTAACAGAAAAAAAGCTAATTAAAGGAGAACTATGGGGTTAGGCCTTTTCCCCATAGTTCTCCTTAAGGTAACGGGAGGACACAAACTAGCGTCCTCCCGTCACTCTAAGCTCAGTAGCTACAGCTCGCGGTATACTGAGACGCCGCAGCTGAAGCGGATCCCGACAATTATGTCTGGATCCGCCCAGCTGCGTGAGTGACAGCTGGCTCTGAATATCTAGAGGCAGAGCCAGCTGTACCCGCCCCCTCCCCCGTCCGTTCCCCCAGTCAGCGTTGGAGGATCGGAGCGGGGAGGAGGGAATCCAGTCCCTCCCGTCACGGCAGAGAGCCGTGACAGGATCGAGAGGTGAGCGAACGCCGGTATGTGTTCGCTCACTTCCCAATCTACTGAGCCGACCTGTGACAGTCTCATTGTCACAGGTCGGCTAGAACTATGAGGTGAGTGAAAAGCACTCACCTCATAGTTCACCTTTAACCAGAAATCTTTTTATACAAATGTTTAGGGGGACTGCTTACATTCTTGGGAAAGAGTTCTTAGTTTAAAATTCCAAATTACAATTTAATTTATGTTTCCAGTTTAAAAATACCCTGTCAAGTTAACAGAAATGTATAGGTGCATTCCTGCGCTGCAGCCTCGGACCCCGCCATGCTCTGAGATTCCATCGTCTGACCCCTATGTCACTACTGGAATCAACAGTGACGTAGGGGTTATAGGGCAGAACTACAGCAAGCGGCAGGAGACAGAGGCATCAGACACTCGGATTCCCCCCTCCGATCCGCCAGCGCTGCCTGGCGGAACGGACGGGGGAGGGTACAGCTGGCTCTGCCTCTAGATAGGCAGAGCCAGCTGTCACTCATGCAGCTGGGCGGATCCAGACATAATTGTCGGGATCCGCTTCAGCTGCGGCGTCTCAGTATACCGCGAGCAACAGCTTGCGGTATACTGCGGCGTCTCAGTATACCGCGGGCTATAGCTCGCGGTATACTGAGCCTAGGGTGATGGGAGGACGCTAGTTTGTGTCCTCCCGTTACCCTAAGGAGAACTATGGGGAAAAGCCTTAACCCCATAGTTCTCCTTTAAGGAGGAAACCCCAGTAAGCACTACTAGAGTTCTTTGTGTCTTCCAAGACAGCCTTTCCCAACCAGGGTGCTTTTGATGTGAAGCGGGCTCCTGATTTGAGGGGGGCTTCTGATGCAAAGTGAAGCTTGTGATGTGAAGGGGAACTCTGATGTGAAAGAGGGGGACTCTCATGTGAAAGGAGGGAGTTCTGATATGAAAGGAAGCTCCTATTGTGAGAGGGGTGGCCTCAGATGTAGAAGGAGCGGGCTCATGGTGTAAAGGGGTACTCTGATGTTAAAGTGGGAGGCTCTGATGTGAAGGAGGGCTGCTGATTTGAAGGGGGGATTTTTATGTGAAGGGGAGACCTCATTTTTTGGTGCTTTTGAATTGGCTGCCCCCTTAAAATCCATTACATTTTAGACTGGGTGTCTCAAGATTTTTGCATACTTTTAAAGCGTGCCATGACTGAAAAAAGATGGAAAACTCTGTTCCAAGATCTCACACAGCAGGTGTTTTATATTTTCCAAAATTCTGGTGTGGGCGACCTGGCCAAAGACTATTAGATCAGGCAACTGTCCTATTATATCTATGGGTTGTTAAACCTACCTTTGTGTTGCATTTAGGTGTGAGTCACCTAAAGAGCCATTCTAATGTGGTTTAATTCATTCACATTTCATTTGAGCCAACGGCATCCAAATGTTACATGTTATTTTCAGGTGCTACTGTAGGTTAATTGCTGGTAGTAAGTACTGCTAAAGGATTCAAGCAATAGTGTAAACAAATAGCAAAACATAATGGAACATGCACCCTGGCATTGCCAGTACATGGTCCATTTAGCCAAAAACTTTGTGTATTTTTGCATTAATAAAGCATCTGCTCCTTCCCAGGCTGGTCTGCAGTTCCCAGTTTGCCATGTTTACTGTGCTCAGTCCAACTATGCAAAGTGGGTGGGGGCCAGAGCTCCTGTTTATGTGGCTACTGTCCCCAAGTATCTGGCGGCTGAGATCATCAAGATGGCTGGCAATGCCGCCTGGGACAGCAAAAACACCTGCATCATCCCCCGACACCTCCAGCTGGATGTCCACAATTATGAGGGGCTCAACAAGCTGCTCAGTGGGGTCACCATTGCCCAGAGAAGGGTCCTGCCCAGTGTCCAGGCTGTGCTGCTGCCTAGGAAGACTGAAAGTCACGAGCCTATCAAGACCAAATAAACCTGATCATTGCTCTTTAACCCTTTCGCTGCCAAGGACGTATGGCATACGGACCTACAAAAGTGCTTCCAGCTGGCCAGGTCAGTATGCCATACGGACCTGGCATTTACAGTTCTACTATAAGCTGATGGTCGCTTTAATTAAAAAATAAATAAATTGAAAGCGGCTACTAAAGATTTGGCTATTTCAGACTTGCCAAATACAGTAAATATACAGCTATATTATTTCAAGTGAACCTGTGTGTACGATGCCAGTTGTTACCTCTATGGCCCTTTTTCTGTGCCTCTGTCTGATTTTGTTTCACTTTATTACAGTTTCTGACTTGTTATGACTTCATAGTCTATACATGGAAACCCTGACAAAAGAGGGGAAGCAACAGACAACTTCACATGGAGCAGCAAATTAAAAAGAATATGCTAAAGCTGACCATACACCCGTAGAATGTCTTTGGATAAAATTTGGTTTTGGAAAGTTCGTCTGATTTTCTAATAGTTGATGGGGTTAAATCAATGATTATTTTTGACCGTAGTGATGAAAAAAATCAAAAGGAGCATGGTGGAAAATGTTTCTCAAATGAACAAAATTCTTACTGTGAATGTAGTTTTTGTTGGAGAAACTCCATTCATTCAAAAATCAAAATCAAACGAAATTCTATAAGTCTTTAAAGTGACATTAAAGTCAACAATATTCTTCCCTAGTGTCAGCACTTACCTTAAAGGGTTTCTAAACCCTCTGTTTTTTTGCATATATCTACTGCTACCAAGCAGTAGATATATGCAGAAAGTTAAAAAAAAACCCGCTTTAAAATCGGTTTAAACTTACCGCTATCTTCGCCACACGCTCCCGTCCGAAAATCCGAAACTGCTCGACCGGCCGCAAAGCATCTTGGGGCGGATGCATGCGCAGTTCGGATTTTCGCCCAGGAGACGAGGAGAGACCCAAGGTAAGTCTATGGACGCGTGCACCCGCATGCAGACACCGTGGGACAGGAAGTGCCAGCAAGCTCAGAGGAGTCAGCGCTGGATCGGAGACCTGCACCAGTGCTGGAGGGACAGCTGAAAAGGACAGGAAAGAAGAGGAAGATCGGATTAAGAGACATCATTTAAGGTGTTTTACTTAACATTGGGGGGAAGGAAAAAAAATTTGACTTTAATGTCACTTTAAATGATATCTCTTAATCCGATCTTCTTTTTTCCTGTCATTTTCATTTGTCCCTTCAGCGCTGGAGCGGGTCTCCGATCCAGCGCTGACTCCTCTGAGCTTGCTGGCACTTCCTGTCCCACGGTGTCTGCATGCGGGTGCACGCCATCCATATACTTACCTTGTGTCTCTCCTCGTCTTCCGTTCGAAAATGTGAACTGCGCATGCGCCCGCCCCAAGATGCTTTGCGGCCGCCCGAGAATTTTCAGATTTTCGGGCGGGAGCGCGCGGCGAAGATAGGGGTAAGTTTAAACCGCTTTTAAAGCGTTTTTTAAAATGTATGTTTTTGCATATACCTACTGCTTGCTAGCACTAGATATATAAAAAACACCGGAGGGTTTAATAACACTTTAATGGCATTGTTAAATGTTATGACAAGATTATTTGTATAAACGTGTGTACACAAAACTACTAGAGTATGGCCAGCTTAAGACTGATGAAATGTTCCAATACCCTGTGAATAGCGAGAAGATCAAGCTGAAAGAAGGGAGGAAAAGGAAAGCCTTTAAGAGTATGTTGGATCAAATTAGGTTCAAGGTAAACAATATATGCTCCCCTCCTTGTGTAGCTGAAATCACCCATTAGTGCACCCTGCTACTCAGGCTTTACAATAGCAAAGTTCCCGGTATTCTGCAGAATGGTTTTTTTGAGTTGTGTAATTTTAGTAGTCTAGATCCAACAGTAAACTCTCAGTTATCCAGTATTCAACTAACCAGAACTCTCATCTAACCAGAAAAAAAATCCCCCGTGTACTCACTGTTTTGCTGATTTGCGGCATGTATTATCCTGGAAACGATCGTGTGTCTATTTGTCTTAATTTACTTTTCAATATGAAGTCAATACAGAGTTCATGTTATGATATAGTATAGTATGGGGTATGGCATTAGTTAGACCTATCTTTAATAGTAACTCTCAAGCAACCAGAAACGACATTTATCCAGAATCTACCAATCCCCGTGGATGCCGGATAACGTGGAGTTTACGGTATTTTTAATTAGTGTGGTCAGATTAACACATGTTGCAGTTGAGTATCCTTATGGGACACTGAGGAAAGAGACACTGTGTGTAATACAGAGGTATGAGGCTTTGAGGCCTCGTTTACACCAGACACAAAGGGTTCTGGCCCGATTCTGTCCGGAATGCACTGGATCACATTGAGGCCGACTCAGTTTGTTATGGGGTGGGAGGGGGCGTGACATTGAAGTGAATGGCACCACAGCCACACCCTCCGGCCGCACGGGAACGTAAGGCACATCAATTCCTGTGGTCCGGTCAGAAACAATAGAGCTTCCAGCATTTTTTCTGACCAAACCGCAGGCATTGATTGTGCCTTGCGTTCCTGTCTGGGCCAATCGCATTGCGGCCGGAGAGACCCACAACAAACTGAGCCGGCCGCAATGCGATCCATTGCAATCCGGCCAGAATTGGTCTGGAACGCGCTGTGTCTGGTGTGAACGGGCTCTGAGTGTAACAAAGAGGTATAATGCACTGCATGTGATAGAGAAATATGACACACTGCATGTAATAAATGTTTGATGCAGTCTGTGTAATAGAGGATATGAGACACTGCATGACATTGAGAGGTATGAAGCACGGTGCATAATGCAAAGGTATGATGCATTGTGTAATAGCGAAGCATGAGTGACATGACAAACAATGTAGTAGAGATGAAAGACTGTGTGTAATACAGAGGTGTAGCGCACTGACTATTTTAGAAAAGTGTGAGACACTGTGTAACAGAAAGACATAAGATCATGAGGCAGTGTGTGTAATATGAAGCCATAAGGCGCTGCGTAAATTGTCTGCGCTATATAAATACATGTAATAATAATAATAATAAGGCAATGGTGGCACTGAATGCAATAAAGAAAAACACTGTGTATAACAGAGGGGTGAAGCACAGAGTATAGAGAAGTGTAGGACATTGTGTGTCTGAAAGACACGAGGAGCTGCATGCGGTCTGTGGTACTGTGCAGGGGCAACCCGAGACCGGGTGACACCCCGCCGTGACGTCACCACCCGTTTGTGATGACGTCATCGTGCATGTGCGGTCATATAATTGACGCCTACGGGCGACCATCTTAGTGAGGGGACGTTCACCCGGCGGGATGAGGTATGCCGCCGGGTCCCCTCCTCTCTCTTGACACTGTCGGGCTCTCGGGGCCGCACCCCCATGCGTGACGCCACTGGTACTGTTTGATATAAGGAGGCATAAGGCAATGTGCTGTACTGAATGTAGGAACAGTGGAGAGAGATGAAAGACACTGTGTTGAATAGAGAGATGTACAGTACTACGTATAGCAGAGAGGTGTGGAAAGACATGAGATGCTATGTGTGAAACTAGCCATTAACTTCTCGAATTTCAAGTGATCCCTACTGAATCGGCCGAAATTTGAGCCCTGGGGAGCCCTGTCAGCACCACCCAACTGACAAAATTCAACTCAAACTTTTTACTGAATTGAGTGGAAAATCATGGGGGAAAAAACAGAGGGATCTTCATGGGTGTTGATTATTCTCTGTTCTTGTATGTGTTTCCTCCAGGTACTCCGATTTCCTCCCACACTGCAAAGACATGCTGGAAGGTTAATTCGCTCATGCTTAGTTTGTCCCTGCTATGCGTTTGCATGTGAGAGAGGCACCTTAGATTGTAAGCTTGACAGCAGGGACTGATGTGAATGTACACTATATAGAGTGTTGTGTAAGATGTCCGCGCTATATAAATACCTGTAATAAATAAAGAGCCATGACACCCTGCATGTAACAGGGGGGCATCAGGCACTACATGCTACAGAAAAGCATGAGGCACTGCATGTTACAGAAAAGCATGAGGCATTGCATGTAACAGAGAAGCATGAGGCATTGCATGTAACAGAGAAGCATGAGGCATTGCATGTAACAGAGAAGCATGATGCACCTTGTGTAACAGAGAAGCATGAGGCACTGCATGTAACAGGGAAGTATGAGGCACTGCATTTAACAGAGAAGCATGAGGCATTGCATGTAACAGAGAAGCATGATGCATGTAACAGAGAAGCATGATGCACCTTGTGTAAAAGAGAAGTATGAGGCATTGCATGTAACAGAGAAGCATGAGGCACTGCATGTAACAGAGAAGCATGATGCACCTTGTGTAGCAGAGAAGCATGAGGCATTGCATGTAACAGAGAAGCATGATGCATGTAACAGAGAAGCATGATGCACCTTGTGTAAAAGAGAAGTATGAGGCATTGCATGTAACAGAGAAGCATGAGGCACTGCATGTAACAGAGAAGCATGATGCACCTTGTGTAGCAGAGAAGCATGAGGCACTGCATGTAACAGAGAAGCATGAAATATTGCATGTAACAAAGATGCATGAGACATTGCATGTAACAGAGGGGCATGTAGCATTGCAGGTTACAGAAAAGCATGTGGCACTGCATGTAACATAGATGCATTGTATGTAGCAGAGAGGAGTATGGCACTGCATGTAACAGAGAGGCATGATGCACTGCATGTAACAGAGACGCAAGATGCACTGTATGTAACAGAGATGCAAGAGGCATTACATGTAACAGAGGGGCATGTAGCATTGCAGGTGACAGAGAAACATGTGGCACTGCATGTAACATACATGCAAGATGCACTGTATGTAACAGAAAGACATGAGGCTCTGCATGTGCTAACACTGTCACCAGTGAGATCTGCTACATGCAGCTGTACTCCAGATTGTAAAGGAAACATCTTGACACTGAAGTAAAATGTAAATGAGTCAATTTCCTTTACTTATCAGTGCCTGGTAAATGATTGACAGATACTACTGCAATCCCTATGACAAAGCCAGGAGTGACTGGAAGCAGGTGAGTGAGTTGTGACATCATACATCTACTGTCTGTGTAAACAGAAGTGTCATATATTCTTCTTTTATGACATGTACACTCTGTGTATTTCATCATAGTCATGACTCCCAGACATTCAATGGGCTGATGAAGAGTCTGTATGAGAGCAGAGGGGGAAGTCCATCGTGTCCCCCGCTCCTCGGTCCCCCAGCCCCCCTCCTCCTCCTCGGTGGGGATAGATAAGGAGCCTGTTTATTTTGGCACGGAGAAAGGCAGCGACTCCCCCCTCCTCGTCTCCTGTGTCCCTCCCCCGCCTGAGCATCTCCTTGAAGCGGAGTATAGGGGAGAGCAAGATCTCCTCCGCTCCCCATAGTGACCCCAGGCTGAATGTGAGCTCCGCGATCTCTGACAGCTGCCATCACATTCCTCACCGCGATCATCAGTATCGCTGCCTTCCGCACATCCCGCTGCAAGTAATCACTGAATCGGGCATCCCTTCCCCGCACTCACCGGTGCACCTGCACACAGCGGAAGTGACCTGCACAGGCTGGGCGCCGGACAAGGTATCATTCACCGGACGATGGTGATTGCACCACGCTGCTACTGAAGTCCATCCGAAGCCCCGGATCGCCGCCTGCACCTGTCACTGCCGCCAGCATGGATCCCGAGGTGGAAATGTCTGCATGGCCGGCCATCGCCTGCAGGAGTGTGCCGGAGGAGGAGCAGGACTGTCCGCTCCGCGGGACTGTGCAGGGGCTGCAAGCCGAGATGGACGAGTTCAGGCGCGGGGTGGAGAGGCAGCTGGAGGACGTCCTGCGCCTGGCGGGGCCACTCTCCCGATCTGTCACCGACCTGCAGTGTGAGAACCGGAGGCTGCGGGAACAGGTGGAGAGGCTCAGCCGCCAGGTGGAAGTACTGAGCCGGACAGCGGGGCTGAGCGGGGACGGACAGACCAGGTACTCAAGCCATGCGCTGCTCGCTGTATCCGGCAAAGGGGCCACACAGGTCAGTACCGGGGAGAGGGCACACTCACTGGTCCCCTGTAGAGCCCGGCTGCTTGCAGTCACTGATCCCTTGTAGAGCCTGGCTGCGTGAAGTCATTGGTCTCTCTTTCTATAGCTCTCTACTTCTCTCTCTTTCTTTCTATAGCTCTCTACTTCTTAGGGCTGCATCAACTGATTAAATCGATTATGAGAATAGTTGGTATTGCTATTCTCATTATCGATTTGTTTTTTTAATGCAACCAATCGATTAATAAAAAAACAACCGTGCAACTAATTGATTATGAAAATAATCGTTAGCTGCAGCCCTATTCTCTCTCGCTATTTCTTTCTATAGCTCTCTTTCTTTTGCTCCCTCTTTTTTTTTTTTGCTCCCTTATTTTTCTCCATTTATTTATATATATATATATATATACAGTATATCTTTCTTTCTTTTTATCTCTCTCTCGCTCTCTCCCTCCATAAGCCCAACTCCAGACAAAACATTTTTTTTTTTTTAGTTTGGAAGTTATTGCTGCTGTCTGTATCCTCATTGCACCAATTTCCTTTCACTTCCTGTCCTGCTGGCAGAAAAAGAAATGGTGTCACTGGGAAGACACAAAGAGCATTACAAATCTGACAGATGTTATATATGATACACACTGGCATTGACAAACCTGAGGTTATGTGTTTATAGGACATGCGTTCAGTTTAGCTGTGTTTAGAAAAAACAGAATTCTCTGCATCCGGGTGTAAATTCCATACAATGAGCACATGCAAAGGCCTTAGCAATGCAAGTCTCTGCAAGGGCACATTGAAAACAACACACCACAACAGAGCGCGGAGAAGTGGAAAAATGCCTTAATTAAATGTTTCTGCCATGCAGTAGAGTTCCCCGGAAGTGCTCATCCCTCTGTTCTTTCCTATGCATTGCAGTAGAGTTCCCCGGAAGTGCTCATCCCTCTGTTCTTTTCTGCATCGCAGCAGAGCTTCCCTGAAGTGCTCGTCCCTCAGTTCTTTTCTATGCATCGCAGTAGAGTTCCCCCGGGAGTGCTCATCCCTCTGTTCTTTTCTGTGCATCACAGCAGAGCTTCCCTGAAGTGCTCATCCCTCTGTTCTTTTCTATGCATCGCAGCAGAGCTTCCCTGAAGTGTTCATCCCTCTGTTCTTTTCATCGCAGCAGAGCTTCCCTGAAGTGCTCATCCCTCTGTTCTTTTCTATGCATCGCAGCAGAGCTCCCCTGAAGTGCTCATCCCTCTGTTCTTTTCTATGCATCGCAGCAGAGCTCCCCTGAAGTGCTCATCCCTCTGTTCTTTTCTATGCATCGCAGCAGAGCTCCCCTGAAGTGCTCATCCCTCTGTTCTTTTCTATGCATCGCAGCAGAGCTCCCCTGAAGTGCTCATCCCTCTGTTCTTTTCTATGCATCGCAGCAGAGCTCCCCTGAAGTGCTCATCCCTCTGTTCTTTTCTATGCATCGCAGCAGAGCTCACCTGAAGTCCTCATCCTTCTGTTCTTTTCTGTACATCGCAGCAGAGCTCCCCTGAAGTGCTCATCCCTCTGTTCTTTTCTATGCATCGCAGCAGAGCTCACCTGAAGTCCTCATCCTTCTGTTCTTTTCTAAGCAACACAGCGGAGCTTCCCTGACGTGCTCGTCCCTCTGTTCTTTTCTATGCATCGCAGAAGAGTTCCCCTGAAGTGCTCATCCCTCTGTTCTTTTCTATGCATCGCAGCAGAGCTCACCTGAAGTCCTCATCCTTCTGTTCTTTTCTGTACATCGCAGCAGAGCTCCCCTGAAGTGCTCATCCCTCTGTTCTTTTCTATGCATCGCAGAAGAGTCCCCCTGAAGTGCTCATCCCTCTGTTCTTTTCTATGCATCGCAGCAGAGCTCACCTGAAGTCCTCATCCTTCTGTTCTTTTCTAAGCAACGCAGCGGAGCTTCCCTGACGTGCTCGTCCCTTTGTTCTTTTCTATGTATCGCAGCAGAGCTCTCCTGAAGTCCTCATCCCTCTGTTTGTGCGTTTTGTTTGTTCCCCCCTCCCCCAGCGTTTGCCACACGTCGCCCATTGCTTTCAATGGGTGCCACACAAGACAAATGTGGGAAAGTAGCTCATGTAGCAGATTCTGCTACATGTGTACCACGTGTTCATGCATGTTTAATGTGCGTCAACACGTGCGGGGGGGAAAAAAGTACGCTTTCCCAGGCCATGCTTGGGGTGCCATTAACAAGCAATGGCACTGCAAGCGCTTACACGTTTTTTATGTGGTGTGTTAAACGTGCAAAATGCATAGTGAAAACACATGGTACGTCTGTAGCAAAATCTGCTGCATGAGCTACTCTCCCGTGTTTGTTGTGCATGCGTGCTATTGAAATCAATGGGGAACGCAGAGCAAACGTATGAAAAAACACATGGGAACACAAAGGTGTGAAGAGGAACCAAACAATACTTTAAACACACAAGAGCTTGGTTTGAGAAGCAAAACGTTTGTTTCTATTTCCCAGATAGTTTTTCCTACATTTAAATAACCTAAACACAGAAGGAGAGTGTGAATGTATCGTATGTCGGTAGAGTTTTAAGAAGGGTGCTTTACTGCGTCATAATCACACAATATAGCAAGCAGCAATTAGGGGGACCCTATTATCAAGACATATTTGATGACAGAGGTTCTAACCCTTCCCCCACGCTGTCAAAAACTAATAGAAAGGAGCTTTGTCTGGAGATGGGCCTTAATTCATTACAAAATTCTTTCGTTTTGTTGGGTTGAAGTATACTGGGCTCTGATTATACACTCATACTGCTGATGATATGCTGAGGTTTATAGATTCAATTCACTAAGCTGCAATGATTATTTACAATAACTATCAATCATATGCATTATTTCTGTGTATGGATTAAAACTTATTTTATGTTTTTTTTGTTGAAGTTTTTGGGTTTTAGTGTGAGGTGCAGCATCCCTGTCTTTTCAGATATGCTGTAGTCCTAAGCACCTTGGCAAAAGTGGTTGTCTTTTTGTGTAGGGATGTGCGGGGCTTGGTGCAAATCGAGTTCATCCAAGCCTGCGCATAACGGTCAGTGGCATACCACCTCTCCCCTGGCCCATTGAGTTGCAGTCAGGACTTTCCCCACCCTTCAGCTACATGCAGGGTTGTCCCTAGCTTTTTTGCTGCTTGAGGCAGCGCAGGGGTGTGGTGTTGGTCACACCAAGCCTCCGCACATCCCTATTTCTATGAGATTCTTTTATTGATTTGCATATATAAAAATATAAACCACACGTACAACTGTACAAAAGTGCAGTAAGAACAAAACCGCACGAAAAACATTAAGAAACATTTCCCAAGGTGGGCCACTTTGTGAATGATTTAATATTGAGCAAATGGGCTGTTCACTTTGCAAGGGAATGTTCCTTTAGCTTCGAGATTGTGGTGAAAATTCAGTGAATAACCAATCACGTTCAAGGAAGATAAATACTGTATTTTTTTTTTTCTTGCACATTATTGGATGATTGAAATCAGCAGAGTTTCACCTCTTACACTAAGCTATGTGAAAATTCACTGCAAATTGAACAACCTATTTGGTTTTTGTAAACCCAGCCCTATATGTAAGGTTCCGTGACACCCAAGCATCAGGAGTTTTTTCAGGCATTCTGAGCGTTCTTCTTTAAACTTGACCCATGGTCTGTTTTACTTTGAGGTTTTTTTTCTTTTTTTTGGTAAGATCCCTGTTCACCTTTGTCGGGGTTATTCACCATTTGCATACTCGCATGCACAGTAAATCCAGCATTGTTGTTCTGTCGTGTGCCGATCCCCTGCTCAGACATGGCACTGCTCTCTGCCAGGTGTTTGGGAAGTGGCAGAGACCTGCTACATGTCTGTGCCCATGTGGAGTATTCCTGTACATGTGCAAACACACCACAGTTCTCTACGAGGACACTGATACTAATAAGTGGCTTGTGTGCACATGTGCAGGAATCCACTGCCGGGTCCCAGAACCCTGGCACAAAGCTGAAACACATCTGCGCGTGCGTGGGATATTTGAAGATGGTGGCACAGAAGAGGAGGAGTATATTGCCATTTGTAGGAAAAAAAATGCTAGTGACTTTAGTTGCATGATTGTAACTCAGGCAAAAATATCATCGCGATCATCTGTTGCACTTTAGAGAGTCATGTAAGGCCCCAATCACACTTGTCATGCATGTGAACGTGCGCAGCGTTTTTACTAATTTTGCTTGCATTGTCTTGTGTCCGCATGGGGCAGGCCATACATTGCAAAGTTCATACAACTGTTTGAGCATCTTTCTTGCCTCGTTTGGGGTGCCATTAACTGTAATTCTGCGATCTTGAATGCGTTCACACGTGTGCAAAGTGTAAATGAAGCCTAAATTGTATAGATTGGGTAACAAAACATGTAATGAAACTATCTTGCATGCAGACAGATTGTACCTCCTTGATTTGTAACAATAAACACAAAGTAATCCTTTACATAAATACTAAGTAATAAAACACACAAGACAATAACACGTTGTAATATTTATACTTAGGAGAGTTTTTAGAGATATCCCTGCCAAATGCTTAACTCTTGTATTTACAAAAAAAAATGACTAATAAGACGGGTGCATCATCTCATCCTCTCTGTAGAAGCCAAGAGTAACATTGGACAAAACATCCCACAATCCCCTAAAATGTCTTCAGTACAAGTTTAGACCCAGAGTAGAGTTTATGTGCAATTTCTGGAAAAGCGCTGATTTCTTTTTGTAAAGCTTGACTGCCGATACTAAAATAAGAATAATGGCCATATAACCACCAATGGGAACTTTTCATAAAGTGTGATTAGCTGTAGACTTTGAACTTTTATTTATTACATGTTTTAATATAGTCTCAACAATTTACACAGCGCTTTACATACTGCACATTCACATCAGTCCCTGCCCTCAAGGAGCTTACAATTTAGGCCTGGTTCACACCTCGGCGTTTTACAGTGCGTTTCTACGTCCGTCCGTTCCGCCAGTCAGCGATGGCGGATCGGAGCAGGGAGGGGGGAATCCAGCCCCTCCCCTGTCACGGCAGAGAGCCGTGACAGGATCGAGAGGTGAGCAAACGCCGGTATGTGTTCGCTCACCTCCCGATCTACTGAGCCGACCTGTGACAATGAGACTGTCACAGGTCGGCTCAGTAGATCGGGAGGTGAGCGAACACATACCGGCGTTTGCTCACCTCTCGATCCTGTCACGGCTCTCTGCCGACCTGTGACAATGAGGTCGGCTAGTTCTAGCCGACCTGTGACAATGAGACTGTCACAGGTCGGCTAGAACTATAAGGTGAGTGAAAACCACTCACCTCATAGTTTTTCTTTAATCTTTCAGCATATCTTTGAAGTGTGGGGGGGAACAATAGTACCTGGAGGAAACCCATGCAAGTACAGGGAGAACATGCAAACTCCCTGCAGAAAGTGTCCTGGCCAGGATTTGAACTGGGGACCCCCAGTGATACAAGGCAGAAGTGCTAACCACTAAGCCACCTTTGTAGTTTTATGTTCTTGTCCTATTTATAAAAGCATGTTCGATTTTGGTTTTGTTCATCAAGGTAATTTTGTCCGTTTACCCGTTCTGCAGTTTACTGTTTACCAATTGTTTTAGCCACATGTGCTGTGTTTTATTAAAATATGCCACATTTATATAAAGCTATGGAGTGGGTAATTCATTCATTCAGAAATGAGCAGCATAAGTGAGTACTGTTCATGTGTTTTTTTTGGGCGTCGTTAGATTGGAATTATCAGTAACTTATAGGTATACACAGTTTTTAAAGACTGGGGATACATATTCTTAACCCTTGCAGTGGGTCTCCCACCGCACTGCAAGGGTTGGGTGCTTGTTTTCATTTAGGGATGAAAATAAGGCTGGGCACACACCTTACAACCATCGCAAGACTTTTGTCTTGCGATGGTTGTAAGGTACTTTAAAAAAGCGTACGATCTGCCCATCTTGGACAGGCAGATCGTACTTGCGATGATCGCAAGCCGCGCCCCCCTAAGGGGCGGGCTTCCGATGACCGCAATGCCGAACGGGCAGTGTGCGCTTGCACACCGGCCCGTCCGGCTTTTATCGTACGAACATGCTACACACCCGCCGAACATTGTACGATGCTCGGCGGGTTTTCGAACATGTTCGTAAGTTAAAAGTCGTGCGACCTTACAGTAGTAGAGGTCGCACGGCTTCCACACACCTTACGATAATCGTACGATCGGAGGATTTCCGCCGATTATCGCACGGTGTGTGGGGACCTTAACAAAGATATACTCTCCTGAACCAAGAGCCCGGCTTGCTCTTAAACGACTCCCTTCAGCCTCTCTCCTCCTTCCAAAAAAGCAAGGACTGTTTCTGATTTCAAGCATTACCTATCATAACTGGGTCTTATTTATTATTACAGGTATTTATATAGCGCCAACCATTGATGCAGCACTTTACATAGTGCACATTCACATCAGTCCCTGCCCTCAAGGAGCTTACAATCTAAGGTCCCGATTTCACATGCATACATAGAAGGCCAATTTAGAGAGAAGCCAATTAACCTACCAGCATGTCTTTGGTGTGTGGGAGGAAACCCACACAGTGGATAATGACCTGGCCGGGATACGAACCAGGGACCCCCAGTGCTGCAAGGCAGGAGCGCTAACCACTACGCCACTGTGCTGCCCGTGTGCCTAGACTAGCCTAGTGTGGAAAGACTGGCCTAGAGTGGGAAGAGGGTGCGGAAAGACTAGTTTGGTTTGGGAAGAAGGTACCATAAACAATGTGGGCAGAAGGTGGTGAATAGAATTGGCAAAATGGTAATAACTTGCTATGCACGTGGTATGCACAGGTGGGGCATTCAGAGATTCATTTAGTTTGGGGATGCAGAGATTTATTTTAAGTTTTTGTTTCATAGTTTTGGTTTGCTTCAGGATTAATATGTACGTGTATGGTTTTTGGCATTTAATAAATATTTTATGTTCATTCATATTGTGGCACTTTTATGTTGAAATTATTATGGCTTTTACATTTTGGTTTAAAATCAAGAAACTTTCATAACGATTTATCATAAACACTAGAGAAAATATATGTACGCTCAGTTTATAGCAGTGTTTTAGTTTGGGATTGACATTTATAGGTCCTTTGATGCTATAATTGGAAACAACATACTTTTTCCCTAGAACGTTCACTGTAATTTAAAATATGAAAAAAGAGGAGGATAATCACCTCTTGCTCTGGTAACTACAAATTTCTTGAGTTTCCCTTTTACTTTTTATATTAGTGCCGGCGACCAGGGCAAATAAGGGGGTGAATCTCCCCAGCAAGGACACAAAGTATCTAGCCATTCCCTGCTCTATCCAAAACTTAAAAGAAACAAATGGTTTTAATGCTCGATAAGGCTGACTTCACATTTTTACATTGTGGCAGTAAAACGCATTTTAAATGATACCACAATGCACCAAGCAAACACACTTCAGTGAACAAGCATTTAAGCAACGCAGAGCATAGAATGGGGAGCTATCTGTACGTTGTGGTGCTTTGGGAAAAAAGAGATTACTGTTCAATTCTTCATGTGCTGTGGTGCATTAATAGCCCATTTAAAATGAACAGGGGGCATCACTAGCCCACTTAAAATGAACAAGCTGCCTTAACGCTATCTACTTTTAACGCATAAAAAAAAAAAAACCACATGAAAGGATATCTAAACCCGAAAACAAAAGCCTAATATATTGCATCTTACCGTTCCTTACATGTGGTTGCTCCAATAGTTTTCTTTTTCTCAGGCTGTAACGTCCTGTGCACTGAACTGATATCTCAAACAGTGTTGTCATCGTTTTTCAGCAATATTCCGAGGATCAGCTGCATATATATTTTTTATTTTAGGCCCTATTCCAAAATGAGCACTTAACCCTTGCAGTGCGGGGGATAGCTCCAATGACAACTAGAGCAAACCTCAAAAGTTAGGCACCAGCTGTAATTTTGAAGGAGCATTAGTTACCTGACTCCTGGGATTTGTTCAGCCCTGGTCTAAAGCAAAGCCACCTTGGGATGCTGTGTATTTACCTCTGCAGCTGTCTGTGTATTCAAATTCCAACAGGTCTCATGCCACTGCAGGTATCTGTCACTTCCAAGTATGTCAAATACCTGTTCCCCCACCGTGTGCTGTGGCTCCTACCGCCAATTCCCATAAACTGCTGCCCTGCGGTCTGACATGCCCCCGGTCTGACATGCCCCTCAGCACATCAACAGCAGGTTGTAAGCCCTCATGGGCAGGGCCCTCCTTACCGTTTTGTCTTGATTTGTATTGTAATTGCAATGTCCTCCTTATATTGTAAAGCGCTGCTCAAACTGTTGGCGCTATATAAATCCTGTATAATATAACAACAGCACTCTAAAATTACTGAGCAGCACCGTTGATTGGAATTGGAACACCAAGGTAAATATACATCATCTCCCCTACAGTTACCCTTACCCTTACAGTTGGGCTACCCCCGCACCTCAAGGGTGAACTGCTCGTTTGTCTATTGGGATTGTGTACTTTTACTTACATGATCCCTTCTTACACTGAAGTTGGTGCTCACCTCTCTCCTTTCCGCTCCGGCTAGCATAGTGACCATCGGAGTCCCATGGTCGCTGCATTAGACGTGATGGGGGAGAGGCTGCAGAGCCAGCAGGAGTGGGGATCAGGTAAGTAAAAGTCCTTTTACAAAGGTACCATAGACATAAATGAGCAGTTAACCCTTGCAGTGTGCGCCTGCATCTAAATTATTTTCAGAGGGCTGGCAAGATTTGGTGGGCATTGAAAGTGCTTGCTAAAGCTTGCAGAGATATTCCAACACATTTATGGGCAGAACAGAATCAAGTGTTTCTTTTAATGATCAATGTAGGCAGTAACTAGAACGCGATAATAAATTAACCTGGTAATGAGAGAAGGCTTTGTAGTGCTCGTTATCACATGCATCTCGTTACACATTCATGTTGGAAATCTCTACGGTAGCTCACAACTATCTATTATCTTATCTTTTGCGCTCATGCAATACAGATAACCATTGGCCATGTCGGCGTGAAAGTCCCAACTTTTTCCACTGAGCATGACCATATCTTTTACTGCCTATAGTTCTCGGTGAGAGATCTACCCATTTGCCACAGCCCATTTAGGGAAAAGTGCCTTATTAGTTTATAATGACATTTTCCATTGTTTAAGGTGTTTTTGTAGAGGGCTTAGTCACATGCATACATACATATGCCACAATGTCCAATTAGGAAAGTATGTATATGTTTTGGTTTAAAGCCCCAGAGTCAGCAGATGTAGCTAGGAAAACCTCACACCGGTTTCAGTTCCATGTGATAGATCTGACTCTGATGAGTCCCAGATGCCTGCTGGAAAACATTCAGAAGAGGCTTGTAAAGGTCAGAGGCCTGCGGAATATTACAGCATATGTGTCAGCTGGAGTCTGCATCGACTGCAATACCGCAGAGCTCCACCGTATCATTCTACAATAACACACGTGTTGGTTGCAAAATAACATGACTGCCCTCTGTCGGAGACCAGGGATGTTCTGAGTGTTGTGGGAGACCAGGCATGTTCTGTGTTACACTGTAAGCAGGAACTTCTGCATTTCACTAGGTGCCGGGACACAATTCTTTCCCGCACAGTATCCAATCATATCTCGGCGTTTGGTTAGACTCGTTTCAGGGAATTCATCAAGATGGTCATAGACACTCATTAAAAATCTCACTCATTAGAAATCTGTCTCCTGTCTGTGAGACAAAAGTCACAACTTGTGACAGATTCCTGTACGTGTCGTATATTAGGGAATGCATCGGTGCCGATACTGAGTATTTGGGCGAATACTTGTACTTGCCCGAAATGCTCCGATACTTACCCCCGATACCAGAACTTCCGGTCAAAGGGAGATTTCCTCCGACCAGCAGTGCTGCGAGGGAACATGGAACTGGCCAATCAGTGAAACCGAGCGGTGGGTAACTCGCCGCCCAGCTTCCTGATTGGCCGGGAAGCTGCAGCTGGCTCCATGCTAGCCGAACTACCGGCATCGGCGAGTACTGAAAAGATAAACCATCTATAAACCGGTATTGGTGCATCCCTAGTGTATATGAATCCGTTGCAACTCTGTCGAACGATTTATGTTGACTCCAAAATGAAATCTGTCTTATTAATGATATGGCGATTATTTATTTTTTAACTTGACGCAGCCATAGTGAAACAACGTGTTGCACTTAAGAAGTACTTGAATTTATCACACGCCACATAGGAAACAGCAACTGAACTGTGGCAAGACGTTCATGAATTTGGCGCAGGACTTTGTAATATGGCAATATGCCAGAAAATGTTGCAACTACTTTATTGAATCGCCCTGATTGTATAGACTCCTCAGGATATAGTATTAGGCCTGGTTCACACCTGTGCGTATTGCATAAGCGCGTCACACGCGCGTTTTCGTCCCGGAGTTTGGTGCGTTTTCATGTGCGTTTTTAGTGCGTTTTTTTACATTAGAAACGCGCGTTGCACGCGCGTTTTGGAGCTATAGGTATGAAATTAAAATGTGTACTAATTTATGAATATAAATCAGTACATATCAATCACCAATTACATATAAACACTGTCAGCTGGCGATTTGCTCATGCAGCGAGCTGTGATCGACAATCTGGGAGCTACACCGGTTTGTGGAACTACAAATAAGAGATAATAAATTGAATACAATTTGTGTTAAACCTCATAAAAAACCACACAAACATTTTTCAAGAAATAAAATAAGAAGCACCAAGGAAGAGTTGTGTGCAGAGGAGACTTTAAAGGAGAACTATGAGGTGAGTGATTTCCACTCACCTCATAGATGTCCACCAAAGCACTTCTTTTCGACCTCAAGTTATCCTTTGTTTTCTGCATTAAATGATGGCCACATAGCATATAAGCACATAATGATTGACTTACCTTGCAAACAATCTCTTGGCCTCTTGACCTCATTGGCCATCCGAAATGATTGAACTCCTTTTAGATTGTAAGCCCTCACAGGCAGGGCCCTCCTTACCATATTGTCTTGAATTGTATTGTGATTGTAATGTCTTCCTTATATTGTAAAGTGCTGCGCAAACTGTTGGCGCTATATAAATCCTGTATAATAATAATAATAATAATAGAACTCCTGCCCATGCTCACAGGAGTTAGTTCATCTCATCATGCCAGGTCTGCGCACTGAGCTGCACATGCGTGGCTCAGTGCAGAGGAAGAAAAAATAATGCTGACGGGCAGGTAAGAGCATTTTTGGCAGAAAAGACTTACACAGTGTCTTCTGGTTTAAAGAAAAACCTGCCTGTCCGCAAATTATTTGTAGACACTTCACTTCCACTTTAAGCTGAACAAGTTCGCGTATATATTCTGGACTACACATTCCTTATAGGTTGTTTGTACCTGCTCAGAACTAGCCTGCTTGATAGTAATCTCGGCCCTGTGGACTTGCTGTACCAGAATAAAATGTAAGACCCCAAAGAAAGTTTTGGATGCAAGAAACCGTAAACATTAAGCAAAATGAATGTCCTATGTAAACAATCTAGACATGCACTCTCAGACAAAGTTAGAACATAAATGATTATAAAACAAAACCGTTCCGACTATGATATAAATATAGACCGAGTAGAATAAAAAAAAACTGCCTTGGATTAAAGGCTTTTAAGAGTATCACAGAAGTAATCAAATAGTTATATCTAGAAGTCTCCTCTTGTGTCTTTCACTGCTGGACATTTGGTGTGGAATTCCTTCCTTCCTCCCCCTTTCATGTCATTGTTAAAAATAGCTGACCACTTTAAGTAGCCCCCTTGTCTGGTCATTGTGTCAGACTGTCCTGCAGAGAGCCCAGGCAGGAGCTTGTTCTAGTCATGTCCTGTATGGTTCAGGTAAGCGCAAATGTCTCTCTGGTCAGCTGACTTGTGATGCATGTGCCTTTCGTAATGTAAAATGGAACGTTCTGGGACTTCTGACTTTTCTGCCTTTGTGACTTATACTTGGTCATTTTCATTTAACTGTTTGGTCTTGGAGTGTCATTGAAAAGGAGCAGTAATAGATGCAAAGCTGATTTATGAGAAGTGACGCAAAGAAGACTCAAACAGTTTCAAGCAGCAAGCAATTGGTGATGTTTAATTGCTGGATGGAATATGACTTTTAGATCTGTCTGGTGCAATGGACAAACCTGTTTTCAGGAAAAAAAGTTTTTATAGGCTTATATAATAATTGCAACCCCCTAAATTGCAGCTTTTGAAAAGTCTCATATATGTACAGAATGTGTGGTGTGCTTATGTATATGTATGTTTGTATGCACTCATTGTGTGTGTGTGTGCATATATATATATATATATGTGTTATTTCACTGTAAGAATTTAAAGTAATTCCCTTTCTCTAATAGTATAGGTCTATATAAAGATTTGTGTGTGTTTACATGCAGAATCTTCTTTTTATTTATTTTTTGTTCTGCTTTTATTTACATATAGCTTGTTTGGCTTATTATTTTTATTTCTTTAGAGCTATTTTTGTGACATTCCCAGAATGTTTAACCCTCGGGGCCACTGTGTTTCCAGCCAGGCACCTGCTGGACTTCCTTTATGTGGAACCGTTAATAAACATTATTCATTGTAAACAAGCTTTATTGAGACTGCTGTGTTTATGAACACTATGATGCATCCTCCTTTCTCTTCATGACGTTGTATTGTGTGGATTCTCACACACACCTATAAGAGGTAGCTAATTCAGTAGGTGCCTTGGTATAACGGGACTGCTAATGGTAAAAACCACCTGTTCTCATGAGTAGGGATTATGAGAATGAACATGGAGTTCGTTGCAAAAGAGCATTGGAAACTGTACTAAAATTAAACCACTTGATGTGCAGAGTAAGCCAATAGCATGCAAGGTCACATGACCACTTCCATGGAGGAAAGCTATGATGATGCCGTTTTAAAGCATACTTGTCAGCTATTTTTAAAGATGGATTTCACTTTTGAAGTAGAAGGAATACCCATCTTTGTTCTCACCTTGGGCCTCTTGCTGTTCAGGTTATGCTAATCTGTTCTAGAACACAAAGGCTTGTCATCTTTTCCTGAATAAGAAATCTGACACTAAACTCATTAGTTAAATATTATGAATTAATTAAAGTACCTTAACTAGTAACAAAAATATATCTCATCTGTGTATCGTTCCGCTGTGGATCCTCAAAGGAGAACTATGAGGTGAGTGATTTTCACGTACCATCACAGTTAGAACCGACGTGTGACATTGAAACTATCAAACATCAACTCTAAATATCGGGAAGGGAGCAAACGCATACTGCCGCTCACTCACTTCCCGATGAACTCCCTGCAGTGGGGGTGACTGTCAGTCACCGCTCCGCGCAGGGATTCCCCCTCTCTGGTCTTCCAGCGCTGACTGGAGGAACGGATGGGAAGATAGGCTAGAGCCCGCTGTCAATCAGCCAGCTGGGTGGATCTCGACAGTATTGTTGCGATACGTCCCGGCTGCGGCTCTCTCAGTATATAGCTAGCTATATACAGAGCTTTGGGTCACGGGAGGACTTTGGCATATGTCCTCCCATGACCCTTAAGAAAACTATGGGATATAAAGGTTACTCCATAGTAGTTCCCTTTTCAAATTATCTCTGAAGTGGTGTCGACACTGTCCTTCCTTCTGGAGGGTGGTTAGTTTTGTTCTCAATGGTCCTTGTATGTTTTGTAAAGTAGCCACCGCCCCAAGATCCCATGATGGATTACATTGCTATTAATTGACTGTTTCCAATTTTAGAGCCTGCTTGGGACACTGAACTGTCACACAGTGGCTCTATACCGAGAGCTGAGCGATCATGTAACCGCAGATCAGTCAGCTTACAGTCAGTCACTGCTCCCTGGTAGAGATTCCCCCCTCCCCTCTGTTATTCCAGCACTCATTGGAGGGACAGGCAGGGAAGGGGGCCTGCAAAGCTGGATCTGGCTCTAGACAGGCAGAGCCAGCTGTCAATCAGGTACTGGGATGAATTCCGACAATATAGTCGGTATTCTTCCTATTGCAGCATGGCTCCGATCTGTCAGCATAGAGCAGGCAGTAGCCCCCTCGGTGACAGGAGGACCTTAGTCAAGCAAGCGTTTAGACGCTTCTTTGAACACATAACAATGGCAAGGCTTTCTAAATGCCAATGGCATCCTTTATAACATAATATTTTTTGAAGTAGAGATAATGGCAAAGCCAGTGACTGCTGTCTCAGAGTAGATTTAGCTCACCGTGAGGAGATTTGCTCTCACTTCGTGTTGTATCCACATAACATAAAGTTAAGGAAAATCTATTGCACAGAAAAAAAAAAAAAACTGGCATGGGTTTTAATCATTCCCTACTGTATCCAAAATAGAAAAAGTTTTGCCTTTGGATATAGATACAGCTAGATCTTTCATTACTATTTCTATTCAGTAATCCCTCCTTGGATCTAAAAAGTACTTCAGGGTACTTGATGTTCTTTCTACTAGCACTTAAAAGCTAATGACTCTGGGAACTGGACCTCAGTTAATGACTATACAGAATGGGGCATCTGCTGATCCCCATTTCAGTCTGTAAGGATAACATATACACACAAGGAGGGAAAAAGAGAGAGAGTGCAAAAGACTTGAAAACATTGCCGAGCTGATTGTTATTTGAATGTGTGCTTCAGCTGCTGTACAATGTGCCTGTTCGTTTTCTGTCAACATCACTCACTCCATTTGACTTATCCCCTCTGTTGGCTTTGCTGTACGTGCGTGCAGTTTGAAGTTATATTTACACTGCCAAGTTTGTAAAACTGCAGCTTTGATTCATTGCTAGCGAAGATTGCAGCGGAGTGCTAGGACATGGTGTATAAAGGCTAGACGAGAGGCAAACAGACGGCTTATCCTGACGGCACACTTTGCTTGATAGCAGTGTTGAGGTCACCAAGTCGCCTGCTGCTTTTGGTTGGGGCATCCTTTTATTTTGACAGTTGCTGCATTCTATTTGGAATAGCAACAGGGATATGTTTTCTTATAGGAAGCAGTTTATAAAGGTTCCATATGTTTTCTGTTTTCCACCAGATTTATTTTACCTTACAATCATTTTCAGAAGCATGTTTGAGTATCCAGCTTACCATTTTTCCATCAGTTAGACTTGGACTTTTTAGATGCATTGCAGTGGATGCCCGTCTGTTTAGATGTGGCTGCCCATACACTAACAAGGGTCTGGTAATGTCAGTTTTTCCTCCATGGAGGAAAAAACTGCACAGACATGTATTTTTACAACGGGGACATAAGTTCTTATCGGAAGGTGATCCGTGCACAGATCCACTCCTGATCCACTCCTGATCGGACCGTGTGAAATGGGCCCAATAACAATACAGTACATACTAGAGTTATTTTTTATAATACAATCAAAGCTTACAGTGGGGCAAAAAAGTATTTAGTCAGCCACCAATTGTGCAAGTTTTCCCACTTAAAAAGATGAGAGAGGCCTGTAATTGGCATACCGTAGTTGAGGTCTATGATGCCAATTACAGGCCTCTCATTTAAGTGGGAGAACTTGCACAATTGGTGGCTGACTAAATACATTTTTGCCCAACTGTATGTTAAAAAAAATCTCACTTTTATGTAGTGAGTGCTGCCTTCTGTCTTCCCATCTCTTTCAATAACTTTCTGGATTCCCAGTGTACTTTGTATCGCTTTTCCTGTTGCTTGATGTGATGCAGTCTCCATATCTCAAGACTACTTACTTCCAGCAAACAATGATAACGTTATATTGACTTGTAGTTCAGGAGGCAGGCTCTGTGAGAGGGCAAGGAGGGCATCAGAGGCGTAACTAGAACCTTCAGGGCCCCAGTGCAAGAAACCATGAAGCCCCCCCTCAACCCCACGGCACTGTATGGTTAACAGGAAGGCTGCCGAGGTCCCCAGCAAGCGTGGGACCTCAGGCAGCTGCTTGTTTAAAATGTTAGTGCCGGTGTTCTGTCGAGAACGCTGACCCAGTATCTGTGTTTATGTACAGACGGGATTAACGAGGAAACCGGCATTTATTTACAAAGTATTTGTTTGTAATGGTTAATTGTGACCGTTAATGATATGCCGTCCATGGCAGGAAATGATGGGTGGCAGGAAATGATGGACAGAATATTATCGGTCACAATTAACAATTTAAACAAAATACTTTGTGAATAAATCCCGGTTTCCTCGATTAATATTGGTCTGTGTGTAAGCGCAGATGCTGAGGTCGGCAAATTCGACTGGGTCAGCGTTCTCGACACAACACCGGTATCTGCGTTTAGTATTATCGGGGCATTTTCACGAGTATGAATACTTGTGAAAATGCCCAGTATTAACACTGGTCTATCCCTACTTAAAAATATAATGCATTGCTGGGACTTGTAGTCCTACATAGTTGGAGCTATTCTGCATTGCTGTATAATCTTCATACAGCAATGCACAATACCACCAGCTATGCTGGACTAATCCAGGGGGCGGGGATAA
This sequence comes from Nanorana parkeri, assembly GCF_000935625.1. Lineage (NCBI taxonomy): Eukaryota > Metazoa > Chordata > Amphibia > Anura > Dicroglossidae > Nanorana > Nanorana parkeri. The sequence continues at coordinate 623,880 of NW_017306537.1, forward strand.
GAGACGCCCCTCTTAGCTCCGCCCCTAAGAGGCCAGCTCATTCTCTATGATCAGTGACAGCGTCTCCAGCCCTTTCGCACAGCCGCCCATACATGCTGCGGGTGGCTGTGCGACAGGGAAGGAGCGGCGCGATCGCTGGGGGGCCCTCTACTTCCTTGCTGGGCCCCCCAAGTGGCGGAACGGCAGGGCCCGGTCGCAATTGCGACCGCTGCGACCCTGGTAGTTCCGCCAGTGGAGGGCATATTCACAGAGTTGAGTGAAATTGTGTACGTGCATTGAGAAACTACATCATACGGGCATCTTCAATAAGTACGTTTATAAACTTCTAGATCGATAATGTTTTTAGGAGTGTGATAGAACTTATGGAAATTCTATATCGAAATACATATTGATTTTTATATTTTGACCATAGATACCCTTTAAGTTACAAAATGGGTAACTAAGGGAAAAAATGTAAAAGAATAATATGTTACTTTTAATAGTGATGTACATAATTACTTGCAATATCAACCGTTCCCTTTTTCTTCGTGTAACTTTTCTAACTTTCTCATTTTCAAGTTTGATTGCCAGTTTTTCCGAATGTTCTATTTTTTCAGCCTGTGAACAAAAAAAAAAGAAGAAATCGTGAACCAAGAAGTTTTGAACCTGATTTTATAAATGGTTCCTATAGAGTTTTATACAGATGTACTGTTGATCTGAAGTGATAAAGTACATAAAAACTGAAGATTCCTTTTGGCTACACATACACTTTAAAGGACCAATATTTGAGTACTGTGTAATGATTGGCTTGTTCTCACATAATTTTATATATTTAATGTTCCAATTACTACAGTGTACTTAACACCCTAAATGACTTTTGGTTGCACATAAGTTTCCTTTTTCATTCATTTCATCATTAAGTCCTCATGACTTTCATCTATTTTTAATTTATAGCATCTTCCATAAAATACAAACTGCCCAGCCAAAAAAAGTCATACATTTTGTTGTACCGCCTTCTGCTTCGATTACGGCATGCATTCGCCGTGCATCATTTCGATAAGCTTATGCAATGTCACAACATTTATTTCCTTCCAGAGTTGCAATAATTTTTCGCCAAGATCTTGTAGTGATGATGGGAATGTCAGACCACTGCGTAATGTCTTCTTCAGCACATCCCACAGGTTCTCAATGGGGTTAAGGTCTGGACTCTGTGGTGGCCAATCCATGTGTGAAAATGTCTGATGTTCCCTGAACCCCTCTTTAACATTTGAGCCCGATGAATCCTGGCATTGTCATTTTGGAATATGTCCGTGCCATTAGGGAAGAAAAAAAATCAATTGATGGAAAAAACCTGGCCATTCAGGTAGGCAGCTGACCTAATTTTTTTTGTGAACAAAATGTTGGTGAACCTAGACCTGACAAACTAAAGCAACCTCAGATCATAACACTGTCCGAAATCCAGGTGGTGCCTTTTTTTTTGGTCGGGCAGTGTATATTGTGCTCCTTTTCAGTTTCTTTTGTTGGATTTATGGCGCTTGGAAAAAGCATGCCAACTCATGACTGACTGTGCTGTGCCATGATGTCAGTTTTTTTGTAAGGAGTTTTGCTAAGCCATTTATGTGCATTCAGATTACTGGATACCTGGATGATAAATCCAGATAGGAATGGTTAAAAGAGAACTATGGGATTAAGGCTTTTCCCCATAGTTCTCCTTAGGGTAACGGGAGGACACAAACTAGCGTTATACTGCTGCTGCTTGCGGTATGCTAAGACGCTGAAGCGGATCCCGATAAATATGTCTGGATCCACCCAGCTGCGTGAGTGACAGCTGGCTCTGCCTATCTAGAGGGAGAGCCAGCTGTGCCCGCCCCCCTCCCCCGTCCGTTCCGCCAGTCAGCACTGGCGGAGCAGGGAGGGGGGAATCCAGCCCCTCCCCTGTCACGGCAGAGAGCCGTGACGGGATCGAGAGGTGAGCGAATGCCGGTATGTTTTCGCTCACCTCCCGATCTACTGACCCGACCTGTGACAGTCTCATTCATTTTGTAAATTGTATTTTGCATATATGCGCGTATATACGAGCATATAAGCGTGCACTATTTGCATTCCCAGAATGCATCATTCCTAATAGAAACTTTAATGAACTGTACGCACGTACGCGTTTATGCACGTGTATATATGCGCAAACATGCGTCTGCGCGTAAAATACGCCAGGGGTGTGGACATTTTGGAAAAAACTACTTGTCCAAGGACTAAAGCGGGGATGAATCTACTTGTCCTGATACAAAAAAAATAATTTTAACCAAAACTGTATTTAGCAGTGCTAAGAAGCGCTTCTCATTGGTCAGTGGCGTCAGGTGACCGCGTTGACCAACGAGTCCTTGCAATTTGCGAGCGAAATTCAGAATACATGGAACAGGTACAGATAGTACACCCGGACTGGTGGACAGGAAGGACCGTTTGCTGAAAGGTAAGTATAGTGGGAGGGAGATTTGTGCGGGTAATTCAATTTTCCCAAATTACTTGGGAAAGTGAATTTACCCTTTAGGGTTGGTGCAGACTTGGGGATTCCCGGGACGTGCGATCATGTGTGGTAGCCTCCGCATGTATGGGGTTACATCTGCGTGGCAATCGCTGAAAAAAGGTAGATGTACCTATTTTTACGACATGCACCGCACAGTGTTTTCAATTGTGATCGCCCACGGCGGTATTGCAGTAGGAAAACACGCAATCTGCCTGCGGATGACTGGGGTGCCATTAGAAAAAAATGGCACTGACAGCACGATCGGCGGTGGTGTGCGATTCCGTGACCACCCAGCCATCCGCTCGGTTTCGTGCACGATGACCGGGCAGTCACAGATCGCACACCACCGCCGATCGCGCTGGCAGTGCCATTATTTTCTAATGACGCCCCAGTCATGCCAGGCAGATTGCGCATTTTTCTGCTGCAATACCGCCCTGCCCGTGCGGTTGCACACGATTGCAGTTGAAAACACTGCGCGTTTATTCGCGTGAGGCTGGTTTTATTTTTTTCTGTTTTTATTTACTTTGTAAAAAATGTTCATTTGTTTTATTATTTTTACTTAATCGCCTTTTTTTATTTTTTACATTTTTATTTAATTACATTTTTAATTAACATTTTTTACTATTTCTTTTTAACTATTTAAAAAAAACAACTTTTTATTGTATTGCTATCACACAGGGAATAATAATCCCCTGTGTAATAGCATTTGGAGGTGACAGGTACTCTTTATTGACCCTGTCAACCTGCTACTTGTCCGGGCAGGGCTAAAACAGTGCAAAAACTACTTGCCCGGCGCCCGGAACTACATGTCCCGGGCGTCGGGCGATACGAATTCCACACCCCTGTACGCAGAAATAAGCTGCCCGGACGCATCTCGGTTCAATTCTGTTTTTGCGCATTTTTATGCTATGCAAATATACGGCTCCATATGCGGCTGTGTGTAAGGATCCATTTATTTGCATATGGTACAATACGCGCGGCAGTGTGAATAAACCCTTAAGGTATGTGATGTTATTCCTAAAAAATACATGCTAAGCTTTATTATTTTAAACAATCATAATGCCACTCGGCAGACCTTTTATCAGGCAACTAACTTTTTTTTTTTCCACAAAATAAGTTAATTCCTATAGCTTTTTCTGCTCTAGTAGCAGTCGTATAACCTTTCTACCGTCCTGCCTTCCTGGACTCCGAGGGGTGGGGCGCAGACTGCTGAGGTTATCAAACATAAAGATTACAATTGACACAAACCAAAACCTAATGTACAAAGAACTCCAATGGCAACTGAAGATGCAAGCTAAATATACAGTATGCCAAGACTTGTTTTTATTAATTATTATACAACAATTCTGAGAAGGTTAAAAAATAGGGATGCACCGATACTGAAACTAGTATCGATATCAGTGCCGATACCGAGTATTTGGGCGAGTACTCGTACTCGCCCAAATGCTCCGATGCCTAGCCCGATACTTCCTGTATCAGGAAGTCAGGCAGCACGTCATTACATGCTGCCCGGTTTCCTGATTGGCCAGGAAGCGGCTCCATGCTCCCTCGTCACTTGGGAGGGTCGGGAAGCTGGCCAATCAGAAAGCCGGGTGCCGTGTAATGACGCAGCACCCGGCATTCTGATTGGCCGGGAAGCCAGCTTCACGCTCCCTCGTCATCTTATGACGAGGGAGCATGGAGCCGGCCTCCCGGCCAATCGGAAAGCAGGGCGCCGTGTCTTTACACGGCGCCCGGCTTCCATGATTGGCCAGCAAGACGGCTCTGGCTGGGTACCAGAGGAAGGCTGGAGAGGCCCCGGGGGTGACGGGCTGGACATGCCAGGGTGGGAGGTGACACAGTTTCTTGTTAATCGGGAAGCCGGTTTGTCGAGTCTTTTCACGCTTCCCGGCTATTCAGGAAGCCGGTATCTGCGCATCCCTAGTAAAAACTCTGACCCACCTATGTCACTTTCTCCGCTGTGCTGCTACGTACATGCCCCTGCTCTTCATGCAGTTTCAGCTGCTGTAACTCATGCTGAAAATAGCTGGGCAGGGGGCATGTCAGGCTGACCTCAGGACTGCAGGTACAATGCTAATGGAAGGCATCCTGAAGGTCCCATGGAGGAAACAGGTTTGCAGACTGACTATGTTAGCATGGACATAGACAAAATAAATCTCTGTCTGAAACTACAGAGGGCAGTGCTTTGTACTTGGCAGTACATGGTCTTCGTTTTCCTAGGCTTAGATCTAAAACTCATTTGAAAACAAGTATACTGGCAACTGCAGAGATTTAGCATGTTTTGCATGTTTGACGTGTATGTTTTAATAATATACAGGACATGGGGAAATAAGCAAATCATGTAGTAAACATTCGGCGTGTACAAACCATTATTTTGTAATAGCCAATATACTGTATTTAAATCCTCTGGAAAACCCAAATAACATCCAGATTGTTGGGTCCACAGCTGTGAGGCAATAAGTCAGCTTTTCCATAGGTTTTTTTTGTGTAGAAAGTGGAAAATAATATATGTTTGGGAGGTTACTACCTTTCCTTGCGCATCTTTCAAACTTCCATTTTCTTCAGTCAGTCCTAAAGGTTCTATCTATTTCATGAACCTAAATGGCACATTCTGTATATTATTACTGAAACAGTTCCTCTGGGAGACTGCTATAATTAGAACATGTTATCTCATGTTAAAAGGTGCCTAAAGACAATTGACAGTGTTTGGTCTGGATCCAGTGACAGTTCAGTGTCTAAGCAGCACCTAATAGTCCCAAATGAGCATTCTAGGGGAATTCTAAGAAACTAATTAGATGGAATAGAGCAAAGGGTGGACAAATTTAATATGGAATTTAGGAGCCAGTCTGTCCAATCCAGGAGCCACCAGGATATGTATTATAGGAGCCACCAGGATATGTATTATAGGAGCCAACTCCCATTGACAACAACTAGAGAAAACCTCAAGTTAGGTGCCAGCTATAATGTTTAAGGAGCATTGGCTACCTGACTCCTAGGATTTGTTCAGCCCTGGTTTAGACAATTTTGCAATAGATCTGGCAATAATTTAATGAAGAACTTTGGCTAGACCTGATGCTCCTATCCATTGCTTGTGCTACTATAGTGCTTCTGTTTAAGGGAGAAAGTGGCCCAGGAGACACCATGCAGAAGTCTGATCATGCATGCACGTCTCTAAAGTCAAGCTTTAGTAAGGAAAAGCCATTAATATATTGCTGAAAGCATAACAACTATACTCCGTTAAAGAAAACATTCCAAGGTAGGAATATGAAGGCTGCCATTCTTGACTTTGAATCTTGAAACCCTGAAAATACTAGTAACCTGACTTTAATGCTGACCCTCTGGCTTTAGTAAGTTGAGTGAGTCAGTGACCAAGAACAGCTATGCAGTAAGTGATGTTACAACTGCAGAACATATCCGCATACTTGTCACAGGTCAGCAGGGCTTGGTGTACTTTGTTCTTGGCGAGAAACATTGGGGGCTTGTTCACACCAAATGCAAACCAGATCTGCATGAGTTTCTGCACACGCAGTGCAGTGTGTCATACTGCGTTTTTGATGCTTACTGGGCCATTTTTGGTTTTTAAAAAAAACTTATTTTTTAGTTTAAAATGGGCTTTCAGAGCGTTCCAGGGCGTTTGCATGCGTTCCAGAGCAGGTAAAAAAGGTCTTGCTGCAGTTTTTTTACATGCTCTGGAACTGAATGCTGCAGTGTGAACTAGAGCCCAAAATACCATTGGAATACATTGGACGCAGTTTTGATCCGGTCTGTAACTGCTCTGCTCCTAGAACGCGCTTGGTGTGAACAAGCCCTCGGCTCCAAAACCAAATGTCCTTTTTCTGCCACTAACCTCTTACCTATTTTTCTTACTAAACCCTACAAGTTTACATCCCGACTAAAAAGTGCTCTAAAGTCCCCTGTGCCCAGATATAGAAATTTCCATAGACATTAAGTTATGTACGTATTCTTAGCAAGCTGTAAAGGAGCTTAAAAACAACTCAACCCTGACCTGATGTACTGTGAACTAATCCATCCTCAAAGATCAGAACGAAAACTCTAAAGGGGAGTTCAGTCGATTCTAACCATTTATAAACACCTGCAGTGTGTTTACATTAGAAGGCTGCCATGATTCGGCTTCCACAACAAGTAAGGGCCTATTCACACCAGGACAGTCTGCTTTAGTTGTGTCCATTCAACTGACTGAGCTGCCAACACAGCACAGTGGGCAAAAAATTGAACATGCACAAATTTGTTGATTGCAGCGCAAAGGTGCTTGAGGTCTGCTGCAAGGCATGCATTGCAATAAAACCAGTGAATATGACGTGCATTACTGCAGCGCACTGCTATAAATGGGCCCTAAAGGGGAATAGAGATATGATTTCAGTGCCTTTGTTGTGAACTTTGAAGATTCATTTCTCCACAATTGTCTATAGCTACAGATGTGAGTAAGGCTACCTGACTCCAAGTGCTTTTACTTGTTTGAAATATGTAAATACTTTGTTGTGCATAGTCTAGGTAAACAACTAATCTGTTTAAAAAGTGACCTTCATATAACAGGGTGTGAAAGTGAAGAGTTAAGCTTCTGCGGTCCATCACTAAAAAACTATTTTTAGTGACCCTTTCAAGGCTCCAGTAAAGTTTGTCACTTCTAAAACAGTTTCTCTTGGTTCCAAAAATAAAACGTCGTAGCTCTCTCTTGGCTCGATCCTAAACAGGTCTGGATCCAGTGACAGTTCAGTGTCTAAGCAGCACCTAATAGTCCCAAATGAGCATTCTAGGGGAATTCTAAGAAACTAATTAGATGGAATAGAGCAAAGGGTGGACAAATTTAATATGGAATTTAGGAGCCAGTCTGTCCAATCCAGGAGCCACCAGGATATGTATTATAGGAGCCACCAGGATATGTATTATAGGAGCCAACTCCCATTGACAACAACTAGAGAAAACCTCAAGTTAGGTGCCAGCTATAATGTTTAAGGAGCATTGGCTACCTGACTCCTAGGATTTGTTCAGCCCTGGTTTAGACAATTTTGCAATAGATCTGGCAATAATTTAATGAAGAACTTTGGCTAGACCTGATGCTCCTATCCATTGCTTGTGCTACTATAGTGCTTCTGTTTAAGGGAGAAAGTGGCCCAGGAGACACCATGCAGAAGTCTGATCATGCATGCACGTCTCTAAAGTCAAGCTTTAGTAAGGAAAAGCCATTAATATATTGCTGAAAGCATAACAACTATACTCCGTTAAAGAAAACATTCCAAGGTAGGAATATGAAGGCTGCCATTCTTGACTTTGAATCTTGAAACCCTGAAAATACTAGTAACCTGACTTTAATGCTGACCCTCTGGCTTTAGTAAGTTGAGTGAGTCAGTGACCAAGAACAGCTATGCAGTAAGTGATGTTACAACTGCAGAACATATCCGCATACTTGTCACAGGTCAGCAGGGCTTGGTGTACTTTGTTCTTGGCGAGAAACATTGGGGGCTTGTTCACACCAAATGCAAACCAGATCTGCATGAGTTTCTGCACACGCAGTGCAGTGTGTCATACTGCGTTTTTGATGCTTACTGGGCCATTTTTGGTTTTTAAAAAAAACTTATTTTTTAGTTTAAAATGGGCTTTCAGAGCGTTCCAGGGCGTTTGCATGCGTTCCAGAGCAGGTAAAAAAGGTCTTGCTGCAGTTTTTTTACATGCTCTGGAACTGAATGCTGCAGTGTGAACTAGAGCCCAAAATACCATTGGAATACATTGGACGCAGTTTTGATCCGGTCTGTAACTGCTCTGCTCCTAGAACGCGCTTGGTGTGAACAAGCCCTCGGCTCCAAAACCAAATGTCCTTTTTCTGCCACTAACCTCTTACCTATTTTTCTTACTAAACCCTACAAGTTTACATCCCGACTAAAAAGTGCTCTAAAGTCCCCTGTGCCCAGATATAGAAATTTCCATAGACATTAAGTTATGTACGTATTCTTAGCAAGCTGTAAAGGAGCTTAAAAACAACTCAACCCTGACCTGATGTACTGTGAACTAATCCATCCTCAAAGATCAGAACGAAAACTCTAAAGGGGAGTTCAGTCGATTCTAACCATTTATAAACACCTGCAGTGTGTTTACATTAGAAGGCTGCCATGATTCGGCTTCCACAACAAGTAAGGGCCTATTCACACCAGGACAGTCTGCTTTAGTTGTGTCCATTCAACTGACTGAGCTGCCAACACAGCACAGTGGGCAAAAAATTGAACATGCACAAATTTGTTGATTGCAGCGCAAAGGTGCTTGAGGTCTGCTGCAAGGCATGCATTGCAATAAAACCAGTGAATATGACGTGCATTACTGCAGCGCACTGCTATAAATGGGCCCTAAAGGGGAATAGAGATATGATTTCAGTGCCTTTGTTGTGAACTTTGAAGATTCATTTCTCCACAATTGTCTATAGCTACAGATGTGAGTAAGGCTACCTGACTCCAAGTGCTTTTACTTGTTTGAAATATGTAAATACTTTGTTGTGCATAGTCTAGGTAAACAACTAATCTGTTTAAAAAGTGACCTTCATATAACAGGGTGTGAAAGTGAAGAGTTAAGCTTCTGCGGTCCATCACTAAAAAACTATTTTTAGTGACCCTTTCAAGGCTCCAGTAAAGTTTGTCACTTCTAAAACAGTTTCTCTTGGTTCCAAAAATAAAACGTCGTAGCTCTCTCTTGGCTCGATCCTAAACCTCTGTGTTTTCTGGCTTCTATTGTTTTGGAATGTATTAATAACTTAAAATTATACATTTTATACTTTATTGGGTCTGGCTCCGTTTTACTTAAACAGGTCTAAATGTAAATTGTTTTTGAATAGTTGCTATCTATGATGGCACTTTGTTTTATATCATTATGCACAGTCTGATTAAATAAGTACACTACAGTGATAAAAATGGTTTGAGGGGGGGAAAATACACTACGTATTCACATGTAAAAAAAGGCGATACCCTTCTCTGCTTTAAAGAAGTTCCTAAATCCCAGCATATGCTATTCTGTTATAACTTCAGCATTGTAATAGGAATACATACTTGTTTTTGATACAGTCAAAGCTTACTTGAAAAAAACGTTTTATGTAATAAGTGCCACCTTCCGTCTGCCCATCACTTCCAACAACTTCCTGGATTCCCAGTGTGCTTTGCCTCTCTTTCCCTGCTGCTTGATTTGATGCAATCTTGATTTCTCAAGACTATATATCCCATCATGCATTGCTTCCAGAAAGCAGTGATAATGTTACATTGTTCAGATGTTGAGTTGTAGTTCAGAAGGCAGGCTCTGTGAGAGTTGTGACGCAAGAAATTGCATATTCACAGGACTGAGTGAAATTGTGTCAGTGCATTGAGGGAGTACATCCTATGGGTAGCTTCAATAAGTACATTTACAAATTGTCAGGTTGTCAGGAGTTGGAAAATTTCATATAGATACATACTTTTTCGATTTTGACCAAAGACACTCTTTAAAGGAGAACTATGGGGTTAAGGCTTTTCCCCATAGTTCTCCGTAGGGTAACGAGAGGACACAAACAAGCGTCCTCCCGTCACCCTAGGCTCAGTATACCGCGAGCTACAGCTCACGGTATACTGAGACGCCGCAGCTGAAGCGGATCCTGACAATTATGTCTGGATCCGCCCAGCTGCGTGACTGACAGCTGGCTCTGCCTATCTAGAGGCAGAGCCAGCTGTACTCGCCCCTCTCCCCCGTCCATTCCGCCAGTCAGCGCTGGCGGTTCGGAGCGGGGAATCCAGCCCCTCCCCTGTCACGGCAGAGAGCCGTGACAGGATCGAGAGGTGAGCGAACGCCGGTATGTGTTCGCTCACTTCCCGATCTACTGAGCCGACCTGTGACAGTCTCATTGTCACAAGTCGGCTAGAACTATGAGGTAAGTGAAAAGCACTCACCTCATAGTTCTCCTTTAATGCTTTCCTGTGTTTTATGCTTGGGAAAATGCATTTTAAACTGCCTCCTGTTGGCAATCTGCTGCCCTTTCACCCCCATACATATATATATGTATGTATGTGTGTGCTGATACTCGCTCCATGGCTCCGAGCGCCAACAATCATCCCACGATCAAAGGCTGTTAAATCGCGTTGTTTACCCGTATCTTCAGATAAAAATCACTTTTACTGTCGTGGTAAACAACCTGCTTCCCCATTTATAATGGTCTGGCCCTCTAGCAACTTCAGCGCAAAATTATAGCTAATTATAGCTAGCGCTGGCGGATCAGAGCGGGGAGGGGGGAATCCAGCCCCTCCCCTGTCACGGCAGAGAGCCGTGACAGGATCGAGAGGTGAGCGAACGCCGGTATGTGTTCGCTCACCTCCCGATCTACTGAGCCGACCTGTGACAGTCTCATTGTCACAGGTCGGCTAGAACTATGAGGTGAGTGAAAAGCACTCGCCTCATAGTTCTCCTTTAAATGATAGAGCGGCCTGCCTCAAGGTCTTTCACACTGAAGGTGGCTTGGGTGCGATTTAGAGCTGACACTCTTGAATGGCCTGCATGACATTACCTATTCAAAACCAATCATCATCTTACTACTGTTGTGCTTCTAATGCACTTCAATCATTGCACAGAGCTGCTGCATATACAAGAATGAAGTGTCTTATGGCACTTAATTCATGTGAGCATCATGGTACCCTCTGCTGTAAAGGAGACAAGCTCCTTAGCCCCCATTGAATGACTCTCGACAGTGCATAAGTGCCCTGCCCATTTCCATTAAGCCCCACCCTCATCATGCCTGGTGTGGAAAACATAGTATTTGAACTGTCATTTCTCCCAGTAGGTAGGAATGACTGGTCATACATGACACCACTTACCTAATTTTCATCTTTCTGCCAGCTTTACCCTTATGGCTGGTGACACGCATAACTTTTCATTGGTCCAGATTCTGCACCTACATAAGGCAAGCTAAATCTTCCCTGAGGCCTGGTTGACATATGAGGGTCCGGGTTTGCGTGCCGCAGTTGCCGTGCAGCCCATTCATTTTCGTGGGGTCATATCCGTGCAGCAAAAAGGCTTATGAACCTTTTTTGTGCGACAAGCGACCGGCTTCTTTTTTTTTTTTTGCGGGATTCTGGTTCGCTCAGATCTGAACTGGGCCTAAATGTGCACCTCTCCTCTAATGATTAAATGATGGATATTTTTGTGTCTTTTATATCTCCCTGATGAGCTTTAACTCCTTCCCTGAGCATCAGAAGTGCATGCGCCCTATAGCACCAGTTCTCCATGAGCACAGAGCTTTTTTACATGTTGTAAGCACTGATTTTTTTGAGACATTTGGATGAATAACTCCTAGTGTAGCTGGAGGAGCACCGGTGTATACCAAGCTGTCCTCTTACTCTTTCGGCATATTTTTGTTTTATATAATGTTCTTTTAGGATATTTGGATAGTATTGGGGATATCGTTACTTTACACACATCATCATTTTAAGAACTGTCATAATGTGCTGATTCACACCGAATAAAAATGAAGTTAGACTTGCTAAATCAGCATGCATTTCACACACAGCCATATAGTATTCACACCAGGGGTTCAATTTTAAATCAGATGCTGAAGGAACTAGTCAGCTTTTCCATTCTATTATCTGTCAGGTGAAGGGCTGACAATAGCAAGTAAATTTACATTTTATAACAAACTGTTTCTGTGGTGACCATGCAATAAAAACCCTTATAACCTCTCTGAAAGAAAATAGTTGAAGACACTACTATGGAAACTGTGCTACCCTACGGATGAAACATGGCAGAACGGAATATCCGGATGATGCACAGCTGCTGCTTCACTTCTGGTTGTAATTGGTACATAATGTTGTAGAAGCCATATCACAACATGGCGCTGTAAGAGTTAACTAGGCCTGATCCAAGCACAAAGTGGTATTGTATATGGGGGGTCTAAAGTGCTTGCCTTTACAGGATAGTAGTATAATATCACAGCAGTTTGGGCACACATGTGGATAGGCGATACTCTTCCAACTACTTTTTTTCTTTTACCATCGCAAGCGAGCAGTTAGATCCGGGTTTCCAAATCCTAATAACATTTAAGTAAAGCTGGCCATACAATGGTAGATTTTCATTCAAGTACTTTTTTTAACCAATAAATAGAGTTCCTCGAATTCCTGCTGCTTCAATGTTTTTTCGTTCCTACAGTAGAAATTCGGCCGTCGATTTGACCCCATTACCAATAGAGAATCAAACGTTTCTGAACATCATTTTTTTTCAGAACACATTCTACTGGTCTAGTTAAAGCCCAACTCCAGGAAGACGAAAGTTTTTCCTTGAAGTGGGGCTGCCTGCACACTGCAAGGGTTAACTGCTCGTTAATGTCTCGAGGACAGGAAAAATCTTTTTTTCTTACCTGATTCATGCTTACCCCAAAGTTTGCACTCTCCTCTTCTACCTTGTGCTCCGACAAATACAACATGCATTGTGCTTGATGACTTCAGTGGTCCTTAGACCGCCAGAACGAAGGGGAGAGGAGACTGTGGGGACCAGTCTAGCGGTGCAGAGGGAGTCAGCAGGAAGTAAGTAAAACAGCTTTTTGCTCTTCCCTAGGCATAAACGAGCAGTTAACCCTTGCAGTGCGACTGCAGCCCCACTTCAATGAAAAACTTTTGTCTTCCTGGAGTTGGGCAAGGGAAAACTTTCAATTTTCTTGGAGTTTGGCTATAAGTCTGTAAGAAAAGCAAGCTAACGTTGACACAGTGTAATGACAACATGAGTGTGCCATAGCAGTGCTACCCCGCTGCAGTCCACCCATGCAAGTACTCCAAATCATCAAAGTAGTTCTCCTGGAGGCTGTAGCTGTTGAATACAATGAAGATTGGATGTGTTGGTCACCAGAGAGGTATGTTTTTAGAATGACAGAGTCACTTTAATGGTGCCATGTCTTATGATCAATGCAAACGCCTATTGCACATAAAGCTGGGTCAATATTTGCATACCAGAGCACCTTTTCTAAAAGTCTTTATAAGTTTAGGACATTTGTGTTGCTTCAGCACCATTGTCACAGGGCGTACTGTAGCAGGTAAGGCATGATCTGGCAATGTTCACATACTATGTACCACTTGGCTTGTCTGAATACATTTTTGCTTGGCACAGCTAGAAGTTAAAGGAGAGTTATGATGAGAGTGAAATACACTCATCCCCATAATTAGAGCCGACGTTTTACACTGAAGATGTCATACGTCGGCTCCATTGATTGAGAACTGAGCGAACACATACCACAGATCACTCAGTTTCTGATCATCTCCCTGCAGAGAGCGGTGACTGTCAGTCACCTTTCCCCACAGAGATTCCCCCCTCGACTCTCCGATCCTCCATCGCTGACAGGAGGGATGAATGTGGGAGGGGGCAGGCAGAGCAGACTGTCAATTCGGTAGCTGGGTGGATCCCGACAATGTTGTCGGATATGTCCGGCTGCAGCCCGGCTCTCCTCTGTCCGCATATAGCGGGCTATTACCCGCTATATGCTGAGTTTTGGGTCACAGGAGGACATTTAGTATATGTCCCCCTATGACCCTAAAGAGAACTATGGCAAAAAAAAAGGTTGGGCCACAGTTCTCGCGTAAAAGAAGACTTAGCTAAGAGATATAAGAATGTTGCTGTTGATAACATCCTCCTGAAAATACTTCTAGCCTGGCTGTCTCTTGCCTCTATACTTTTTTAATCACCAACTGAGAACACAAAGTCAGCTAGTGAAATCAAAGGAAGTCAGAACTGCTGATCTGAATGCTTTTTCTGGGTCAGTGCCTTAAGACCATGTTTCATGCTATACCCTAGATATGGATGCAGCATGAAACATGGTCTAAAAGGTGAACTTAGCCTTTAAATCTGTATAACAGCCAGGCAACTAGCATTTTCAGAGGTATGTTCAGCAATGGCAGCCCACATGTTTTCTTTAAGTGACACCAGCTTTTTCTTAGAACGTTACAGCTATTTTCTGTGCAGGAAACAATAATTTAGCAGACCAGAATCTTACCATTTTAATATTGTGTACAGACAAATACTCGAGGGTATAGCCTATGAATAAAGTTTAAAAAAAGTTATTTTTAAGTATCCAAGAGGGAAAAAACAAGGCCACTCTTTCCTAAACGTTGTACACAAAAATAGATGTAAGCAGATGTTTCTTGTTAGCTTTGACCCAGCTCCTTGAATGTTCCCATAGAGCAGAGTGCTGCTTGATCTTCAGTTACTCCACTATAAATATAGCTCTTTATGTACATATGTTTATCATATGATATGACTATGTAGACTGGACAGCAGGCTAATTTCAGTTTGCAGTTGCTGCGTGTCCACGCTTTCTTGTTCTCCGCTAAAAGTCTTCATGTTTATTCACAGAAGACACATTGACATCAACAAAAATGGGAAATAAACAATTGTACTCGTAGATCCAAGTTTCTTCATAAGTCTCCATAGGACAGAATGTAGTCTACTGTATAAATTGTCTGTGAACTTTTATCACCCCAAAAAACACAGTGGGTAAAATGTATATTATTTCACTCAGTGCATGAATAGGGAGGTATATCTAATGTATGGGTAACTGCTGAGTGATGGCAGAATTCCTCTAAAAGAAGAGATTCCTTCATCTGTGCTCCTTAGCACCGAGTATTTTATCTTTTTCAGCCCATGGGCCTGATGAGAAACACCTTTTATAGTGTATGGCCAGCTTTAGAGAAAGAAGCATCCATTTGTACAAATGTACTAAATAACTAGTTTAGCTGCAAAAGTAAATGGGTGCCCTGACTGGTAACAACTCCCCTCCTACTACTGTTGTGCAGAGCTGGTCAAATCCCAGGAGCCAGATAGCCAATAAATTACACCCGGTGCCTAACTTTTTTGAGGTTTTCTCTAGTTGTCAATAGAGCTGGCTCCTAAAAAAAAAAATCCTGCTGGCTCCTGGATTGGATAGATTGGCCTGAATTCACTGGAGTGTACCTGGGTAGTGCACAGAAGCCAACAATCTCCCGGGACGATGTCACTCAGGTGTATGGAAGGAGCACAACACACACACATATATTATACAGTATGAGTGGCCAGATTATTATGACCACCTGACGTTTGTAGGCAAATTAGCTATAATTGGCTATAATTTTCCGCTGAAGTTGCTAGAGGGCCAGACCATTATAAATAGGGAAGCAGGTTGTTTACCACGACAGTAGAAGTAATTTTTTTTCTGTAAATATGGCTAAACAATGTGATTTAACAGCCTTTGAACGTGGGATGAGTGTTGGCGCGAGCCATGGAGCGAGTATCAGCAAAACAGCAGAATTCGTAAATCAGGCAGGCCCTTGTGCTACATAGTTGTTGGTAGATCTAAAGAAGGCAATCAGACTGTGTGCGGTGAGCTATATGGTGGGGCCATATAGTTTCTTCTTTTCATCAATAATGACTTGTAAGTGAAATGTACTACTGGCTCACATTTTTGATTGCCTGAGGATCAGAAGCTTATTTGAAATAAAAATGCTCTGGGATAATTTTTAAAGTGCTTAGACATTTAATTGGCCTTTTCATTATCTGGCCTGGTTGTGAATACTGTATGTACAGTGTGTGCTGAGAAACAAGGGTATTACAATGTGCTTGAGATGGATGGAGAAAGGGCCATAAATGTTCAATGGAGCAGTTGCCCAATATTGTGGTCATTGAAATCTTGCACACGTCTAATTATTTCTCATAATAGTATTGCCTGGACCGACCATGTTCCTTCACATTGTTTTTAAAGTCATTACAAATCATGTGCAGATCCCATCCTGTTCTTGACAAAGGTTTTCTGTGGCAGTTTGGAGCACAGTAGAAAAAAAAATTGTTCATGGATGTTTGTATTTTTGTAGCTAATACGTAACTCTTGTGGCAATAGATGGGCCTTTAGAGCCAAAATCTGTCTAGTTTCTGGCGTATTTGTTATGTAATGTAATTGTACGTCTTCATGTTTACATAACTACTTCAACTATTAATCGTTCTCCTGTTTTCCAGTTTTTGCTTGCCAATTAGAATTGGCAGTATGATGAAGTACAGATACTTGTTGGTTAATTTTATTTTATTTCCCTAATTTTGGAAAGTGCTGACATGTTGATTTGAATTGTATGAAGCTGACGTCATTGTATGCATGCTTCGTGAGATTTTACAATCGTCAAATTAGATAGTTCCCGTAAAATGCACTTTGGCTGGAAGTAATACTATCCCAGATATCTAAATTCATTTGTGCATTAGGTTGTTAGGGCAAGTTTTTTCCTTTTATAAGGCTAATAAATGTCCTGTCTATAACATCATTATTGGGTCCTGGGTGGACAAATTAATTTAGTCGGGAGCCTGGCCTTCCAGTCTATGCAGCAGCTGGCACACCAGGAAACGTGGGCAGCTGACTTGGAAGGAAGGTGCCACACTATTTGCTTTTAGCAACTGTAGCTGCTCAGGTCCTTTTATTTATGTATGTATGTATGTATGTGTGATATATATATATATATACATACATATACATACATATATACACATACATATACATACATACATACATACATACATACATACATACATACATATATACATACATACATATATACATACATACATATAAAAGTCTGCTTCTCCTTTTTATGTTAAGGTATTATTATTAAGGTAACAGAAATTATAAGACAGGCCATATTTTTATAAAAACTTGATGAAAGTTCTTTGTGTCACCTTAGCTGTGCAGTCTGCGCTGTTGGCCCCATCCTTTGCTGGGTACTGTAGTTACTTCTGCCCTGTAGTAGTCAGGGTCCAAACAGTGCACAAGGCATCTGCAAGTGCCTGATAGCAGCATTGCCCATAGTTGCAAGAGATGTTAGGAGTCACTGCCCACCAGACAGGTAAGTATTAAACATCTTTTTCAGGGGGCCTCTGTTTTAATTTTTTTGTGTGAGTGACGGGGACCTTATAACAGGAGTTTGAGACTTAACAAACCACACGTGTATTTGGAGTGTGGGCACAAGCGTTCGCACTTGTTCCAGCATTAGAATCTGGCCACCAGTCCAGGTATAGCTAGAAGCCTTGCTACTTGTCATCACTTAGTCTAGGTTTACCTAGAATTCATAATACTGGTCAGCAGTTAGTCTAGGTTTAGCTACAAGCCATACTACTGGTCATCAGTCAGTCTAGGTTTAGCTACAAGCCATACTACTGGTCATCAGTCAGTCTAGGTTTAGCTACAAGCCATACTACCGGTCATCAGTTTGTCTGGGTTTACCTAGAATTCACTGCTGGTCATCAGTTAGTCTAGGTTTACATAGAATCAGAGACGTAATTAGTGACCTCAGGGCCCCGGTGCAAGAATCCATGAATGGTCGGCAGCCGTTATGTGTGATGAGGGGGCAGGAATAGCCCCGCTTTCCACTCATTGGCTGCTGCGCCGGCTCAAACAAACGTCACG
This sequence comes from Nanorana parkeri, assembly GCF_000935625.1. NCBI lineage: Eukaryota > Metazoa > Chordata > Amphibia > Anura > Dicroglossidae > Nanorana > Nanorana parkeri. The sequence continues at coordinate 641,795 of NW_017306537.1, forward strand.
CTGCACCAGACCGGAACAAGGTGAGGGGAGCAGCGTGACGCACGAAGGGCCCAGGCCAGGAGGAAGAGACCCGGTACTGATATTAGCGGTTATTACCAGGATATTAAATATCCTGGTAATCAGCGGTTACCCCGTCCTCCTGTCCTGGGCCCCTTCTAAGTGGCGGAACTCCAGGGCCCGGACGCAGCTGCGACCTCTGTGAACCTGGTAGTTTCGCCACTGCATAGAATCCATACTACTGGTCATCAATTAATCTAGGTTTAGCTAGAATTCATAATACTGGTCCATCAGTAAGTCTAGGTTTAGCTAGAAGTCATACTACAGGTCATCAGTTACTCTAGGTTTAACTATTATCCATACTACTGGTCATCAGTTAGTCTAGATTTAGCTTGAATCTATAATACTGGTCATCAGCTAGTCAAACTGCACGTCATCTCTATTGATGATCTTCAGAAAGGAAGCTTTCTTAAATCTGGTTGATGTGGGTAATTCTGTGCTCTGTTCCAGCTGTTTTTTTTTTTTTTTTCTCCAGTTTTTGTAAATCAGTCTGATCTTCAGTTATCAGGAGGTGCCCCTGTCTAAAAGCTTTGCGAATACCAACGTTGAGGGTGGAGAATCTATCTATAAAATCATCAAAGAGCATTTACTTTAACCCACAGTAAAACAATGACAAGTTAACTGTTTGGAATACAGTTTTTTAAAGCAGACCCATGGCTGGATTCTATAGGAATCTACATTAGTTTTTAGTTTTTCTTTCAGGGTAGCAAATGAAGAACATCAGTAGGGCATCATGGCTTGTCATCTCTTAACATACACAGTGATACAGTTAGGATATGGAAAGCTATGGCTAAAATATTTTTGGTGATTCTTATATTACTTCTTTGGCGGTCACATCATTTGAGCTATTGTATTTCTGTAATAGTCACTGGTGATAATGAAGTCTGGTGCTAGGATAACGACTTCTGATGTAAACTCCATACTGCAGCAAGTCTGCTGGTCCAGGCAGCTGTTGCCTAAGGACATTCTGATTGGCTGTTAGTGACATCACTTACCACAGCTGGCCGCGTGCATCTCCCCGGAGGCAGCGGCAGCGCTCACAGCTGTAACTGCTTCCAGCTTGGGAGGAGATGTCTCCTTTTGGATCTGGATGTGATTAATGGTTTGTGTTCTTAATAGACAGTGAGATCACTTAATCTCCCCCCTACACACACATTTAGTCCCAGGTTATTTGGAATGACCTTTATTGTTTTGCTGGGGGTATGGCAAGCGCTTTGGGATACAGTATGAAGAGACAAAATTTGTGCTGCAACTTCATAGATGTGGGAAGGTTTGTGCAACCTTTGTACAGAAAAATAAATAATACCAATACTGAACCATAATCAGGAGTTTACAACGAAATACATTAACTCCTACATCCTGGCACGTGGTGGACACGTCATTAAAGGAGAACTATGGGGTTAGGGCTTTTCCCCATAGTTCTCCTTAGGGTAACGGGAGGACACAAAATAGCGTCCTCCCGTCACCCTAAGCTCAGTAGCTACAGCTCGCGGTATACTGAGACGCCGCAGTATAACGCGAGCTACAGCTCTCGGTATACTGAGACGCCGCAGCTGAAGCGGATCCCAACAATTGTGTCTGGATCCGCCCCGCTGCGTGACAGCTGGCTCTGCCTATCTAGAGGCAGAGCCAGCTGTACCCGCCCCCTACCCCGTCCATTCCGCCAGTCAGCGCTGGAGGATTGGAGGGGGGAATCCAGCCACTCCCCTGTCACGGCACAGAGCTGTGACAGGATCGAGAAATGAGCGAACACCAGTATGTGTTCGCTCACTTCCCGATCTACTGAGCCGACCTGTGACAGTCTCATTGTCACAGGTCGGCTGGAACTATGAGGTGAGTGAAGAACTCACCTCATAGTTCTCCTTTAACAGAGTTGGTTATACAGTTTATACTAATGGAAAATTACAGGTGGCCTGCTTTTTGATGCCCAACCAGAAACAATGGCTTGTTGACGTGTTATAAATCACACACATTGACAGATGTGAGCGCTGGAAAATCATAGCCAATATCTTATATTCTATACTTGCTGATAACATATTTTGACTGGGCTGGATATTGCTTTTTCACTATACAGAGCCATCTGCCATATTGATTCATTAATTGCCCTGTTTAGAGGCTAAGTTTACATTTTTGACCATGTTTCATGTTACACTCACATTGGCACAAATTGATGATGACAGACACAAAACGACAGATACATGGACAGATGGACACAAGTTGACAAAGACTGACAGGCTTGCTTGGTTGAATTATGATACAAAATACATTCTTTTTTTTAATACAAAGCCATGAGCATTTAATATTATTACTGGTGAATTATAACCTCTACATGGGTACTTACTAACCTGTTCACCGAAAATATGTATTCTCTTATCTTCTATTTTAGATAAACATATGAGCAAGGTATAATACGGGGTGGACAAATAATTATACAATTCTGGAGCCAGTCTGTCCAATCAAAGAGCCACTGACGGCAGCTAGAGAGAACCTCAAAAATTCGGCACCAGCTTTCATTTTAAGGAGCATTGGCTACCTGGCTCCTGAGATTTCTCCAGGCCTGGTGTTATACATAAGATGGTTTAAAAAAAAAAAAGTCTGTTTATAGAATATCAGACCAGTTCAGTGACAACGTTCCACAAGTGCCCAGCCTGCTCTGCTTCATGTGCTGCCTGCCCGCTCTATAACCTTCAGTAGTCACCAGAAGGATAATGTTTTCACCACATTTATTTTACGGTTCATGAACTATGGTAATTTGAGTGCATTCCAGTTTGTAGCAACGTGCAGCAGTTATGGCTCAGAAAATACTTAAATAATGAGTATGGAGGTTTGGGAATTGCCGGTAAGTGTTGGGTTAATCCCACTATAATGGGAAAGGTTATATTTGCATGGCAGGAGAAATCCTTTTCAATAACTTTGTGTTTGTAGAGTGCCTTTAGTATTATGTCTTCTGAATTTGCACCTGTTGCCGCCTTGGGGTTTGTTTTAACCCGGTTTGCAAAGTCACATAGAAGAAGGAATTTTATTAAAACGCATAGGAAAGAAGAGAGGGTGCCCTCTCCAGAACAGGGAGCCGATTTGCGTATAGTTTCCACTGACAAGTACGTTTTCTGTGCCAAAACTATAATGGTTTAATAATCTTTGTCTAGCCTACTTTCTTCCCTCATCTGGCTTCAATCAAACACATCTAAGAAAGGTACTGACTCGGGAAAAGCAATGAAAAGTAGTCATTAATAATTGCAGTTTTATGTGATAAATATTTTGGGGTTCTTTCTCTTCTTTTTTGTCTCTTTTCTCTTTTTTTTTCCTACTCCTCTCTCTTTCTCTCGCTCTCTCTCTCTTCCTCCCTTTCTCTCTTCCTCCCTCTCGCCCTCTCTCTCTCTTCCTCCCTCTCGCCCTCTCTCTCTCTTCCTCCCTCTCGCCATGCCCTCTCTCCTCTCTCTCTCTCTCTCTCTTCCTCCCTCTCGCCCTCTCTCTCGCCCTCACTCTCTCTCTCTCTTCCGCCCTCTCTCTCTCGCCCTCTCTCTCTCTCTCTTCCTCCCTCTCGCCCTCTCTCTCGCCCTCACTCTCTCTCTCTCTTCCGCCCTCTCTCTCTCGCCCTCTCTCTCTCTCTCTTCCTCCCTCTCGCCCTCTCTCTCGCCCTCACTCTCTCTCTCTCTTCCGCCCTCTCTCTCTCGCCCTCTCTCTCTCTCTCTTCCTCCCTCTCGCCCTCTCTCTCGCCCTCACTCTCTCTCTCTCTTCCGCCCTCTCTCTCTCGCCCTCTCTCTCTCTCTCTTCCTCCCTCTCGCCCTCTCTCTCGCCCTCACTCTCTCTCTCTCTTCCGCCCTCTCTCTCTCGCCCTCTCTCTCTCTCTCTTCCTCCCTCTCGCCCTCTCTCTCGCCCTCACTCTCTCTCTCTCTTCCGCCCTCTCTCTCTCGCCCTCTCTCTCTCTCTCTTCCTCCCTCTCGCCCTCTCTCTCGCCCTCACTCTCTCTCTCTCTTCCGCCCTCTCTCTCTCGCCCTCTCTCTCTCTCTCTTCCTCCCTCTCGCCCTCTCTCTCGCCCTCACTCTCTCTCTCTCTTCCGCCCTCTCTCTCTCGCCCTCTCTCTCTCTCTCTTCCTCCCTCTCGCCCTCTCTCTCGCCCTCACTCTCTCTCTCTCTTCCGCCCTCTCTCTCTCGCCCTCTCTCTCTCTCTCTTCCTCCCTCTCGCCCTCTCTCTCGCCCTCACTCTCTCTCTCTCTTCCGCCCTCTCTCTCTCGCCCTCTCTCTCTCTCTCTTCCTCCCTCTCGCCCTCTCTCTCGCCCTCACTCTCTCTCTCTCTTCCGCCCTCTCTCTCTCGCCCTCTCTCTCTCTCTCTTCCTCCCTCTCGCCCTCTCTCTCGCCCTCACTCTCTCTCTCTCTTCCGCCCTCTCTCTCTCGCCCTCTCTCTCTCTCTCTTCCTCCCTCTCGCCCTCTCTCTCGCCCTCACTCTCTCTCTCTCTTCCGCCCTCTCTCTCTCGCCCTCTCTCTCTCTCTCTTCCTCCCTCTCGCCCTCTCTCTCGCCCTCACTCTCTCTCTCTCTTCCGCCCTCTCTCTCTCGCCCTCTCTCTCTCTCTCTTCCTCCCTCTCGCCCTCTCTCTCGCCCTCACTCTCTCTCTCTCTTCCGCCCTCTCTCTCTCGCCCTCTCTCTCTCTCTCTTCCTCCCTCTCGCCCTCTCTCTCGCCCTCACTCTCTCTCTCTCTTCCGCCCTCTCTCTCTCGCCCTCTCTCTCTCTCTCTTCCTCCCTCTCGCCCTCTCTCTCGCCCTCACTCTCTCTCTCTCTTCCGCCCTCTCTCTCTCGCCCTCTCTCTCTCTCTCTTCCTCCCTCTCGCCCTCTCTCTCGCCCTCACTCTCTCTCTCTCTTCCGCCCTCTCTCTCTCGCCCTCTCTCTCTCTCTCTTCCTCCCTCTCGCCCTCTCTCTCGCCCTCACTCTCTCTCTCTCTTCCGCCCTCTCTCTCTCGCCCTCTCTCTCTCTCTCTTCCTCCCTCTCGCCCTCTCTCTCGCCCTCACTCTCTCTCTCTCTTCCGCCCTCTCTCTCTCGCCCTCTCTCTCTCTCTCTTCCTCCCTCTCGCCCTCTCTCTCGCCCTCACTCTCTCTCTCTCTTCCGCCCTCTCTCTCTCGCCCTCTCTCTCTCTCTCTTCCTCCCTCTCGCCCTCTCTCTCGCCCTCACTCTCTCTCTCTCTTCCGCCCTCTCTCTCTCGCCCTCTCTCTCTCTCTCTTCCTCCCTCTCGCCCTCTCTCTCGCCCTCACTCTCTCTCTCTCTTCCGCCCTCTCTCTCTCGCCCTCTCTCTCTCTCTCTTCCTCCCTCTCGCCCTCTCTCTCGCCCTCACTCTCTCTCTCTCTTCCGCCCTCTCTCTCTCGCCCTCTCTCTCTCTCTCTTCCTCCCTCTCGCCCTCTCTCTCGCCCTCACTCTCTCTCTCTCTTCCGCCCTCTCTCTCTCGCCCTCTCTCTCTCTCTCTTCCTCCCTCTCGCCCTCTCTCTCGCCCTCACTCTCTCTCTCTCTTCCGCCCTCTCTCTCTCTCGCCCTCTCTCTCTCTCTCTTCCTCACGCTCGCGCGCTCTTCCTCGCGCTCGCGCGCTCTTCCTCGCGCGCTCTTCCTCCCTCTCGTCCTCTCTCTCGCCCTCACTCTCTCTCTCTTCCGCCCTCACTCTCTCTCTCTCTTCCGCCCTCACTCTCTCTCTCTCTCTTCCTCACGCTCGCGCGCTCTTCCTCACGCTCGCGCGCTCTTCCTCACGCTCGCGCGCTCTTCCTCGCGCGCTCTTCCTCGCGCGCTCTTCCTCGCGCGCTCTTCCTCTCCATTATGTGTAGGATCAGGTAAAATTGTAGGAACAGAAAGCAAAGGAGTGCCAGACCAAAGCAGATCTTGGAATCCATAAAACAAAATGTTGTGTTGGTCAAACAGCCAACGTGTTTCCGGGGCAGACACACAGACTAGCATCCGGAGAGGTGGAAACCTTTTAGATGGCAGAGAAGGGTGCGAGGGAGAAGGTGTTCTAATTGAAAATAAAAGAGGCTTACCAGATGTATGCTTGTACTACATATTACATTTTATGTAAAGCCTAAACTTTTTTTTTCCTTTTAGTTTTGGATAGACTAGGGAAGGGTTAGAACCTCCAAGTTTTTATTGCTAGATAAAAATCTAGCCTGCATCTGTATATTTAACCCTTTCACTGCCACCGATGCCTCGCCTCGGCAACTGACAGCAGTGGGCCCCATTAAACAGAATCTGTGTAAAGCTGACTACACTGGAATCGATTCCAATGCTTGATCAGCTCTGGGGAGCGGTGACTGACAGTCACTGTTCTCTGCAGGGAGATGATTGGAAAGTGAGCAGATTTGGCAGGATGTGTTCGCTTACTTCCCGATCTATAGAGTCAACGTGTGACTTTGAATGTCACTCGTTGGCTCTAACTATAGGGATCAGTGTAATTCTCCTTTTAAGTAATTTTCAGCCCTAAAATGTGGTTTCTATCATGTGTGCGGGGGGAAAAAAAACCCACAAAACGTCTTTGGCAGTGAAAGGCTTAATAAAGGGATGCTGGTCCATAGCGTGGTGAACTGCGACAAAAAATGCAGCACACCAGAGTGTTTTTGTTTTAGACCTATGAGGCCATAGTTGCAAAGGTAGATTTGCAGAGCAAAAAATGACATAACACCAGCAATTCAGCGTCACCCAGGTCCCCTTGTTCATCTGTCATTGTCATGTCACCATGAGAAAAGGGGAAATGTGTGATTCCGACACATCAGAGTTATGTTATTTTTTTTGTTCTGCGGATCTATCTCTGCTACTATGACTTCTTTAGGAAAACTCTGGTGTGCTAGCTTTATCATCCCAGGTTTTTATTGCTGTCCGTGCGCCCAGGTTAGTACATTTACCTGCTTTCTTTGTGCTGATGACCGCTGTTTTCAGGATGGAAAATTCAAGATTTGACATTTGTCAGCAGAATCAGAAGCGAGGGGAAGTCTTCCAATGTACTTGTTCTGGTGACATGAAAAGAGGGGAATTCCCCTCACTTCTTGTTTGTCTTCAGGACAGGAAGTAAGGGGAAATCCCCCTAATTGGGCACATAGCAAATCATAAACAGATATGAGTTTTTTTTAACCTTTCAAAGTTAATAAAAAACTGAAAAATCCCTCTGTGGGTGTCTTGTGTGACCTCACAGGTTATATACAAGGGAAGCTGGCTATGCTTTTATAGGTGTTTTCTACTTTTACTTATAAAGTGGAAAACACCTTTAAAACAAACGCTTCTTTGTCATTTCATAGAAGGATCTATGATTCCAGCAGACTCCAATGGACTAATATTTCCAGTGCTGCTTCTATTTGTGTTATCTGTGGTTTCAGCATTAAATATTAACTTGTTTAACCAGTCCAGAAATAATAGAAAAAAAAGCATGCATTTCAGATTTTATATTTAATCAGGTCACTAATACTGAAGACAAATGCTCCTTTATTTCCTGTTTGAATAATGGATTATAATGAGCCATCACAGCTGAATTTATGGGCCCGTGGGAGAAGACACACATTTTTGTTGTTTTGATTTATAATTTCAAAGTGATGTCATTATTGAATTATTTATGTTGCAGTGATGTGTTTTATTATTTATCCCAGTTTTTTTTTAAATTTGCTAATCCCTTATAATGGTATCATGTTTACTCAAATCATTGCCCCTGATGCCTTGAAAAGTGCTATATTACATATATTCTCACTAGGGGCCGTCCCTAGACTTCTCGCCGCCGGAGGCAGGCAAGTTAAAGCAGTTATTCTTGGTGCACATTCCCAAGTGAGGGGGTGCCGCCGGTTCTTGGTGGAGGTTTGGGGGTGAAGGGGGTGGTTCATGGTGCACGATGTCCTGTCCAGCTCACTGGCGTCGCTGGTTTCCGGGAACTTTTTGCATCCTGAGACGCTCTGTCCAAAAAGAGGGTGGCAGGTGTGATCCAATGAGCTGCGGTCTGCGGCAAGCGCCTCAGGCTGCCTTATTATACTGATGGCCGTTACTCTCAGTGTATTCCCATATAAAAAAAAAACTGTCCTTTTTAAATGCTGGCGATACACCATTAGGGATTTTTTAAATTCAGCCTGAGCAATGGGGGACCCCAACACCACCCTGGTGGCGGGTGTGCCACTGTAGGAATGGCTGAATAGTAACTGCAGCTAATTGCCTGTTTGAGAATTTTTGGACCAGCCCTTTTGACAAAAGTTGATTGCAACATTGACTTTTGCTAAATGGAGGGGTGGTAATGGGGCTACACACCAGTCCCATTGAAGGCCAAAATTTTATTTAACAGTGTATGACCAGGTAAACCTGTCTACACTTCAGGTTGGACGTGATGAAAAAAGTGCGAAAACAGAGGTTTCAGGTAAAATTATATCATCAAAACAATGAGTAGACATTGATTTTATATATATATATATATATATAATCAAATAAAGCTCTATTACTCACATGATCCTCAGTCCACCAGCTCCCTACAGCGTGCTAGACTGGTCCCCACAGCCTCTTCTCCCCTGGGCTCCGACAGTTTAAGGACCACTAACATCATCACGTCTTATGCAGGTCCATTGATGCTGAGGGACATTCCATAGCTGCAGTGGAGGGGCAGAGAGGTGAGCGCCAACTGCTGTGGGACAAAGTATCAGGTAAGTAAAACTGCTTTATATGAGCCCCCTAGACAAAATGAACACTTAACCCTTGCTGTGCGGGGGTAGCCCCATTGCAAGCTTAAGTTTATTTTTCTTCTTTTACATTTCCTGTATAGGTTTCTCCGTGTCACTAAGCCTTTCTTTCCTACCTGTAAAAAAGAAGTTGCATACTCACCTGTACAGTAGTTTTCTTACCCCTGCAAATGACACTTCTGGGAGTGTCTCATAGCGTGTCCCCCAGTGCACTCTGTGGTTTAGCCCACTGGTTTACAAGTAACTAGAGTGCACAGTAATGATGTAGCAGCTGCTGGGAAAAACCACAGCATGCATCAGGTGACACTCTATCCCACACACTTTTACAGGGTTCTTCAGGCTAAATTATTTCATATCGCCAGGGTGGCTATAATGTGGCCACGGCAATCTGAATACACAATCAGTGACTGCAACTGACTGGCTGCAGCCACTGTTTGGACAACAAGTTTCAACCCAGCACCTGTGAGAAAGGTGGATTTAAAATGTGACTTTTGTCATGCGGGGTTGTGCCAGCAGGGCCAATTTGAGAGAGAGAGATCATCTTACCATCTTATGCTGACTTTGGGTTGGCTAGAATTGTGCCAGGTTTACTTCAATGTCTGTAAAGTGCAATAGTCTTTGTTTATCTAAACTAAGCAGTTCTTTACCAAAGCTCAATATGTATAAATGCATTTCCTACAAATTGTATAAATAATTTGTTGCATAAACCTTTACAAAGAACATAAATATTCTGATGAAAGACAACCTTTGGACCATGTCCCTATTCAAATTCTTTGCAGTCTGTAAACTTTTTCTGTTTAGTAAAATGAATAGAAAGATAAATATAAAGTGAATTGCTCAGGGGTTGCTCCATCCTGTAATTTAAAATACATATTTACCATCTTGCTGCAAACGTGTATTTTGGTGTGCATGCCTGCGTGTCTAATTCCTGCCACGGTCTGATCTGATTGGGTCATTGCAATCCAGTGAGATTTGTATATTTTCAAACTGCACACATGTGGCCAGATTTCTCATATTACACTCGAAATTAGTCACAGATTTGTGTGGCCCTCATATCTCCACACGGTTCATACAAACACAAAACATAGCAGTGTGAAAGAATTCACATGAAAAAGGGTCAAAAGCGAAATGTGCAGGAAACGCGTAGTTGAAAAAAGCAAAAAAACTAAAACTCAAAGCTCCAAAAGGTGCATGAGCTTGTTTGCTGCGTGTAGGGAAGCCCTGAAATGAATGGGCTGCTCTATGTGCATCACGCAATGTCATGCTTTACAAAAGAGAATGGGGGGCTGAAGGCTGTAGGTGGAAAAATTGCAAAAATGGTCTGGCCGCTTTGAGGTGAAAACGCAGGGCCTGGCAGTGGAAGGGTAAATCCAACATGTGGTGCCTTCTTTTAGAGATTATTTTTATACTTTAAGGAGTAAGAAGCTTTCTAGGACTTTACGCGAGAAGAATTAATGAAATGTTGTCCTCCTTTGCCAGGGAAACTTAGTTTCAACACAACACTTGAGTGTTATGACAGCTATGCTAACACGGCGTCCTCTTTATAAACCATTCTAGACAAATTCTCTGACTATAGCAGTCTGTGGTGTGGATCCTACTCACAGGATGGTGCAGTTAATCATTGACGAAAGATCACGAAGAGACAAGGAAATTGAGTTTATGGCTTTCGAAACTTTTGTGTCTGTTCAAACACAGCCTGAGACATAATCTATAAGGACAGCACAGCACATGTCAGTGTTTGTATATTTGTGTAATGGGAGCGGTGAGGTATTTACTATAATATGGCATTGATCTGCACAGCTTTTGTTAATTAAAGTTTAGGTAATCTCCCCACTAATGTATTTACTGGTGAAGTCATCGCTTTACAGTGTAAAGTCCACATCACTTAGCGCTTGAAATGTCAACATTCCTGATGTCTGTTTTCAGTAATGGACATGACCGTTGATATGATTAAAATAGTTTATTCTCTATCTATTCCCGCACAGCTAATATACTAGGGATGGTGGATGTGTTGCTTTTCTTCTCAGAGTCAGTATACCCAAATTTCACTTATGACTTATCTCTTTGGCACTCTGAAGCTGATATCTCTGCCATAGTTTCTGTCTGTGTTCCCAACCATCTTGGAGTTTCTTTGCATTCCTACTCACCTTTTGGGTGTTCTCACTCCTCTGGGTTCATAAAATCTCACAGGAAAAGTTGTATCCCTCATAAGGCTGCCCATAGACATTTGCAAAATTACATGCGTAATCTGAGTATCGTGGTTTGGCAGTGTTGGCACAGACAGCATTATTCTGTACAGCACAGAATGGAGAGAAATATGGGAAGATGTGACATAAGGGTTGGGCAAATTAATATGGAATTCAGCAGCCAGTCTGTCCAATCCAGGAGCCATCATTAAATTTTTAGGAGCCAGCTCCATTGAAAACAATTGGAGAATAACTCAAAAGCTAGGTGCCAACTATAAATTTTAAGGAGCATTGACTACCTGGCACCAGGGATTTGTGCAGCCCTGACATATAAAATGGTAAGATCGTTGTCTCATCTGGCCAAAACCAGCCAGAATGGTAGACTGTCATCTTATGTCTATGTGTATCTTAATGGTCACAGTAGGTGTGCATGTCTGGGAACTCACATTGCCTATTGACAGTACCTTTTGCATGGTCCTGAAACGTCAATGTTTTTTCTTTTACTCTGATGTCTTGGTTGGCCAATGTCAATCAAGGCATTTTGATGAAGATTTTGGTGTGCTGGTGACTTGCGGCACCATCCGCTTATCACTACATCACCCACAGAGAGAAAATAAGATATACCAGTTAGGTGTGTGAAGGGATATCTGCATTGCATGGGAACTCAAACATAGAGTGATTTGGAGACATACTGATTGGCCTGGAAGCGGCTCCATGCTCTCGCATCACTTGTGATGAGAGAGCATGGAGCCAACTTCCCGGCCAATCAGGAAGCAGGGCAGCGTGCAATGACGCGCTGCCGGCTTCCTGATTGGTCGGGAAGCTGGGCGCGGTGTAATGACGCAACGCCCAGCATTCTGATTGGCCGGGAAGCCGGCTTCATGCTCCCTTGTCATCTCATGACGAGGGAGCATGGAGCCAGCCTCCCGGCCAATCAGAAAGCAGGGCGCAGCGTCATTACACGGCGCCCGGCTTCCATGATTGGCCAACAAGACGGCTCCGGCTGGGTACAGGAGGAAGGCCGCTCCTGGCTGGAGAAGCCCCGGTGGTGACAGGCCCGGACATGCTGAGGTGAGAGGGGACAGACTTTCTTGTTAATCGGGAAGCCGGACAGCTTGTAAAGAGTCCCGGCTAATCAGGAAGCCAGGTGGCGAGTCATTACATGCCACCTGGCTTCCTGAATGGGACTTCCAGTAATTGGTTAAAAAAAATTATCCGTACCAAAATACCGGTATCAAACAGCAAATTGTTGTATATTGCCCCACATTCTCCAACCTCACCAAGCATCTCTTTATTGAATGATCTGTCAGGTTGTATTTTGTTAGCTTACGGTGGGGCTTTTTAATTATTTGTCTAACCGTGCCCCCCTTCTTCTTCCGTAAGTGTAAACATGATTATCTTTGCTGCCTAATATCTTGGTAAATGGATCATGTCTGCACTTCCGATATTTTATCTGATGCCAGCAGGCAGCTGTAGGCATAAGATGTCAAGCCAGATCCAATACCTATGTACCTGCTGCTGGAATCACTGTTGTTGGATATATTGATCCATTGAGTTGAAAAGACGTGTCCAGTTTCCCACTACAGTAGTCTACTTAAGCACGGAGATGACTCCGATGCAAAGTTCTCCCGTTTTTCAGTATAAACTTCTTTCACACTTATTGCAGAGTAATTTATAGTCTTATATTTTGAGTCGTCTTTCATATTGTCTTTCATATTGTCACTTTATTTTCTGATATTTGTACTCCATTAGATTTTCTATTATTTTTGTGTCAGCATTATAACCAAAAGTATTTACACAGTTCTGTGTCAGAACACAGAAGACCATGTAAATTGGTGCCAGAGTGATGACAGGGAGGCTGGTGCTATCAGACAGAGAGAGAAGTCTGTCTCCAGGAGCTTGGCACTTTTCCAAACAGAACCATCCGTGTTAGTGGGAGGATGGACATTATGGTATGTATTGTCCTGATAACAAACGCAGAGATGCATTCTGTTTGGTGCATGTTGGGATATATCTAAAAATATAAATGTAGATGTAATTAGGGTTTTAGGTTGCTGATCTAATTTAGTCTACATTGTCAAAGAGGAAAGCAAAGGCTACATAATTTTTGCAAATGAATTCTCATAAATGTAAATGTCTTAATTGTATAAATAGCTATTAAAACAAGTCCAGGTTGCACCAGTCACCATTGACATAAAAACATATCCCAAGCATGTATTATAAAAAAGTATATATTGCAAAACTGTAACTGCCTTCCAGAACTGAACTGGTAAGTCTAAAGGAATTTCAGAGATCGAAAGTTGATGTGAGAGAAACCAACCATGGGAGAACTGTAACCTCTGATGCACCACAAAGCTAGAATGTATAGAAGAGTGACAAGAAGTCAGCCATTGCTAGAGAAACACTTACCAGTTTGGTTTAAGTTTGGTAAAAGGCATGTGAGAAACAAAGAAAACGTGGGTAAAAAAGTGTCTTTAGTTTCATCAGACTAAAAATTAATTTTATGGCATTAGCATGAAACTCTACGTGTAGTAGTAAGCCAACACATCTCCTTGATGAAGCATAGGGATGGAAGCATCATATTATAGGGATGCTTTTCATTTGCAAGGATTGCTTGGAATTCAGGGCTAGATTGATGGAGTCAAATGCAGGCATAATAGTGGGAAACCAGTCTGCAAGATGCCTAAGGCTGTGGCAGAGTTAACCTTCCAGCAGGAAATCAAGCTTAAACACACAGGCAAAGCTACACTGGGCTTCTCGAAAACCAGTAATTTCACTTGTTAGGATGACCTAGTGAAAGCCCAGAGCTTAGTCCACCTGGGAATTTGTGGCTTATTGCCTATCTTTGCGCAGGGTAACAGGGCTAGGTGATTTGTCAAGAAGAATTGCAAAAGCTGAAAGGACCCAGATGGACTAAACTGGTAGAGACTTACCCTAAAAGATTTGTGGCTGTAACTGTAGTCACAGCTTAAGCTTGTAGCTCGAACATGACCTATTTTTTGACTGATTTTGTGCGATTTGGCCCAACAGACAATGGTGTAGGTCAATGTCGCGCTACAGAAGTGTCACATTTGCACAGAAATATAGGAAGGAATGATGTCACATCAAGACCGCTTTTGATTGGTTACAGCCCAATGTAGCAGCTACGAAGTCCCTGCAAAATGTGCACTGTAGCTCAATCTAGCTCAATCTAACTCAATGTCGCTCAGCTCAAAATGGATGTAGCTCAGTGTGAATGGTGTCTTAGTGGAGCCTAAAGTTAATTATATTCTAAGTTTTCCATGTATGAGACAACACAGCCCTGTTTGAGCTGATGTAAGCATATCATGCAGAATCTATGTAGAATCTGTTAGAGCAGGTTTGATGGTGGTAAAGCTTGTACAGAAGGGGACTGGATTAGAGGATGCGTGTAGGTCAATTAGGATGGCTGAGTAAACTGGTACAGAATGTTCCTGGCTGAACATCTTCTGGAGGAGATAAGCTGTACAAGACTTGTGTTTATTGTTGAGATACTAAATCTGCTTCCTCATGTCTTGTGAGCACGTATGAATATTAGGGTTAAAAAAAAATTAGAAGCTTGTTCTTGGCACTTTACCATATGATATCTTTTTCACTGGCTGTTTTTCCACTGATGCATCAACAAGTGCATGATTATTAATGGTACCCAAAGTGTGTCTCCAGGGAAAATACAAAAAGTGTATAATACAAGTTTCCCATAATATTTTTTTTTCACAATATGCTTTTTTCTTACTCATACTAGGAAGATATTACCTATTTAGCCTGCTATTTCCTTCATTATGAAACAAATTCCATTGCGGGGCTGACGGTGCTATTCTGACGCTTTGCAAATGGCTGATTCCTTTAGCGTTGTTGGCAACCATAACATGAACCATTTAATTATCTTCTCACAAGCCCTGTGCACATTGCCCACTTTTTTTCCCTGCACATGCACTATGATTGTTTACAGACCAGGGGCAATGAAGTCTGAGTTGGTGACGTCTCCTCTTGTATTAACGTCGATGCTCAGAGCAAGCTCCAACGCTTGTTGAGGAATGGACAGAGAAGGAGGCTTGGCAGTCACATGACTGCATGTAAACAAGTAGAAAAAAGGTATTGTAATTCCTTTTTTTTTATGATTCAAACATATGACCGGGATAAAGCTAGGATATGAGAATAATTTGGGTCGTCCAGTATTTGTTGCATTTCCAGCTACTGTTAATCGGCTATGATCAGCTGAGCATGTTTCTTTGAATTCAGGTTTGCACTTAAAGCATTTTTAACAATTGATAAAGGTAGGTTTTTTTGGCAGAAGAGACCCTTTCCTGCCTATTATCAATTTTTTTTCTAATTGTATGCTGACTGCCGACACACATGTAATGCTCAGTATACAATCCAGCATCTATAAGAGCCAAGCTCTGGGACTTTGTAACTCATGTATGCATTCTTGGAACTTGCGCCATCCATGGTCAGCCAATGGAGAAGACTAGCTTAAGGTAGACAACTCCATACCCAGAACTA
>NW_017306537.1:658266-688227 GCF_000935625.1 Nanorana parkeri
GGCACTTTTGGCAAGCGTGCCATAGTGTGCAAGTATCCTTTGCACACCTGTACATTACAGCAATATCCCTGGGGTCCAGCAGTGGCACATTCCTGCTTTCAACTCCAGCTGTCTAAGAAACTGTGAAGCATCATGTCCAATACAGTGTATTGGATGTGAGGACACCGAAGGATATTCCATCGTTGGCGCATAGTAGAAGAGAGGTTGCGAGGACCAGACTAGCAGCCAGCTGGCTCCAAGTTTCAGGTAAGTATTTACTTTTTTTTTACTTTACATCCTAGAAGGAAACGAGCTCCACTGCAAGGGTTAAGATTTTTGCCTGGATTTCTTCTTTAAGCTGGCCAAAGACCAGTAAAATTTTATTTTGTGTTCAGAATGTTTGTTCAATTTTGTAATGGTTAAGGGGGTCAAATCGATGATTGTTTTGGAAAAAAATAGAGGGAGCGGAATAGAATAAACTAAATTCTAGCAGTAAATGGGGTTTTCGTTTGGAAAATGCCATTTATTCCAAAATGGAATGTTAATGCCATCAGAATTTTCATTTGATTTTATCAAATGTTTTACTGACATTTTTTGTATAATTGTTCATAAGAAAATCTACCAGTGTATGGCCAGCATATCTTTTTCAGCTGTCAACTAAACATGGCCAAAGATGAATTTATAGATGAAGTATAGCATTTTTAACTTTTCAGTTGTGTATATTATCCATACATCATTGATTCTCGTTTTTGAACATCCCATTTGTCTTGACATTTTGTTGAAAGCCATAATGTAATAAAATACCCCAATTATGTTTGTGCCACTCTGTGGCGTGTTTTCAATGCAGGGTTTTCTTTACACTCACAGCTTCAACCCTGTCAGTTGGCTTTTTATTTGGGCATTCGATTTCACAGCTTTAGGCAGAGTGACAGCTCCACAAAGGGATGACTTGTAAAATGAAACCCATCTGAGTACTGCAAGGAGAAAACGAATGTCTTGGTGAAAGTTGTTGCCCTTTCTAGAAAGCCTCACCGCGCTTAGGGAAAGGTTCTCTATGCAGAGACTCTCTGGATGGAAGTTCACAAAAGTAAATCTATTAACTTGTAATATGAAAAAAATATTAACCTGCAGGGAATCTGGTTAAGATAATGATCAAAATAACAATTTTATGATGGTGAAATGTAGAACACAGCCATATCAGATGTGTGTGTGTGTGTGTGTGTGTGTGTGTGTGTTTAATAATTCAATAAAGCATGTTGATCTTTATAAAATATCAGGAACATGAAAGCATAGCCTCATATTTCCAGGGATACCAAGCAACTTTTCAAATGTCTTTTGTTTTCCTATGCTTTGAGAGCTACCCTCAAAGGCCAAGGCCAGTGTAATTACAAGGAAATCATCTGCTTTACATACCTGCCAAATGTAATGTCTTCAGTTCCAGGAGCCATCATTTCTGCACTGCATTGCACTCGCGCAATCACCTTAGATCAGAAACTGCTATAATTACAAATGTTTGGGCTGAGAGAGTTTTAACTATTTTCAAATGGATTGTGGATTGGGCATCCTTTGGGTGTGTTGCATTCCCTTGGGAATGATAACTAGTGTTTGTTCTCTTTTGTTTTCTGTCACTGTATGGGCACTGTGTGCACATCCTGGTTGAGTTGGGCCCCTTTCATATGGGTTGATAAGAAGGGGATTTGTCCAGGGGGAGGCGATTTCTTGCGATGGAGAAACTGAAACAACTGGACCCCATGTCGGTCTATGGGTAATCAAATGTGTCCGTTTACATCAGATTACCCCCCACCCGACACGATCAGGTCCGTCAAAACAGAACAGTGTTCCATTTGTTACGGACCTGGCCAGAGTCGGGGGTAACCGACTAGCATTGGGCATCTGCTTGGGGCCGCATTAAAAAGTGACAGGCAGACCTGATGGGACCACCCATGTGAAAGGGGCCTTAAAGAGAACATTGCTTCACTTTACAGAGAGTGAATATGTAAAGGCCATTAAAGGAACATTAAAGGAGAACTATGAGGTGAGTGCTTTTCACTCACCTCATAGTTCTAGCCGGCCTGTGACAATGAGACTGTCACAGGTCGGCTCAGTAGATCGGGAGGTGAGCGAACACATACCGGCGTTCGCTCTCCTCTCGATCCTGTCACAGCTCTCTGCCGTGACAGGGGAGGGGCTGGATTCCCCCCGCTCCGATCCGCCAACCCTTACTGGCGGAACGGACGGGGGAGGGGGCGGGTACAGCTGGCTCTGCCTCTAGATAGGCAGAGCCAGCTATCAGTCACGCAGCTGGGCGGATCCCGGCATAATTGTCGGGAAACGCTTAAGCTGCGGCGTCTCAGTATACTGAGCCTAGGGTGACGGGAGGATGCTAGTTTGTGTCCTCCCGTTACCCTAAGGAGAACTATGGAGTTCACCCAAATTTCATAAAAATGCATTAAAACTGAACTGGCAAATGACTCAAAACGCAGGTAAAATACATATATTTGGACTGTTTTACCTGCTGAAGGACTTGGCAGTTCTGTTCGTCTAGTCTTGCAATACAGACACCCCTGCCAGATAGCATAGCCAGGTCAGGGACCTCACAGTTCTCTAGTACAGTTAAACAGTGCAGCTTGAATATCAGCCTGCCCAGCCTATGATTGTAACAATGGAGAGCAACATTGTGCAAAGCAGTAGAGCTCTGACTGGCTCACACTGAGCGTCGCGGTACTTGTTGTTACTGACATGATTGTCTTCATCTGCCCTAACCTCATCCTTTGTAATATGTTAAAATACATAAAACTATTTAACAATGCACCACTGTATTAGATGGTGTATTTTTGTTTGCCTTAAGTTCAAAAAAGAGCAAAACCTAAAAGAATAAAAAAAGAAATCTGCTATATATGCACATGTCCCCATGTTTTATCTGTTTACACCCTGCAAGTACAGAGAAATACCTGGCAATGCTATCAGAAATGCACCCCCATCCTGCCTCCCATGAAATTAAAAAGAATGGTGTCAGCATTTGTCATTTGCTAAACTACAAAACTCCTTCCCCCTCACCACAACATAAGGGAGGTGTAAGATCAGACTTAAAAGGAATGATAGACTCCTGAGATAACACAGAACAGTTCTGGATTTCAGGATCAACCGGTATTTTTTTCTTATTGAGCAGATATAACAAAGCATTGCTATAGTTACCACCCCAAATGGGAGCAAATAAGAGAAGTTCATTGTTAGGGTTTGCATACCCTGTAAGCATTAAGGAGCTCTACAGTTGGGCGGGTTTTCTCACTATGGTGATTTTGTGATTTGGGAACTTTTTTTTTTGCTTAGTACAAGGAAACCTGTCATCAGAGAAATACGATAGCTGCCATTGATCAATGGTTCAATACTATGAGTCACTAATCTGGAACAAATATACAGTTCTTATCAGCATATTTGTTTAAGGTAAAGCTAGCCATACACAGATCAAATTGTAAGTGTTTCCTGCTTTATCAGCCGAAATTGTATCTGTAGTTGGGTCTGCCAGTGCCACCTAGCTCATTAAAAGTGGTGGAAAATTGTTTGCCAAAGAGTGATGTGGGCAATCAACTGCAGTGACTGTGTGGGTATTCGGACAGCCGCAGTGGTGATTCCTCCATCGATGCTCTATAGCAGGGGTGGGCAAACTGCGGCCCTCCAGCTATGGTGCAACCACAAATCCTATTGGGCATTGCAAGACTGACTGCCACAGGCTTGACTCTCAGAGGCACATACATGATGGGATTTGTAGTTTCACCGCAGCTGGAGGGCCAGAATTGGCCTACCCCTGATCTATAGCATGGATGTGGGAATAAAATGGATTTTTCTGATTTAGCTGAGCGCCGGCATAAGTCACTTGAAGCAGCCAGAGGGTCAGGATGACAATTGGGTAACTAAAATTGGCTGTGGCAGGTTCCAATTTTTTTAATGTCTTATTTCCTTTGATAAAATATTTCTTACCAAGTTTGCATCTTGCATACTGTATACATTACATTCACAGATTCTTACTGCGAATGATTGGAAAGTGATAATAATTCTAAGACTATCCTTTTGTAAATAGTGAAAAGAATTGGTATTCTCATTGTATTTGTATAAGGATCTTTAGGTGGTACCTGCACAGTAATCAGGCATAATGATAGCAGTAGCAGCCCAGATGGCTGCTATGGGGTCTGAGGTGAAAGGGGCCCTATTAAGTTGTATGAAACATAGAACATGTGAAGATAATGCAGTACTGTATCATTAAGGGTTGGAGTGATTGCAGTTGATGAAAACCCAAATCTCCTGTAAAGTCTATAGTGTAGAGATGACTTAATGCACAAGAGAAGTCTTTGGGATCTTTGTGTCATTAGTCACAGCTCAGAGAGAGGTTGTCAGGGGGGGGGGCCCCCTCATCACATTTTTGCTATGGGGCCCCATGATCTGTAGTTGCGCCCCTGATAGTAACTTTTCAATCAGTTTATGTGTCATAATAAAATTGTTACATATCAAATGGTCCAGGACTCCCTATTTTCAGGCAGAGTCGTTCATTCTTGGCTCATAGACTTCAATAGCAGCGCCTGAGAAATGGGTAATGTGCGTTGTTTCGCGTAATATTGTGGCTAACAACCATCTCCTCCTCCTAGTAACTTACTTTTCATTGACTAAGGGCCCATTCACACCAAAATTGAAAGGAAATTGTAAGTCAACAGAGGGTCCGTTGACTTGCAGTTTCAACCTCCGTTGACTTGCGTTCTGTTGCATTTAAAAAAAAAAAATGTTTGCCAAACTTTATTTTAATTATCATGTCCTGAGTGGACAAACATCTAATGTATTTAAAAAAAAAAAAATGTAACTTCCGTTGCATTGTGATTACATCCACTTTTGTTCCGTTCCATCACATTGCAACAGAATGGAACAGATCGTAGTGGTGTAAACTGGTCCCATTCCCACACATTCATTTTTCGGTGCCCTTGCGTTAGCATCTGTTTAAAAACAGATCTGGTGTGAATGGGGCCTAAAACAAAGACTCTTTAAGCCTGAAAACACCTAAATAAGGCTTTTTAAAGCACCTGAAAACGCTCACACACTAAGTGCAAATGGGGGCATACTAAAACCATGAGCTTTGTGATGGGAGAGAGGGGGGTTGGCATGTATTCATTCTGCAGTGTCTTGCTTACCATTAATGTCTGAAGTAAGTGACGGATTATTGCTTTACGTGTATATTGATAACCTTTCTTAATATTTACTAGTGTGTGCTGAATGTGTATAAGCTCCGAGTTTAATATACAAGCTGTTTCTCAAGGACGTCATTATGATCACCCACTGCATTCCTGGAGGAGCAGCCTCATATACATTTTATATTTCATCTAGTAGATAACATCATTCTTCTACATTCTCCTCTGTGTGGAATGATGGTGCTAGTAGGTTCTTGTTACCAGCTCTTTATATACAATCCCATATAACCTCTTTTTTGCTTTAGTGATGAGACATCTATTCAGAGGGTCCAGATCTGTTTGAAGTGGATATAAACTGTTTGGTTGCCTAGTTTCAAAACATGGAATCTTCCCAGTATACATCAGTGGGCTTGTATTAAAATTACAGCAGATGTTTGTAAAAGAACATTGTCAAGAACACATTGAAGAATAAAGCTTACCCTTGCAGTGGGGCTACCCCGGCACTGCAAGGGTAAAGTGCTCGTTTGTTAATTTAATTTTTTTCTAGTAGACTCACATGATTTTTTTTTTATTTTTTTTTTACTTATCATATCACGACACCCATTGGGATGGTGGGACCAGGTAAATAAAACAGCTTTATTTGAGTCCCCTAGACATAAACGAGCACCCAACCCTTGCAGCGCGGAGGTAGCCTCACTGCAAGGGTATGTTTTTTGTTTAACCTGTGATGGGCTTTGAAGAGACTGTCACCAGCAAAAATGTAGGTAAAAGCACAGAAATAACAAGTATTTTAAATGCTTAGTTGCATTGTTTTTGCTTTCCATAAAGGATTTATTTTTAATGAACTTGCTAGCAGATAGCCATGCCATAGCCCTTTCTCTGGGAATGTCTAATTGCTCTCTGTGCTGGCCATCTCCTCCACCCCTCACCTCCCTACATAAACTTTTATGTAGCTGCCAACAGCTCTGAGTCTGCTGGGGCTGCATCACATCCAAGATGGCGGCACCCTGTAGCAGTCTCAGGGTGTTTGGATGTCTGCACAAGGGAGGCTTTTACAGGAAAATAACATGGCCAAAATACATTAAAGGCTACATTTACTTTTTCTGACCATGTTGCATTATATTCAGGGTGTAACGTGAAACATGGTCAGATTGCAACTCCCCTCCTTGTCTGAGGTAAGGACATGGATGGGAGGAAGAATCTGCAGGAGCGAGAGCATTGCACCCACAATCCAATGTTGGAATGCTTTACTGCTCCAATGCAAAAACATAATAATTGCCCATTTTTTCTATTATGTAGAACTGTGCATTTTATTTTATTCTGAAAAGTGAACTTTACCCTTTAATACACATTTAATCATATGGGAAGATTGTTGGTGAGATGAATGGTCTGGCTACGGGGTTTCTTTAAAGTTACCTGTTTTAATAAATTCCTTAAATTAACCTTCCAACATTAACAAACAGCGGACCTCTCCTAACTGCTTCCCTAAGTCTTCTACTTCCCCCATTCTACTCTTCATTTCAGATTGCAACTTCAATTTATTAGTGCTTCCTAAGCACTATTATACAGATATAAAACTCAGCATTATTATACATTTGTATATTACACAAATGGTTGGCAAATATATAGGGCAAGGATCCAGCTGTTGGCTTTGGGCCTGGTAACAAAGTGTGTGTGTATATAATATTATAGATATATTCTGTAAGCTTACAATTACTTACCAGTATGGTAGCAATTCATTGTCTATGGTACTCTAGCTACGCATTGTACTTTTTATTGATGTAGTTTGAGGCCTCATATAAGAATATAAGATGTTCAACCATTTAAAGCAAAACTCCAGGCAAACAGCTTTGAGTCATTTCTGCTGTGCGAGTCATTTCGTCAGCATGTACGCCGTCACAAGGAGGATGTCATTGAATGAAATGTATTGGATGAGCGGTACATGCTGATGTCGTCATGCAGTATTAGTGAGAGCAACGCCGGCGACGGTGTGGCAAGCGGACTAATATAATTTTTATGTACGTGCATTTTAAAGTTTTAAATAAAGGCGTTTTAGACAGGCTACACTATGAAAAGCATGTGTGTGCTCCTTTGAGCTCCGATGGACCGGATAAATAAGAACACTGACATTGTTGGAGCAGAAAGGGTGCTGTGCTCATTGGGGAGCGGTGTTGATTGACCGCAGGGAGAGACTGCGGGCGGTGTCCAAACTGGGAAGTGACAGCAGAACGGAGGTGAAAGCGTTTACACGGCCTATATTATATAAAGTACTGAAGGACCATCTATAGTTTGATGTCCAATATATTTTGTTGAAAGTGGAGGATAATAAGTGGCACAAGAGTGACATGCAAATCTTTTATTGAAAAGCACTTTTTATTGAAGAGCACCATACCTGGGAGTGGAATTTTTCTATCTCTATGAAGAGGACTTTATATATGCATATTAAGGATACTAACTTTGTTTTATTGGATGTATTAATGTGGATTTGATGAATTGGGATGTATGATTTTTTTTTTTAAGAGGAATATACTGTATATGGATTTTAGAGGCTCACATTAGTTATTTCACTATCACTATAGCGTTAATAGCGGTATAACTATGATTTACAGCGCAGTGCAGATTTGTGTAAATATAATTGTAGTGGACATGCGCTTATTTAATTTGACTAGGTATTAGGGAAACAAACACAGTTAGGAGTGCAGATTATTTCATCATTTTAAAAGCCGCTTCAAGCTTGCTCTTGTAATGGACTGCAATCTCACCTTACTTTCCACCTTTTCTAATTTGTATTGAGATTGTAGTCCATCACAGGAGTGAGCTTGAAGAGGTGATTACTTTACAATAACAAGGGACCATGGGGTATAAAAGTTTCCCCCCTCCAGAAGGAAGGACAGTGTCAGCACCAATTCAGAGATAATTTGAAGATCTACAGCCAAGTGATACACAAATAAGATACACCTTTTGTTACTAGTTAAATGCAATTTTAAGATTGAGCTCCTGAGTTTAGTGTCACTAACATAATTCAGTTAAATTGTGCCCTGCAAGATGTAGATGTCCAGCTGTACTGATGACCCGGGTACGTGACTCAACAACTTTTAGTGTTCTGTTCTCAACAGAAGAATCCTGGCTATTGGATAATTGTGGCAAGTGTTGTGCCGTTTTTGATGAATATAGCAGCTTACACAAATGGCCCATCCTCCAAATTTACCCTGCTTTTACTCAATACGACTTTCCCACTCAATTTGACAGGGCATTTTAGATTTCTGAGAGCTGGATTGCTCTACTAAAGTACATGAAGAAGACTTACCACCCTTTTTGTAAAGGCCAGATCTGTCTATGCTCTAGAAAATGCCATTTACCGATTAACCAGTTCTACAAGTGTGTGTTTTTTAAAATACCTGTGAGCTACATTTCTGAAATTCTAACTACATTTGTATAACAACATTGTTACTAGAAGTCCTTTGTTCTTGCAGTTTGACATTGATGTAATGGTAATCTTTGCCTCTCTTAAGTGTAGTATTAATGTAATCCCTCTGCTCTAAAGTGCAGGCCAAGTAAAGTCTTGTAAACCTCTGGCTAGCCATCTAGTGTGAAAATGTTGCGTTTACTTCTAAGCCTTTAAGAACCAGTTATTATTCAAGTTGACATAATCTGCACCCTCATGCCTTCAATGTGATTGCTAATCTGCAGCAAGATGGCAGGTTAACGTTATGTTTGGTTCATTTCTTTGGCAGAGCGCGGTGCCAGAGGCACACAACGATGTTGATGCTGCAAAAGCAACCAGCAATCAAGTTCTTGAAAATGGACACCAGCCCACGTCTGGTACGTAATATACTGTAGAGATGTAAAGATATACGCGTTTTTCACCTGAGAACAATATGATTACATTTCTCCACTTACTCGCAATGGGAGCCGCCATCATTTTGGTCAAGCCGGTAGTAATTCAAAGGCTGGCTGTTTCAGAAACAGGAACAAATAGGGATACGGATATAGAAAGATGAATATATTTGTGCCAGGGCCCTAATTCATCTCAAACTAGCAAATCCGCATATTATTTTGTAACTAACAAGGTCTATTTTAAAGCCTAACTGCTGCCAAAACAAGGTTAATGAAGAACTCAAAGCATGTACAAAATTAACCCTTGCAGTGGGGCTACCCCCGTGCTGCAAGTGTTAGGTGCTTATATACTCGCCTGATCCTTGGTCCCACCTGGCTGCTACACTGGTCCCTGCAGCCTCTTCTCTCCGGCGGCCTAAGGATCCTTGACATCATGAGAGAGAGAGACTTTTTTTCTATTTTTCAGGCTTTTTTCCACTTATTTTCTACCACTGATGCTGCTAGTAACACACTTCTGTCCTAGGGTGAAAACCCACACGCCTCATACTGTATCTTTGGTGCAGCAGCGTTATCACCCCAGTACCAGGGCTACAATAAACTCCCCCTCTTCTCTCCTCCCCTCCATAAGAGTCAGGATGGGATCTGTAGCCCTTAGAGATACCTGAGAACACTAAGAGTGCAGCACAGAGGGATTAGGAAGTTATTAGTTGACAAGATTTCTGTCAGGATTAAGAGGTATTTTTTGCACTTAAAAATATATAACAAGCTTTCAATGTTGTATTTAAGAGACCAAAAGAGGGCAAATTAGAGACGATTTTTGGAAGAGTTTACATACCCTTTAAGTAGGTAACAGAAGAAACTGGTGTAAAAATTATTTTTGGGGAGCAGGTGGATCGATAGTGACACGTCTTCCTTTTTTTTGCCTAGTATAAGATGGCAGATCTAATGGCCCTTGAGAAAATGTGTTTTAGATGGTCTGTTAAAAAAGTGAACTCAATGACTCTAAAAATACACATAACACACGTTCAATTGCCTTTTGCACATATGGGGACTGCCATTGCTGACCTCTGCTTTTAAAAATGTTAGTTGAAATCCAGACACAACAAATTTCGTCTAAGCGTATGTAGCAATTTTTGTGCCCGGACTTCAGTTTTAAGTGGCATTTATTGCTGGGCCTATGGACATCAAGGGCTCAAGACCAGTTGCTGCTGTCTGTACTTCCGATAATTACACCCAGGGCCGTCCCTATGATATTGATGCAATTTTTGGGTGTAGGAAGGGTGTATGGTGCTGACAGATAATATTCACTTGTGGGCGGCGGCTGGACGCCAGACCACACTGTCAGCGGCTCTGCCTGGCGTCCCGCCCAGCTCTATGATGTCACTCGTTGCTTAGAGCTGAGCGGGAAGCTTTGGCTTGCGTCCCACCGAGCTCCTGGCAACCAGTGAGGTCAGTGAGCTGGGCAAGATGCCAGGCAGTCACAGGTTGCTAAGAGCTGTTGGCAACCTGGGACAATGTGGCCACCCCTCAATGTGATACCACCTGAGGCAAACCACCTCAGGCTGCCTCATTATAAGAAGGGCCCTGGTTCCCCCAATGCCACCTGGATATCAGAGTCTTTCTTTATGGTTGATCATTTGTTTGCCATGATCTATGCTTTTGTTTTGTACATGTGTGTGCTTTAATATGTTGTCATATGTTTTCCTTTGACAGAAAAAGTTGAAGCCACACCGGATTCATCCCCTGCTTCAGTGCAAGAACACTTACCTACCGTGTCTGTCAGAATGCCACACATGCCTGTCACTGCAGTGACCAAAGTATGTGCCGATCCTCCTTCCAGCACAGCAAATGGCAGTGTCCGTCTGCAAGCCCCGGAACCCAAGAGTCCCTTGGAAATGTCACAGAAACAAAGCAGCACGCAAGGTGAGGAAGGCTGGCTGTGGGCTATGGCAGTGGGTGGCCCCCGGCCACAGGCTGGCTATCAAATGATTATTGGGTCTATACTTCAACACATTTTCATAACTGACTGTACAGACCCACCAGCCTAGGTACTGTCTAAACAGCATAGTAAATATGACATGGTAGTTTTAGCTTACACTTTTGCTATGGGTTCCAAAGAAACCCTGTCATAAGATTTATATGTGCAGGTAAAGCATTATAGGCATGTTATTTACCTGTGAAAAACCTCCCTTGTGTAGACATGCTAAAGCCTTGAGTCAGGTGCTGGCTGCTGCCACAACAGCTGGAGTACCAAAGTTGCCTACCCCCTACTTCTATAGTATTCCCCTTTACCCCTCCCCTGGTTACTACATAAAAGGTTATGTAGGGAGGTGAGAGTAGGGGTAGAGTAGATGGGCCAGCACAGAGAGTAGTTAGACAATCACAGAAGATGAGTTGGGCTATGGCAGGAGGGAGGTGGGTGTGCTATTTTCTGGCAAGTTCAGAGGCACATTGCAAGTTGATTAAAAAAAATAATGGAAGGGAAAAACACTGAAAGTAAGCTTTTAAAATAATTGCCGGTCAAAACACTGAAAATCAAGTATCTTAAATTGGTGACAGGGCCTCTTTAAAGCCCAACCCTTTTTTTAGGTTTTGTACAGATTGGGATTGTCAGGTCTTTACTGCTGTCTTTGTCCTTGTTTGGGATATTTACACTCACTTCATGTCCCTGTGATAAAGCATAACAGGACAGGAAGGCGATTGTATATCTTTCAGATGGGGACAGAGAGAGCAAAAGCATCTTTCAGTGTGGAAGGGTTAGAACATCTGCCCAGCATTTATTGTTTTGTCTTCCTGTTCCCAGGAGTAGAAGTCTCTTCTATAAGGACACAGATAGAACCCAAAAAGAAGGCTGCCATTGCTGGCCTTGCCTGGCAGTTATGCTAAACCAGTATCTTCAGTACTTTGTGAATCACAGACCCACACAGAGACTCCAGCTCAGGAGTTTTGACATGTCTTGTTCTGGGTCAGTGACTCAGAGACTATTAAAGTGCATTTTAATAAGAAGGTCAGCAATTGCAGCTACTCAGTACAGGTTTCCTTTAAATTCCAGGCTCTCCTTGTCAATGTTATCTGTCCGTAAGAGTGTACAGAGATTTAAAAAAACAAAACAAAACTCGTGCAATTGCCACCCAAACAGATCGGGTGGATGGTATGTGACTTCCATACAGCCAGCTGAGTTGTCTTAGATTTTGAACCCTGAGCAACCCATCTGACCCAGTAGGGGCTGATGTACTTTATGGACAAAAGTATGTGTATGTCCCTGTTTTTCAGTGTTCAGATAAGGCTCCTTAGTTCCAGTGAACTGTTAATGCTACAGCATAGAAAGACATTTTAAACAAGTGTGAGCTTTCAACTTTGTGGCAACAATAAAAGGAAAGTCCTTTTCTGTTCCAGCATTACTGTGCCCTGTCCACAAAGCGAGGACCATTAAGACATGGTTTAATGTGACGCTTAACTCCAGATTCAAACCTTTAAAAATGCATTAAACTACCCTATTAACAATACTGTACCCTATTTATGTATCACTCAGCTGTAGATCCTCAACTCATCTCTGAATTGGTGCTTACACTGTCCTTCCTTCTGGATGGTGGCTACTTTTGTTCCCCGTGGTCCCTGTGTGTGTTGTAAAGTAGCCACCACCCCAAGCTTGCTCCTGTGGACTACAATCTCACATTTAGTTTACTGATTTGTATTGAGATTGTAGTCCATCACGGGAGCGAGCTTGGAGTGGTGACTACTTTACAACACACACAGGGACCATGAGGAACAAAAGTAGCCCCCCTCCAGAAGGAAGGACAGTGTCAGCACCAATTCAGAGATTATTTGAGGATCTACAGCCGAGTGATAGATACATTTGTTAATAGTTAAGGTACTTGCATTTTTAAGTTTTAACTCCTGAGTTTAGTTTCATGTTAATGATTTTAGTGAGGAAGCACAGAGCCCTGACCTCATCCCTACTAAACGCCTTCAGATTGGTCTTCTCATCCAATACCTTACCTCACAAATGCTCTTGGGGCTACATGAGCACACATTTCCAAAGTCTTCAAACTTCTCCAAAATCTTGTGAAAAGTCTTCCCCGAAGGGTTCTAAAGTGTAAATAAAAGCTGAGGCAATAGGTAGCTAATAGAGACCTATTAGCAGAGCAGCTGGCTGTACATATGGGCAGTATTTTAGCAATTTTAGCCACATTTAACCAGCTTTCCATTTAGAAAATTATTAATTTGATTAATTGCCCTACCAACATCTTCATATGGTTAATAAATATGATGAACCATTGGTTGTATGTTGTCTTGATTCAGTCAATCTATTTTGAGATTGAAACTTGGTTGAAATTTCTAGAATATTGCCCAGCTACCCTGTCTCTTTCGGACAACTTTGGTAAAACTAAAGTGAGACAGTGAAGATGAAGGGTACCTGAGCTACAGATGTCTTGTACTTCAATACACTAAAATGTTTAAGTTGTTAAAGAACAGACTCCCCTTCCTTTGGGCTGACTCCCCTTCCTTTGGGCTGACTCCCCTTCCTTTGGGCTGACTCCCCTTCCCTTTTGGGCAGTCTTCCTTTCCTTTTGGGCAGTCTTCCTTTCCTTTTGGGCAGTCTTCCTTTCCTTTTGGGCAGTCTTCCTTTCCTTTTGGGCAGTCTTCCTTTCCTTTTGGGCAGTCTTCCTTCTTCTTTTGGGCAGTCTTCCTTCTTCTTTTGGGCAGTCTTCCTTCTTCTTTTGGGCAGTCTTCCTTCTTCTTTTGGGCAGTCTTTCTTTCCTTTTGGGCTATCTAATAAGCTTCTCCTTGCCTGTCATAAGAAACAGCACGGTTTTTGTCTCAATTTCAAGAGACAACTTAAATAGGAAACAAAAGTAATGTGCACTTTCAACAACCTCTTTTTTTGTCAGTTCAAGGACATAGAGTGATTATACAGATTTAAATCCTAGGACTAGTTTTGCTAAGGTATTAAATAATAAGAGCATGTACACATATCTAAAGCAGTGAAGAAGAAATAAAAAACTGGTCTGTTTCTTACGCTACCTCTCCAACACTACCTAGGTTTAAACTATCAGTGACACAAAAAAAGAAAATGAAAATTAGACACAATCCTACTTTGTTCCTTAGTTACAATTTTTGTTTTTTTTTCCGAAGGTGGAGAAAGTTTTGAGTTCTCATAATACCATCTAATACAATCTGAAACTTAAATGTGGCCTTTATATCTTAGATTTATACCTTTTTTATTTCTTATTTTACGATTCTGGAAAAATCTGGAAGAATAATTATGTTTTTGTGAATATTATACGAAGTGCAGTTTGAGAGTTATAATTTATAATGCTTCAATATTGATATGTATATTAAACTTGTGTATTTGGATAAAAATTTAATAAATATACCTGCTAAACTAACAAACTTTTGTAGTAGATGGCATGTATCCAATGACTCACACCTGTTCACTCTCTAACTTGGATGTTTCAGCCAGCTTTCAGTAAAAAATGCAAAGGTTGGACACTTCCATTCTCTGCCTCCGCATTGCACCGGTACAGTCTTGTATAGTGGAGTCTTATGGAGCAGGTGTTAGATGGAATGACATCACCGTGAATTCATGCTGCTGACCACCTAATTTAAAGGAGTACTCATATCTAAACACTTGCTCTCTTTCTGCTTTGTGTAACTGCTAGGTGCTGTCAGGACATGGAATGCCAGCATTGTCAGGACAATGGGTGTAACAACAAACTCCGGTGAGAATCTTCTCATGTTTCTTCCTAATTCTCTGCCGCAAGGCAGGGGATTATCTGATGACATGTGAATGTAACCATTAAATATAAACTATTGGGAACACCGTTGATACCTATGATTTGAATGCATTGCAGGTATCACGGTTCCAGTAGTTAATCCTTGTAAAGTGAAGTTTGTATACATGGAGTTATCATTCAGCAGTCTTCTCCATTTTCAGTTTAAATCTCTGGCCTGATTTTAGTGTAATAGCAGCGTAGTGCATTAGGGGTGACACATGCCAGAAAATATCACTGACGGGCCAGTAAATGCAAGAACATATTTTTATAGTTTCTTAAAGACAACAGGATTTTACACCCATAAATAAATCAGGCTATAACATATACATGTTGCCACATTTATTAGCTTTCTTCCCATATGTTGATACACTAATCCGTGACTGATACCCATAAAGCAGGTCTGGATAATGATAAACATAATTGTTTTCATATAGGTTACAATCCACTGCTCTTTTTGTTAAAGTAAACCTGTCACCAAATCAGACATGTCAGCTTAACATCTCACACACACAGATTACCTTATCAGATCATCAGCCATGTTGTGAAGTTCTCATTCATGCCTCTCCATTAAAGATGAGCCTGGGCTTGGTGCTAAGCTAGTTCACCTGAGTTTGCCCAAGCCCGCTCAAAACTATGACCACTACCCCCTCCTCCCGATCCAGTTGGTGGCAGCAGTTGCAGCGGGGGCATTCACAAGCCCTTTCTGACATATAACCACAGGGCAGGAAATGCGCCTCTCCGCCAAAGATCGAGCCAGGAGTTGAGGATGGCAGCCACAGTTTTGAGCGAACTTGGTTGAACTCAGGCAAACTGGTTTCGCACCAAGCCAGGTTCATTACTACTCTGCATCTACAATAGTAAGAAAAGTTGGTGCACGCGGTATTCAAATTTTTACTTTTACTGCAGGTTGTGGTTGATTCTTTTTCCCTTTTGGCTAACGTGTCCTCCCCACCAATGTCTTCTCCTTTACTCATGTGCACCTCCCTTACCTTAATTGTGCATGGATGTGATTTTTTTGTCTGCCACGCAGTAGACTTACAGCTCAAAAGCACACTCCCCCTGCACAGCACAATTAAACATTACCAATTTTCACACATGGTAAAGCGTATAACAAGCTGTTTAATGAGGACATACAGTAGTCTTGACCTTGCAATGAACAATACTTGCTACTTAATGGTCTCAAAATGCATTTTAAAGGACAACTACACCATTAAAAATGAACCTAGCGCATAGTAATATTAATGCTATAGATTTTTTTTTCACATAAACCAAGATTTTGTCACGATCTGCCTTTTTGTTGGCAGTATCAACCAATATGGTGGAAGCTTACATCATTACTAACTGACCGTCAAGTACACAGGAAGTGCTCTACAAGTCCTGTAGATGCGTAAGCCATTTTGCAATTGTTATAAAAATATACCTTTACATTTCAATCTGCAGTCTCTATTATTTTCTGACACTGCTGAATGTTGCTTCCTTGCAGCGTGGAAAACTTTTATATTGCTTTGCCTTTTCATGTTGTTATTTTAAAGAATGTTTAAATGCAGATTTAAACCATTAAGTTTGATATAGTTTTGTTTTAAGCATAACAGTATTTATTTCTGTCCCATCTAGTTTTGAGGGTTACACAGCTCTGCCAGACAGGAGAGCCAGGTTTCTCTGTTGCAGTTATAGATTGTAGAAGGCATCCCCTCTCCACCCCCAGCCTCCTTGTCACTGTCATTGTCACTTAGTCTCTTCACTGCAGAGTATAGGCCATACCTGGTCATCATCCTGTCACTGGAGTGTGGTGCAGAATTAATACGGTATGGCCTGCGAGATGACCAGAAAAAAATGTCCTTTCATTCTTTCCTGCCAAAATGTATTTTGTTGCATGTGCAAAAATGTCCTTATTGTATAGAGATCTCCATACGGGACCTGCCCTCAGTTCAGAGTATAGACCAAAAATATTGGACATACACCGATTGGCCATAACATTTATGACCACTGAGAGGTGAAGTCAATAGCATTGATTATCCTAGGCAGAAAGTGAACATTTTGTCCCTGAAGTTAATGTGTCATTATGGCCAAGCGTAAGGATTTGAGCAACTATGACAAGGGCCAAATTGTGATGGCGAGACGGATGGGTCAGAGCAACTCCAAAACTGCAGCTTTTGTGGGATGTTCTCGGTCTTCAGTGGTCAAGACCTACCAAAAGTGACACAAGAAATGAAAACCAGTGAACCGGTGACAGGGTCATGGACGGCCAAGGCTCATTGATGCACATTGGGGAGCGAAGGCTGGCCCGTGTAGTCTGGTCCAATAAAAAAGCTATTGTAGCTCAAATGGCTTGGTGCCAGATACCACCATTCCTTTAGAGGAGTCCATGCCTCAACAGATCAGATCAGGGCTGTTTTGGTGGCAAAAGGAGGGCCTACTCAATATTAGGCGGGTGGTCATAATGTTATGGCTGATTGGTGTATTGTTGCCCCTATTTCAGTATATCGCTGATTGAATCCAATTTATTTTAGCTATGTAGTATTTTTTTTTCTCATTCACACTTGGGCTCATTCACACACTGACATGTAGCCAGAAATGCTACATGTCCTATTTTTTTTTTCTTCAGCGGAGCATTGTTGTGAACTGCAACCATATGAAATAAGGCTATATGCCTTGTCCTTGTGTTGGGCAACACAGCCAAATGCTTATGGTGTGTTCAAGCCCTGAATGTACATTGGTGTTAAATGGCTCCATTATGGTTTCTGTTAGCTCAATATCACATGCTGGAGCTTATTCAGTAAATCCAAGAGTGAAGTGCAGTAACAGACAAACGGGTGTCCTCTCTTACTGATTTGATGGATTTAGATTGAAATCTGGTTGGTATGGATTACTGCAGTTTACACACTAACATTGCTATACTCTGATTGGGTGTACCCAGTATACCACATGCCAAGGTCTTTAAATTGTTACACATTTCACTGATTGATTTTTCCCTTTTGCAGAAAAAAGCGTAAGTTCATCGAAAACCACACAAAGTTATAGCGTTGCAAACTCCTCGGTTATCAGTGAAAGGTAAGTTGTGTTACTCAGCTACTTCCATTTTGTTTTTTTCCATTTGTAGACTATTGGCATTCAGGAAAACTAGCCACTTTCAAAAGTGTTTTTGAAACTCTGCAATGAGCAAGGACTTAGTAATAGTATATTATAGAAAACAGCCTTGCAAGGTTTGCTTTTTGTGCTTACGGTTATGTCTAGGCTGGTTTTTATTTAAATGTTTTTATTGGTAAAATAAAGGATGACTGGTGAAAATGATCCTTGTGTTTACTTTGTACGAGGCTTGTGAACAGCTTCCTGCCATTCATACAATGTCATGTATTTGTTGAGTACCCTCAACTCTGTTAAAAGTAAATAGATTCACGGATCAATAACATTCAATCAGTCATGACGGGGAAAAAACTAATTTTAATCATATGTCTACAAGGCAAGGTGTCTTTTACAGGAATTACCCCTGGGATATTGTGAAAGACAACTGAAATAATAGGCAGGGAGAAGTCTATAGTGTTCTATAGGAGATTACTTAGAAATCCTGGCCATCAAATGTTAACTTGAAAGCCCCACTGTGCTACATATTTGGAGCCCAAGCATTAATATTGATTTACAGACGGGGGTTACTAGATACTGGTACTCGGGGCACATGCCCCAAGTCCTTTACTAAGTTGCTTGAGTCTCCTTTGCGCTAGAAATGATGCATTTTATGCATGATCCAGTTATGGAATATAGTGTACATTTTTTTTCAATTAATCGTTTGTAATCATTTTTTTTTTTTTTGTAAGCAATGATAATTTTATTTTTTTAATTCAGTAATGTCATCATATTATGAGATTACGGTATTTAGACCAATTCATTTTTGTTCAGTTAAAAAGACTCGGATCCAAACCAATCATCATGGTATGCTACAAGCCCCTCAACATTTTAATCAGTGTGTCCAGATTTTTGTTATGGTTTACACACACACTTAAAATTAAACTAAACTCAGGAGTTAAATCTTAAAAACACATTCAAGTACCTTTTATCTATTAACAAAAATACATTTTTGTTAATAGTTAAGGTAGTTGAATGTATTTGTAAGAATTACCTCCTGAGTTTGGCGTCACTTTAAGCTCCAGACAAGTGACATGCCTAGCCTGAGATGATGTCATTAGTCTGCTGCAAGCAGGAGGAAGTCTCCTATCTTTGATGACTAACATTTTAGCAAGTCACAAGGAAAAGTTGCAGCAGGGGGCGATCTGGGTGAGACATGTGTATACAAATATTTTATTGGCTACTGCACAGGCACCAAGGTTTACATATTACATATGGGTCGGGATCTTAACCTAGCCATACATGGCTATCAAACAAATTCGTTCTTTTTCCCCCATCTATGCTAAACAGAATGGATGGAGGAATCTCCACTGATGGCCATTGTATTCGGCAGCCACGCCACCCTTAGCTTCCTGAATATACAAACAGTGACCCCATCTGATAGGAGACCCCATCTGATAGGATGCAGTCACTGTTCAGCCGATAATTTTCCATTCCATGGTGCTTTCCGAAATCTGCCAAAATTCAAGCCATCTATGGCCAGCATTAGTCCAGGAAGTAGATGTTGAGCTTGGACGCTGGCTTGCTAGGGGAAAAGGAAAATGAAGGTATGGTTAAAGTTAGAACTGTGGTCTCTTTGAGAGGTAACCCATATCTGAAAGCTTTACATTTGGACATTATTAAGCATGCTTTCACTTCATATGAAGAAATCTATTTAAGCTTAGGTCCACTTTATACAAAGGCACATTTCTTTGGTCAAATTACTCACTTATTTTAAAATGTTCTGGTCAAATGACAACACTACCTGCATGTATTACCAAATTTCCATTAAAAAGTAATATATCAAGTTTTGGAGTACAACACTTCTTAGCATATTACTGTACTAGTAGCTTTAGGGAACATATCTCATCTATGATAGTGAGCTGTACATTCCTACTTGTCCGATTCCATCCTATAAATTAAAAGCAGTAAAACTGTGAAGAAAAAAAAAACTTCACTAGTTCCCTGGCCTGTTACCACAAGTATGTGACAGCTTCTCCGCACCCTGTCCATTGAGATTCCTGTCACAAAGGAAATGCCACCTCCACCTCTCTTCAACTGTGAAGATAGTAATAACAAAATTATAAAGCACGTTTCCAATAAATCTTAAAAAAATAATAGAAACAAAACCCATCACCCACCCTCAAACCTGCTTTTCTGGATCTTCCAGATATCACTCTGACACCCACCCTATCACCATTTGTAGTGACGCAGATGACAAGACGGCCTGATTGATGACTTGGCCTGAAGATAAGGACAAGTCTTTCTAATAAAATAGATTTCTTTGTGGAAGTGTCTGCAGATGTAATACATTTCATGCACTGCAGATCAACAATATATCACTGTGACAGTAATTAGAGGGAAGAAAAGGTAACACTGAAATATCTATATCTTCTTACAGAAATACTGTACATAAAATATCCTTCAGGCGTGCAAATAAATAATTTAAATTCTCAGTGTGTTTGACAGAAATGTATAAGTGCAAGTGGAATGCTCTTATACCTTTTGTGTACCTCAAGTGTCTGCTGTTGAACGTTTTATTGTTTTTTAAACTTTGTATATTGCTCTATTTAAAAAAAAAAATAATGAATTCAGTGTCCAGGACTGAGATCCTTTGTTTTAATGGAGCTGGGCTTCCAGGCCCTGAGCAGCCAACCGCCAGCACCGTCACTGAGGCATGGGGGCAGTAATGTCATCCACCCAGGTGAACCGATACCAGAGCTTACTTGGGGTGGACTCCTGCAGTGTGGATTGGCAAATATGCCTTGCTGGGAAAGGGGGGAGAACTATCAGGAGGGGCTGTCACTTCCCTAAATGGGCAGGTGACAGTGTGTCTTAAATTCTATTTTTGTTCACTTCTCCTTTATACAGTCCTTGGGATAAAAAGTACATTTGCCAAATCTATTCTTCTTTGCAAATCTCTTTTCTGCAAACTGGACATGCCTAATTTTTCTAAACCTTCACTTTAAGGCTGGCCGTTCTTTGGTAGGATTTTAATTAGCCGAAATTCTTACAGTGTCATGTAACTAAAGTGCAAATTGAAGGTTAATCGAAATTTGGTTAAACCAGAGATGACAATGCACATAAATACCATTAGAAAAATGGTTACATTTACAATTGTAATGTTTGAGCTTTTTCAGTACAATTAAATGTAGCAATGGGTAAGGGGCCTGATGCATGATACAATAAGGGGCTACGTGATTCCTGGTGACAACCCATGATGCTCAGTTTGCAGAGCACACTGGCTGCATGAATATTAGCATCATGTGCATTACTGTCATAAGAGAAAGAAGGGTGCTGTATCACAACTCTAATTCAGCTTTTCTCAACCAGGGCCTTCCGGCTTCTGTGGGTGTCGTGCTTTGCTCAGTGTCATGCCTTTCCATTGTGCAGGCAGGCTCCTGATGTGAAGAAGGGAACTCTAATCTGAATTGTGATAGAGGGGGCTCCTTATGTAAAGGGGGATTTTGATGTGATGGAAACTCTTGATAAAATCCATATCGGACTCTATCTGGTGTGGATTTTGGTGGGGCCACTCATGAATTTTTAAATTGATATTTTTTACATTTTAAACTGGGGTGTCTCGAGATTTTGTATACTTTAAAAAAAAGGTGATGTGACTAAATAAAGGTTAACCGCTGCTCTAAGTCATCAAGCTGTTTGACTAAAGCAGTAGCAAGCAAACCCCAGCCTTTCAGCTGTGGTGAAACTACAAATCCTGTCATGTATTTGCCTCTGAAAACCATGCCTGCGGCTGTCAGTCTTGTAATGCCTCATGGGATTTGTAGTTGTACCACAGCTAGAGGGCCGGGGTTTGCCTACCCCTGGTCTAAAGTGTCCTTTCCTGCTCTTCAGTTTTATCCTATTGCGGAGCTGGTGCTCCTGTTTGGAGTTTAACATTTGCTTGCTATAACAGGTAAAATTGTAATATTTATAAATATCAGATCGGATTTAACCAAAGAAATAAAATGTAGACCTTTTTAGTACAAAAGGCTAGCCCACACGTTCTTGTAGCTCTCTGCAAAGCTCTGAGGACATTCCGCCATAAAGACATACAGATTGGTTATAGCTACATGTCCGTCCTTCTTGTAAAATCAATGGGCGGCTATACATCTCAACACATGTCAGTGGCCAGACATTATGATATATTGACATGTCTGTGACACAAGTTTTTCATGAATTTATACGAGACAAAAACGAAAGATCATGTGTGAGTATGCAGAAGATGGGTAGGTATACAAACACATATAATTAAAGAAGAACTATGAGGTGAGTGATTTCCACTCATCATAGTTAGAGCCGACATGTGACATTGAAACTGTCACACGCCAACTCTATAGATCGGGAAGTGAGCGAACACATACCGTCGCTTGCTCACTTCCCGATCGTCTCCCTGCAGAGATCGGTCACCGCTCCCCACTCCCCGCAGGGATTCCCCTCTCCGATCCTCCAGTGCTGACTGGAGGAATGGACGGGGAGGGGGCGAACACAACTGGCTCTGTATCTAGATAGGCAGAGCCTGCTGTCATGCAGCCTGCTGGGTGGATCTCAACAGTATTGTCGGGATGCGTCCCGGCTGCTTCGCTCTCAATAGCAATAGCCTCGCTATATACTGAGCTTTGGGTCACGGTAGGACTTTCGTACATGTCCTCCAGTAAAATGAAGAATGGAAAATGCTATACATCCAAGCCTCCATTTGTAGTTCTATTCTGAAATATCCTTTTTACTGTTCTTGATTTTACAAGTGGAATGGGAAATACTATATATAGTAATCCATTCGCTGAGTTTGCCTTTTTAAGGACTGGCTTGGGGTGGAGGTGGAAGACCAGACAGCAGCCCCAATTGCATGTCTCCCTGCAAGTCTTGAATATAGCACCTTTTATATGTGCCTTGGGCTTTGCTGTACGTGCGTCTGCATTTCCTTTTCTTCTCTGGAATGTTTGCATTTAATCGTATGGAAAGCCTGAGTGACACGGTTACAGGACCCTTGAGTGAAGCAGCTACTTCTAAGGGTTGATGCCTTTTTTCCATTATTTGGTTTACAATATATGTTTAATTTTCCTTTCAGCCATTAGAAAAATAGGAAAAAAAACTGTCAGTCTGTCACTTTTACCTGAACACAATTGTGATTATCGCACTGCCATTTCCTAAGCTAAACACACTGTGCAATGAGCCCAAAACACCCACTGAGAATTCAAATAAACTGCAAATTCCACTTGACGCAAGCAAAAAGTGCTGCGAGAAAAGATTGTTTTCATTACAAATTGTTCAGTCACATGCTTAGAAGATGTATAATGTAGCATGACAGATGATTGTGATCTGCAACGTCAAGCACTATATTGTCATGTACTTGCGTAGCCATAATTTAAGAGTGCTAGTGATGCCTCCATCAGTCAAAATATCTTTTATTGAGTACACAGTGCTAAAATCTGTTTCCTTAGTGCAACACCTTGGTATTTCATGGTTTAATTTCTATACTATATCTAGAGTCTTGTGCCTAAAGCTGGCCATACACCTTTTATATTTCCTGCGGGCTGAAAAAAAAAAAGATTCTTCCATCCATACTAAACAGCATGGATGGACAAATCTCCCGCTGGGCTTTTGTATTCTGACGGCGGCGGGAGTGACACTGTCAGAATAGCTGAAATGTAACTGCAGCTGAATTGTACATTTTCTGACCTACTGGATACCTGAATTAATTTTGATCCTGATCATGTGCAGACAGGGCCACCCACTGAACAAATTTAATTCTGTTCATCCAGAACCGTTTGAAATTGGTACAGTAAATGGGCAGTTTTAGTTCAGGTGTGATATTTTTTACCTTGATCGATTTTTTGCTGTATATATTTTTAGCAACTGCATCATGCTAAAAGAATGGTGATCAGCTTCTATAAGATGTGACCTGAAATGCAAGGTGCTAGTTAACAAAGTGTTCTGTATTAACATATGTTTCATATGTGTATATTGACCTGGAAAACAGCGGAATGCTCTCTACTTTAGCTCCCACAAGTGCACAATAAAAAATATTATTGGGTCTTGTAATGAGGTAACATAGATACATTTATTGTGCAACGTTTTAACAAGGCACTGCTTGAGAAAGTGAGACAGACGAGCAGAGCCTTGTCAAAACGTTGCACAATAAATGTATCTATGTTGACTCATTACAAGACCCGTGAGTGCCATTTGTGTCTAATTTGCCTTAGGTGCACCCAGGCAGTTTTTATTCTTTATCGGAGTGCGGTGCCCACCTTTTGGACTTTTTAGATAGGATATGCATCCTGGTTACAAAATCCACTGCATTGAATTTTAATAGAGTAATGGGCCCCATCTGCAGTGTCATAAGCAACATTGCCTTTCAATATCATTTGATTTTTATTTCAGCAGCCAGAAGGCAGCAAGCATCTCCTTTTTAAAGTAAAAATTCCCTGGGTGTTCATGCATACCTACAGCAGAAACCTGTGACCAAATTAATAGATTTCACTTTGGCAAAAAAATAGATTTAGCATGATCGCCAACATATGCAAATGTTCCTTTTAGAGCCCTGGTTCTCACCTGGTGGGTGGCGACCCAAAAGTGGGTCACAACCCTGTGTTCAGTGGGTTGCTGCGTGCCTTCCACTGTGCTAGGTGAGAGGCTCCTCAGCCTCCCCCTAGAACAGCACTGTCCGTTCTCTCCACAAGCCGTCATTCAAAGTATGCTGCCCAGCGCAGAGTGTCGGCTTGAGGTGGGGTAGGGGTATGGCTTCGAGGGAGCTCCATCAAGCATTGCTTACGACTCCCTCACGTGCCATGTACAGGTGCCTGTACCCAAGTGACGTCACATTCTGGCTCCTGGCACCTCTACGGGGCACGCAAGGGAGATATACAAGCAAGCTTGTAAAGGTAAATGCTGTAATGATGTCTAAAGTCAAATAGTTTTGTTCTAGTTTTGGATAAAGGAGGTAAGGGTTATAAACCCCATCAGGGTTTTTTTTAACTGCCTTTGTCCCATTGGGAAGATTTCTCTGGACTTACTGTCCCATAGACACAAGAGGAAGTGAGAGGTCTCGAATGTGAGGAAATAGTCCTGCCTCACTGCAACAAGTGTTCATATTCGCAGATTTCCCTTCTATTCCTGTTCCAGTGACAACTCAAAGTTTGGGATTTTTCCCCACTTCCAGTCCCAGTGACATTGGTCATCAGGTCGATTGGAGAGGGTTTTGAACCCTTCCTTACTATATCTAAAAAAAATAAAAAATACTTTAAAATAAAGAAAAATACTTTTAAATGATGTGCTGAGTGAAAATACACCATACTTTCCTTTATAATGCTTTTAAAAATAAGGAAATTGGACAGTTCATGTTCAGGGTTACTGTGGCTTACCATTGTGTGGTACCTTTTATTACGACTCATTGTTCACAATAACAAAAAAAGCAAAAATCATCAGTTTGTTTAATGAATCTGTTTTATTTGTATTCCAGCACAGACAGATATTTTGATGTCACCCCCAAATCCCAGTCTCCACCACCCGTTTTGAGTCGACAAGCTGAGAAGAAGCGTGAGCTGGTTAGGTCCCAGACACTGCCAAGGTCTTCCGGAACTCAAGTTCGCAAGGCTTTCTTTGAAAAGTTTGAGCAAGACAGTGGGAAGTAAGTGGAATATGTTACTGGCAACATTTATAAATGTTAACAGAATCACAAAGTATTAAAATAAATTCCATATTCACCCTTTTATGACCAGAGGCCATTAAGACTGGATGCCCCGAGCAAATTTAGTTGTTTTAAGTTGGGTATACACTGGTATAAACTATCTTTTTCATTCAGCCCACGAGCTTAACAAACAAAATATAACCGATTCCTCCATCAATTCTTATGTGCATTAATGCATGACCTCCCGCTGTTTGCAATGTATTCTGACAGCAACAGCTCTCAGAATACCCAAACAGCTAGCTGCTGATTGGCTAGCGGTTCTGTTCTGTTCGGCTAAGAATTTTCCAACCTCATCAGCTGATCAAGGGATGCCGGGCAGAAGAGTGCCGACAACTGCACCCACTGCACGAAATTTGTACTCTGTGTACCCTACTTTATCATGCATCGGATAATTACATAATAAATTTGAGTAATCCGCCTACCTAAATAACTTGCATATTGTTGTTTTGTAAACCAATGTGATCACAGATGTTTGTTTGTAATCAAATCTGGCTAGAGCTGGCGGTGTCGGTTTCAGCTGTCCATGTCCGTTCAGTTGCTATAGATTGAGATTTAGCTGCAGCAGGATTATAGATAGGACATTATAGGCAGCTTCTACAGCCTTGAATAGATATCAGTGTTGAGATAAGGGGACCCACTGCGAGACAGTTTTATTTTTTCATACTTTTAATTTAACAAAAAGCCACCAATAAAAACAAAGTTGCAGGCTCAGCTTAATAACCATGATAGCTGGTCATTAACAGAGAAAAAAATAATACATAGTGATGTTTCAAGGGAGTGTATTATTCAATATCCTTCCATGTTAAAAGCTAGTCACTTAAAGGAGAAGTATTGGTAGAGTAAAATATACTCTTCCCAATAGTTAGAGCCGGCATTGAGCACTACAGCTGTCACATGCCAGCTCTATAGCTCGAAAACTGAGCAATCACATACTGATGATTGCTCAGCTCATGGCAGACAGGGTTGCCTAGTCTTTTCATAAATAGGGAAACCTAAAGTAGTATATACACAGATTTTTTTTCTTCCTTCAACGTTGAACGAACAAAATATGCCAGATTCCTCCGTCCACGCTGAACAACGTGGATGAATGAATCCACCACTGTTTCTATCGTATTCTGACAGTGGGAGCCAGCCGCTGTCAATATACCCAAACGGTGCTTGCAGCTGATGGTTGACAAGCACCATTAGCCCCAAAATTTTCCAACATGTTCTTATCAACTTCTACCAAAGAAACAGGGTCATCACCGCAGCACATTTTGGAGGATTCCTGCTAAATCAGACGAAATGCGCTGCATGTGTACCCGGTATACATAGGAGCTTTCTGTCTTGGCGTTTTCAGCAAAGATCATTTAAAAAAGGTTGTTGGATGAATGGGAACATGCAACAAATATAAAGTAGGTGTTATCTAGGGCTGCAACCAACTAATCAATAAATCGATAATAATCAATGAGAATAGTTGTCAACTGTTCTCATTATCGATTAGTTGGTTGGGTCCCCTAGCTCTCTTCTCCATGCTGGGAGGAGGGCACGACAAGCAGTGGGCAGGTGCAATAGCCAGCCTGCTATTGGCTATTGCAATTTGAAATTGCCAATAGCAAGCTGGCTATTGCACCAGCCCACTACCTGCTGTAATTACATTCAGCTGCCGTCTGCGTAATCTTGCCACTGGCAGTTGTCATTCCCTGGCTGAAGCTATTCAAGCGCCATGTGCTTTTACAATACAATCATTTAAAAAGTAATTTTCGGTTTCGGCCTGACAAATTATGTTGCGGGAGGTAAGTTGCAGTGCCATTCGTTTCAGTGGCACCCCAAACGCGCCTCCCACCCACAGTGTGATCGCCAACGCTGGAACGCACAGTACTGTAATGTCGTGCGGTAGCAGTATTTTTTTTGTCTGGACCAGAACGGAGTGCGCTGGTGTGAACAGAGCCCAGAAATACCATAGGGATACATTGGGATGCTTTTTTGGTTTGGGTCCAAATTGTTCTGGTCTGGACATGGTATGAATAAGCTCTTAAAGTGACATTAAACTCTCGTTCTGCCCCT
Source organism: Nanorana parkeri (assembly GCF_000935625.1). Taxonomy (NCBI): domain Eukaryota; kingdom Metazoa; phylum Chordata; class Amphibia; order Anura; family Dicroglossidae; genus Nanorana; species Nanorana parkeri. The sequence goes on from NW_017306537.1 coordinate 685,863, forward strand.
CTCCCCCCATGCTGCTGTAAACACTTACCTTATTTGATGCCTTTTGCTGCGATCATCCTCTTCCTTCCACTCCGTTCCGACAGTCCCTTCAGTGCTGATGCCGGTCTCGGATCCACCACAGACTCCTTGTGTCCCACGATGTCTGTCCAACGTGTACGCTCCTGGCTGCATCCATTCACTGTAATTGTGTTTTCTCCCCCTCTGCTCTACTGCGCATGCACCCGCACTCTTCGTCCTTCACAGCTGTTCGGGAGACGGGACTTATTCAGCCTGGAGCAAGCAGCGCTGGAACAGGTAAGTAACTAGGCATTTGTCTCATTTTTATTTTTCATGGGGCATATATCTACTGCTTGCTAGTAGTAGATATATGTGAAAAAAAAAGGATTTGAATTATACTTTCAGCTAAAGGCCGACCGTTTTTCAAATGGTTATTAAGGTAGATCGTACTGAATTGTTCTATACTTTACATTATGGTAACTTAATTATACAAATAGCAAAGTGCAATCAAAGTGTTCCTCTTGGCAATGGAATCTTTGTTCTGCAAAGCTTGAAGTGTCTACATATTTAAATGACAGGTCTAGGAGTAGTAAGAGTGGATTATCTCCTGGGTAAATATGTACTGGGCATTAATCTTGTGTGTACACGCTTACACTGCTTTAGTTGTGTTTTATAATATTTTTCCTTTCTTTGTGTCAAATAATTACATAGGCCCACAGCCTTAATAGAGTGTCACAGTTTGTAGATGCTTTAATAGAGTATTACCACTTATAAATACAGGCTAATTCTGACCTTCCTATCAGTGTTGGATTATCATTGTGCTCATTCCACAGTGTTTATTTCACACAGCGCCTAATAATGTTAATGTTATGTGAACCATCTGTAAGTTTGGCCTCATGGGTGGTCTAGTTTTTATTCTTCCCGGTGGTTTTATATATTTTCACATATGTGCATAGTACATGATCACCATTTATAGGATGTTGTAGTAATAAATCATATGGAAATGTACAATTGACTAATCCCATTTGCTTCCCTTTTTTTTTTAAATGTAGAGCTCATTACTCATGAGCCTTTTCCAAGGGTTAATATATTTTCTGTGGCGCCGAGTCATTTCAATGGTATGGAAGGTATAGCCTAATTAACCCTTCATTTGATTAATCACAGAGTGTTGACTGTGAATTCAGGGACGTGTTCGTTCATAGCTCCCAGACTGGGGGAGTCACGGTCCATTGACAGTGTATGTCATTGAGCGGTTCTGCTATGATTTCCTTGCTTACTCAATTATTGATTCTTTTTACGGAGATCTAGGCACAGGGTTTGTAATCCAGTCTTATCCAAGCACTGCGTCCGTTGTAAGAATGCACATTTTGTATGCGGGGTAATTATGGGACATGAGCTGATTTCATTAACATTTAGCAGTGACACTTGGCACAAAAAACTTTCCCCGCTGACTTTGATGCGCTTTATCAGCAGTGTGCATAGAACTTTTTCATGGGAAGCAGCTGAGTTTACTTGTTCTATTATCTGCAATGTTTTGGTTCCTGATCTCTACAAAAGAGCAGAGTGCTTTACTTTTATTGTACACCCAGCTTTCTTTTGTAGCATCCTGTCCTTATCAAAAACCTAATTTCATTAACTTCCTGAGTAGATATTGAAGACCAACTTAAAGCAAATGTAAAATCCTTACTTTCTATGTTTAATTACTCTTCTCCTTTAAAAAGAATTCCCATCATCCTCAACACACTAGTTGGCATTTCCATCTAGGCTGGCTGTGGGAGTTTGCGTGGGTATTTCAGTAGGGGTGAATCATACAAAATCATATTTAGAGGCAAAGCAGGGTTACACAATGCAACAGAAGTTAGTGGAAACAGTGTTTAGGAAGCAGGGTTTGGGTTTAGATAAAGGTCAACAAGTTTTACAGAGGCAGAGTTTTAACTCTTGAGAAATAATTGAAAGCTTAAAAAAGACAGTTTTAGACATTCGTATTATATAGTGGTCTGTGGCAGAACCAAGAACTTGCTACCGGGAAGTGGAAAACTATATACAGACACTGGCCATTACCACTGCTTTAAATGCTATATTTATCCTTGCTTTGTCCCTGGATAACTTTACCTTATCAGAAAATAGCCATGTCTGTTGGTATGGGCTCTTTTAGATGCTTCATAGGTACATTTCACAGGAGGTTTCCTTATTAGACAAGTAATGGAATGCCTCGTGCAATGCAAGTCTGGAATCTGCTGTCCTCGGTGCCCCTCCTGTTATGTGAAGTGTCAATCCCTAAAGGTCTATAATAGAGGTTGCCATACGTCGGCTATCCAGCTGTGGAGAAACTCAAATGAGGCATTGCAAGCCACCAGGATGACTTCCA
>NW_017306537.1:688256-692041 GCF_000935625.1 Nanorana parkeri
CCCCAGGTCTATAGGAAGTTTATGACACCAAAGAAGAGCTAGTATGCAAACATGGCAATGGAACCAGAGGATAGAAAAGAAGAGTCAAAGACTACTGATATTTATGCAGCATGCTTACCTCACCTCTACACTACATTTGTAGTAGTAGACTTGTTTGAGGGCCGGTTCACACCATCTGCGTTCGGTCTATGCTGACCATTTTTACCTAGTGCAGCCCAAACGCAATTTGCCTTGCCAAACCATTTAGTACATCAAACGTTCGATAGATAGATAGATAGATAGATAGATAGATAGATATATATATCTATCTATCTTAAATAATAAAACATTTCAATGCTTCCTGCAAAACTCAAGCATTGCCCCTCGACTTTCTACCTTTCGAGCCTCTATTGGTCTGTTAGGCTGTCTGTCACATTGAAGGACTTATTGGGAGTGTTTAGAGATGGGAGGAGCCAGGGCCAGGATTGACAAAAAAAAAAAGTCAGGATTTGCATTTACTTCAGTTGTCTTTATTTCTGAATCTACTAAACATTTTGACATGCAGTTTATGGTAGGTAAGCCCTGATTTTGCATTTTTTCATTATATGCTCAGTATAATTTTCCAAATTCAAGACATGGTTACTTTAATGACTCTATAGTATCTAGTATAGTCTAGAATATCTATCTAGTATAGTATAGTATAGTATACTAGTATCGGTATTGGTGCATCCCTACAGAATGTATATCGTACAATTTGAATTGTCTCTTTAGTTTTAGGTGATTTATGTGTTAATACAATGCCATTATGAAAATATAATGAATTTGAAATTTGACTACTAATGTTCTACAACCTTCTTTACATTTAGGGACAGTCAGACTTTTTGAAAGAAAATTGAGACTGATTATTAAAAAAAAAATAAAAAAAAATGCAGATTTGCTTATTCTTACCTGAATGTGCACACCTGCTATGGTATGATTGGTTAGGATATGAAATATTTCATTTTCTTTCCTGCGTAGTCTATTTGGTAACGAATATGCTGTTTGGTTGTATAATTAAATTTATTTCTGAAGGGAAAATATTAAATATTCATTTGCTGTTATTGGCTATATATTTGAGAAAGTGTAAGCTGTGCTGTTCCATAATGTCATTTATTTCTGTAAGGATGTGATTATATTCTTCCGAGCATTATTTTAGTTTTGGGAGCAGTGTTTAATATTGTGATCATTATATACTTTATAAGTATTAGATTTATTTCTCTGCAGAATTGCCTTCTCATTTCCTTTTTAATATCCTCTGTTATATGTAAGGGGGAAATCATAGCCCTTCTGTGTTTTGTAAGCAGGTCACTTGATTATTAAACTCTCTTTCTTTTGTGCTATTTATAGAGGCAAGGGAGAATCCAAGGTGAAGCTGAAAAGGTCTCAGAGTTTTGGAGTAGCTAGTGCCAGCAGCATTAAACAGATCCTTCTGGAATGGTGCCGGTCCAAAACAATTGGCTACAAGGTAATGACTGCTCCTTTTTGTAATATATCAGTGTGTACCACTCACTTGTATGCATGTACCGTCATGTGAAAAAGTAAGTACACCCCCATGGAAATTGTTGCGTTTTTCAACGTATTTGACGAGGCAAAGATTAGATCTTTATTAAAAGAGAGCCTACAGATAAAGGTGATGTAGTTGAATCTCTTCAGCATCAGACTTGGTAAAAATTTTACAGCTCCTCCATACAAAATTCCTTCCGTTGCAAGATGTAGGTTTTCTTGCACAAAATGATAATTTTTAAGCCTCCCCAAAACATTTAAATGTGATTTAACCATAAGGCCTGGCTTACACCTGGGCGTTTTACAGCGCATTCCTATGCGCTGTAAAACGCTCAACATGTGAAAACCAATAATTGCCTATGGGCATGGTTCCCACCTGGGCGTTTTACAGCGCGTAGGAACGGGCTGAAAAAACGCCCTACGCCCAAAGAACAGGAGCTTCTTTGGGGCGTTTTTCCGCGCATTTCCATTGGTATTCCCAAGTGTGGATCGGGTTTAACAAAGCCGTAACCCTGAGCCACACTCGGGAATACAGCATACAGGTCTTCCTCACTGTGTCCTCCGGCGGCTGCCGACTTCCGAGTTCCGTCCCTTGCGAGCAGCCGCGTCGCAGTGGGGCGGAGTTGGCGGGAAGTTTGAAAGTGAAAAAAAAGTAATTTTTATTTTTTCAATAGAACCAGGCTAACCTTCTATTCTTCTTTTTGAGCCATCCCTTGGTGGATTTGGTAGTGTTTTTCAGATCATTATTATTATTATTATACAGGATATATATAGCGCCAACAGTTTGCGCAGTGCTTTACAATATAGGGAAGACATTGCAATCGCAATACAAATCAAGACAAGGTGGTAAGGAGGGCCCTGCCCATGAGGGCTTACAATCTAAAAGGGAGGGGGAAGTGACACATGAGGAGGGGTGTTGAAACATCCATTTCTGGTATAACATAAACTTTCGGACAAATGGCCTCCCGTTTTCATTAAGCAGACATTTAAAATGATGTATAATTTATAGTAAACGTTTGTGGCTTTTAATGCTAGGTCCACTCTAAAGTATCACCTCCATTTACACCTGTTTTGCAATAAAAATAATTTCAGCAGTTGTTGCTACTATTATTTCATGAGTCCACCCCAGTCTCTAGGATGGTTAGATGAGATTTTGTGTTTTTTCCTGCCCCAGGAGCTTTTTAGGCACATAAAGGCAGCCACATTCTTAGGCCCCCGTTCACACCTGACCGTTTTGTAGCGCGTCCTACGCTCGACGAACGCGCTACAAAACGGTCAAAAAAATAAATAGCATTGTAGTCAATGCCCTCGTTCCCACCTAGGCGTATTTCCCGTCCCTAACGCCCTACAAAACGGCCCACGCCTGAAAAGGTCCCGGGACTACTTTGGGCCGTTTTGTAGGGCGTTTTCCATTGGGATACAGCCAAGTAGCCTTTGGAATCGCGCGACTTTTTTACCGCGAATCGCGGTAAAAAAAACGCGTGACGGTCGCGCGACAGACGCGCATATTACAATACGCCTAGGTGTGAATGGGGCCTAAATGTAGGAGTACATAGGCGGTTTTAATCTTGGACATACTGTATATCTTCCACACTATGCAGCTTAATAATGCTTCTGTACCAGTGTTATAATTCTAAAAGCACCTTAAAGGAGAACTATGGGGTTAAGGCTTTTTCCCATAGTTCTCAGTGTAACGGGAGGACACAAACTAGCGTCCTCCCGTCACCCTAGGCTCAGTATACCGCAAGCTGTAGCTCGCGGTATACTGAGACGCCGCAGCTGAAGCAGATCCCGACAATTATGTCTGGATCCGCCCAGCTGCGTGACTGACAGCTAGGTCTGCCTGTCTAGAGGCAGAGCCAGCTGTACCCGCCCCTCTCCCCCGTCCATTCCGCCAGTCAGCGCTGGCGGTTCGGAGCGGGGAATCCAGCCCCTCCCCTGTCACGGCAGAGAGCCGTGACAGGATCGAGAGGTGAGCGAACGCCGGTATGTGTTCGCTCACTTCCCGATCTACTGAGCCGACCTCTGACAGTCTCATTGTCACAGGTCGGCTAGAACTATGAGGTGAGTGAAAAGCACTCACCTCATAGTTCTCCTTTAATGCCTTCCTGTGTTTTATGCTTGGGAAAATGCATTTGAAACTGCCTCCTGTTGGCAATCTGCTGCCCTTTCACCCCCATACATATATATATGTGTGTGTGTGTGTGTATATATGTGTATGTATATATGTGTGTGTGTGTATATATATATATATATATGTATAT
>NW_017306537.1:696261-702547 GCF_000935625.1 Nanorana parkeri
TTTAAAGCGCTCACCATATGTGCTAATATCCCCAAACATCACTATATATATATATATATATATATATATATATATATATATATATATATATATATACACATACATATATATACACATACATATATACACACATACATATATACACACATACATATATATACACATACATATATATACACATACAGTAGATAGATATTCTGATTATAGTGTTTGAGTATATAGGTATTAAGTTATTTTTAAGTCTTTATTTTCCATCTTTCCTTTCTTTTTATTGGTAATCAGAACATTGATCTACAGAACTTTTCTTCGAGCTGGAATGACGGCATGGCTTTTTGTGCCCTTGTACATTCGTTCTTCCCTGAGGCCTTTGATTATGATGCACTGAAGCCTTCGAATCACAAACAGAACTTTGAACAAGCATTTTCCACAGCTGAGTAAGTATACTTTCTGTCCTGGTTATATATATATACTATATTATACTTAAAACAGGAGAAAACATTTTTTTTTTAACTTGAGCCTACCAAACAATGGCAGTTCTGTGCAGTTCTATTTCCTCATTTTATGCACATGCTACATTTAGACATGTGCCACATTTCCCAAATGTTTCAAGTTCATTTCCAGGAACACTTTGCAGTGTAGTTGCTGTTTTAAATCAAATCTACATTCATACAGTTTAAGCACAACCTTGATATTTTGAAAAGATGGCAAAGACTGTAGGCCAGGGGTGGGTAACTCTGGCCCTCCAGGTGTGCTTTAACTACAAATCCCAGCATGCCCCTGGGGGTCATGCCTGTATCTGTCAGTCATGCTATAACATGGGACTTCCAGTCGTTCCACAACGGCTGGAGTTGCACACCCCCGCTGTAGACTATAGCGCCAAAACCTGTAGGAGTATGAACTGTGTTTTCTGTACTTTTCCAAGAAACCTGTACAGAGGAAATATGGAGGCTACCATTGCTGTTTATTCCCTGTCATGTTGATCCGATGGTTACTGTACTTTGTGGGTCGCTGACCAGGATCCAGTATGAACATAGAGTTCTGATTTCACATTGAGCATCCTGATCTTCATACTCAGTGACTCATATTGTAACCAGAGACAAGCCAAGCATTTAGTATTTTTAGAAAGATCAGTAGCAGCCCCCATAAGTAAATATTACCTTTTTAAATATGGGCCCTATTTAATTTCAAAAGACTAAAGCAGTGGTCTCAAAGTACCGGCCCCCGGGCCAGTTGTGGCCCGCAGCCAGCTCACAAGTCTGGTACGCGGCCACGGACCGCGTACCAGACTTTCGGGAGCAGCTACACAGTTTGCATCTCTGTCGGATGCAGACCGCATAGCTGCTTCTGTGCCGGCACTCGGAACCTTTCGGCCGGCGTCTTCGCTAAACGCTGGCCGAAAAGATTGATTCGATTAGTAAGGTGTGCAGCGGACATTACTAATCGCCACCAGATCACCAGGGATCGGTGATCGTGGCTCACAGCCTCCTCCCTGCAACAAGGTAAGCAGGAGAGGTGTATTTTATTTACATCTGGGTGTGCGGGGAGGGCTGGGGTAAGACTGGGAATTATATTATGTGTGTAGGGGGGACTGGGAATATACAGGTGAAACTCGAATAATTAGAATATCGTGCAAAGTTCATTTATTTCACTAATGCAACTTAAAAGGTGAAACTAATATATGAGATAGACTCATTACATGCAAAGCAAGATAATTCAAGCCGTGATTTGTCATAATTGTGATGATTATGGCTTACAGCTCATGAAAACCCCAAGAACCCCAAATCCACAACCTCAAAAAAGTAGATTATTACATGCAATCAATAAAACAAGGATTGTACATAGAACAATATCGGACCTCTGAAAAGTACAAGCATGCATATGTACTCAGTACTCGGTTTGGGCCCCTTTTGCAGCACTTACTGCAATTACTTTTGCACAATATTCTAATCGAGTTTCACCTGTATATATATATAATGTTTTTGTTTTTTTATGTGAAGTGGGGGAGAGTATAAGTGTATTAGGATCCATTCACACCTGTATCAGGAACATGCGTTACCTGCATCAGGAATCCCTAATCTGGCGTTTAAATGCGGCAGCTGTCAACTATTCAAGTTAATGATCAGGTGACAGAAGTTGCATATACACTCTTGCACTGCGCGTGTTTATTCAGGGAGAGTTTTTTCTAACCGCATGTAATAATATCACACATCATTACATGTGGTGTGCAGGCATTTACATGCAACTGCTGTCACCTGATCATTAATTTGAATGGTTGACAGCGACCATGTGTCAACACCAGATTAGGGATTCCTGCTGCAGGAAAACGCAAGTTTCTGACGCAGGAATACCTTATTGCACCTAAACCTACAGATATGAATGGAGCCTTATTGTGTGTGTATTGGGGTCCGTAGTACCATATCGCATATAGTAAAATTTTATTTTAAAGCAGAACTATGAGGTAAGTGTTTTTCCCCATAGGTCTCTTCAGGGTCACGGGAGGACATAAACTAGCGTCCTCGCGTGACCCAAAGCTCAGTATACCGAGAGCTACAGCTTGCGTTATACTTAGACCGCCGCAGCCTGGACGGATCCCGACATTACTGTTGAGATCCACCCAGCTGCGTGATTGACAGCTGGCTCTGCCTATCTAGAGGCAGAGCCAGCTGTACCCACCCCCTCCCCTTGTTCGTTCCTCCAGTCAGCGCTGGAAGAGCGGAGGGGGGGAATCCCTGCAGGGAGCCGTGACTAACAGTATGTTTACTCACTTCCCGATCTATTGAGCTGACGTGTGACTGTTTCATTGTCGCATGTCGGCTCCAACTATGAGGCTGAGTGATTTTCACTCACCTCATAGTTCTCCTTTTAAAGTTTGAAATTTTGCGACCGGCCCCCATGGGAGAAAAAAAATTTGTCGAGGGAATTGAGTTTGAGACCCCTGGACTAAAGCAATCAAAATTTATCATTCACAAAATTCAGATTTGAGTCGACGCCGAAGTTCAGTCAACAGTTGTGTTTTTTATGACTTTTGGGGACCACAATAGGAAAATCTCCCCGCCTTATTTCTATGAATGCATTGGAATTTGTGTTCAGTTTAGCCACCTTGAAGCCTGTTTCACACCTAGGCGTTTTCAGTTACGTGCGTTTATCACAGGAATACAATGCAGTTTTAGAATCGCAATACAGTTTGTTTGTATAATGTAATGCAGGGCTCAAAATTTCCACTCGCCCGCTCGCAATTGGCGAGTGAAAATTGCGTGGGGGCGAAGTATATATGTATATATAGCCAAGTCTAATATATATGTACAGGCCCCATAGACATTAGACAAGTTCAGAATCTGTATAGGCTTCAATGAATTTTACAAGTAATGATTCGGTCGTATAAAGCCACAAGCGTTTACATCAGGCCACAATTACTATAATACTATGTAGATTAGCTATTCTGGCCATTCCTTAATTGCCAGATTGGCAGTCTGGGCCCCTTCAGACTGACTATATCCACAAATGCCAGGCTTTCCAGATAGCAGACATCCCAACTCTCCCGGATGTTTCAGAAGTCTCCCGCTATAAGATAGCTGCTCCCTGATGCCCGTGAGAGAAACATTTTATCCCAGACAGAGTTTACACTGCTCTATCTAGCAGAGTAAACCTTTCCGGGATACCCTGCTATCTGCTGTTACTTTTTGGTTTTTTTTATGTAGTCTGATGGCGGCCGCTAGGCTTCTATCGGCCACTCCAAATTGCAATCGCCAACAGCAGGCTGTTGGCGATTGCAATTGGAATATTGCACTGCCCACTGCTGCTGTCAATCAGCAGAGGTGGACCTGAAGTTCTGCTGCTGTGCATTCCCCTGCTATCTGTAGGTTTGTTTTGTTTTTTTATTATTCTGACGGTGGCCTACGGCAGCATTCAGAATACAAAAAAGCAGCAGATAGCAGGGGAAGCATTAGCTCCTCCACTATCTGGCGATTCCCCTGCTATCTGCCACAAAGGCGACTTCCTTGAAATTACTGTAGTTATTACAAGTTGGGATTTCTGCACTTGTGCAACTACAAGCCCTCAGCATATCCATGAGGTTCTTATTTGCCTTCTGCACAGCTGCATTACAGCTATAGGGAATTTTTGTGACCTGCTAAGCAGATTTCTTTGGGAAATGATTGTCTACTTTGTGGGAAAGGGAATTTCACACCTATATCCCAGCTTCAGTCATAACAATGATTAAAAGCAGGATTTATATCATGTGAGACAGCACCTGTTTTACTCATTATGGCTAGAACACTAACAGTAAAAGGTAAATGAAGAATGCATATTGGTTTTCACAACCCTCTAGATTGTGCCCCTCGAGTAAGGGAAATGTCAGATTGGCACTTTTAGCACCACATCTGAAAATTTAGTTAAATGTGTCTGAAAAAAATTTAACAGCCTGGAATAAAACCTAACTCAGTCAAGTATCTGCTTCTATGACTTCTGGACACGAGCTCACCATTTATAACTGTGTATGTGTGTGTCTACCTGCACATCATCTTAAAGGCTAACTTAAAAACAAACTCTTGATTTATGCTTCGTCTGATTTCATATCAGTGGTATTTCATTAGAGAGCATTTTTTTCTGTCTCCGTCAAGTAATCTAATGCCCATTTCCTTAATGAAACCTCCATTAAGTCTCTTAGGAACATTATTTGAAACTGTGCACAATTCCACTTTCAACCCAGAATGCTTATTATGAGAAAATTGGAGAAAGGATTTCAGAACGGTCCGTCACATGTGTTAGAAATAATAGATAATTGCTGCAGTTTGTGAAATTGCCTTGAACCGGAATATTTATTATGTCCCTGTGGCCGTTTAGCTTCGCTGACACATGACTGCTTGGTTTGATTCTTGTCGTACTTGAAGTGTATGGCTGACAGGAGTCACTGTTAAACGGCACCACAGCCATGTCTAAAGCTGTCTTTCTAAATTTTAAGCTCCAGGCAGATATAAAGGACGCAAATTAATGCAGCTATATATTTATTACCATTACATGTATTTTTTTTAAATGCAGTGAAAGTACCTGAATTCGTGTAATCCCCTGTCAAGCAGAGCTCAGACTGGGAATGGGAGAAGCAGCACAGAATTCCAGTTGTACTGTAGTGCTCATGTGCTAACAAGGAAAATGCTGATAGGATCAGAGAACAGAGTGACACCAGGATGAGCTCACCAGTGTGCTGCTTCTTGCTTCACTGTCCAGTCACAGGCTGGGGCGTAGGATAAGACCTATAAGTGTTGCTAAAAGTGTATCTAAAGCCATTTGTTTTTAGTTTTGGATAGATTAGTAAGGGGATTAGAACTGTTTTTTTTTTATTGCTGTCTAAGTCTCTGCTAGGGAAATGCATTATCTCTATTTGCCCTGGTGACCATTGCACCAGGACTGAAAGTGATAGAAAATCCAAAATGTTAAGTTGATACCATAAGAGAAATAGAGGGTAAATCTTTAAATGGGTATCAAATCTAACAGCAGTTTAACCATTCTCTACTATATCGAAAATGAGAAAAACAGATTTTGATTTAGATATACTTCAGCTGCAACAGAGAAAAATTACAAGAGGAGGGGGTACCATAGTTGATGGTAGGGTTACCCAAGCTGAAGGTGGAGGGGGGGTTCCAGAGCTGATGGTGATGGGGGGATACCATAGCTGATGGTAGTTGGGGTAGGTTTTCAGAGCTGATGGGGAGGGGGGTTCCAGAGCTAACGGGGGTGGGGTACTGGAGCTGATGGTGGAGGGGGTTCCAGAGCTGATGGTGAAGGGGGATTCCAGAGCTGATGGAGGGGGGTACCAGAGCTGATGGTAGAGGGGGGGTTTCCAGAGCTGATGGTGGAGGGGGGTACCACAGTTCATGATCGAGGGGGTACAAGAGATGATGGGGGAGGGGGATTCCAGAGATGATGGTTAGAGGGGGGTACCAGAGCCAATGATGGAAATGGGTACCAGAGCTGATGATTGGGAAGGGGGTACTAGAGCTGATTTGTTGGGGTGTTTATCTGATAGTGGAACAAGGAGACAGCAAACCCATTAGGTTATCTTCTTTGCTAACACAGGACGGACAGTGGTTCACGTGATAAAGGCTGGGTAGGGGGAATAGGACATGACAGGCCTTTGTGATGGAGAGCACTTGGCAGAATGTCAGTGGGACTGGATCATGGATGAGCGGGGATATGAGTGCAGTGTACAGGGCCAGATCGTAGCTGAGAGGAAGAAGAGCAAATACAGCAGAACACAGAATACAGAAAATAGGAGGGATTGGGGGGGGGG
>NW_017306537.1:703025-707098 GCF_000935625.1 Nanorana parkeri
GGGGGGGGCGGCAATGATCAGAGCATTCACCAAAATCTGAGGTCAGCTTGACATGGGACTTATCTCTACACTAACAGAGTATTATACAGTGCTGGTGGTCTGTAGTAATGGTCTTTACTGGTGGGGTCTTCTGCATCTGCTTATACTTTAATTAACCAAGCTCTAAATCTACACTGTATCCCTTCTAATTTCCGGGAATGATCTGTTGTTTCACAGATGATCTCTAAACAATAGGTTTACTCCCTGCAGCTCAGCAAAAAATGATTTAAAAGATGTTCTACTTCAAATCTGTTAGCAAAATACAGAGAATGTCCTGATTCTGCACAGGGTCTCTGAAACTGTCATGTCATCACTTTTTTTCTGAAAGGTCAGGTTAAACAAATCTTCCAGCGATATGTGTATAGTTGTCATAGCAGAGGATGCAATAGAAAACATATGCTCTCTTTTTTATGTTCAGAAATTCCTGTAAGTGTACGCTGCATGTAATTTCTGCTAACATAACCTATATGACCTCCCTGCACATAATTTTGCCACCTCTAGGAAGACTCTATGTATCAATTTACTGCAGAGCCATCTTCTAGGTCCTTGGACATTTTCATCTAGTAGACAACTTTTCTTAGAAAAGATGTCCCACGTAGCAATGTATTACTGGTTTTCCTTGTACAGCTTCATACCTTAGCTGGGTGCAGATCCAAACTCACAATATCAGTATAACAGCACAAACTCCAGCAGACTATACACTTTTGCACTATGTATTGGTCCCAATACATCTTCTTCTTTTTTTCCTTTAGCTATGTATTTGTTGGTCATTTGGACGTACTGTATGTGGACTTCTGTGATTTATATGCCAAGACCAAGGTGCCTTACAGATTCTCTGATGAGTATATTGTATCACAAACCCCCAAATGCTTGGCTGCAAATGGCATATTTTTTGTTTCTCTATAGGATTGCTGGGCTTACCCTTAGTGATATAGTAAGGGGGTCTGAAAGGAGCCATTTGGGGTTATTTGGACATCTTATATGGATGACAGGCATGCCTTCAATTGGTGTTACTATTGGTGCCTGTTACTATTGGTGCCTTTTAATTGGTGTTTCCTGTATTTAGCACCATCCATCATTCCTTCAGTTCTGGCCAGTTTGTCTGTCCCTGCCAATGAAAAGCATCCCTACAGTATGATGCTACCCCCACCATGCTTTACTGTGGGGATGCTGCTCTCAGGTTGAGAGGTCTTGGGTTTGTGCCAGACATAGCATTTTCCATGAAGGCCAAAAAGCTCCATTTTAGTCTCATCTGACCAAAGTACACTCTTCCATATGTTTAGGGAGACTTTTCCAAGCCACTGTATAATATGAGGTACATTTGTTTACCTAACTGTACAGCATGGAATCACTCCAAATTCAGACCCCTGGATCATCTTCCATTCACCAAATATGCTTGTCAAGTCTGTTGTGCTTTTTGAATAATCCCTCTACTCTTACCCATGTTATATTGGGGATAGCTAGGTTTACACTGCTGGGTTTGTTTGTTTTTTCCTTGGTAAAAATGAATAGGAGATCAGATGAAAAATTCCAACCCGATAAATAACTAGAAATACCAGTCTCCTGATACAATTGTTCCATCTTTATAGTCAAGCTGATCATTGCACAATTTGCTGGATCATGATATACTTGGCTGAAAGGATGATGGAGTTTGCATGTTCTCTTGTGCTTTGGTCGATTTCCCTTGGTGCCCCAGTTTCCTCCCACACTCCAAAGACAAGCTGGTAGGTTAATTGGCTCCTGTCTAACTTGGCCCTGTATGTATGCGTGTGAGATAGGGACCTTAGATAGTAAGCTCCTTGAGGGCAGGGGCTGATGTGAATGTATAATATGTACAGCAATCCATAAATTGTTGGCGTTATATAAAATGCCTGTAATATTTGTCTGTTTGTGACCTGTATGGTAACACAGGATAAAATAAAATGTTGTACAAATTCAGTATACAGAATAAACAAGGGTTAAAAGGGTACAGTGTCACTGAAATGTTGAGTGAGTGCACAGACAAGCAATAAAAGGCTAGTTAGTCTCACAAAGAACATTGAATATCTGGCTGCACTGAATAGGAGGAATGAATAATAAAATGAATGAAAGGAGATACTCTGAACAGACAGTAGAATTGAAAGGGGGAGGTGTGCTGGCCAGGAGACAGGGAAGCCAAAGACTGAATGCGAGTAGCCTGTAATGTAAGTTTACATAGATAATACTGAGTCAAGGTGAAATGGAGAACGGACACCTGAGATCTCAGTATTGGGAAGTTGAAGCACTGTGATGAATAGTATCCTTTGATTTAATGGGGTTGCATATATTTTGTTAATATAAATCTCATTCCCAGATTTTTTTATTTTTTTTTGTTTAGCTGCAGGGACCTTGGATGCATCTGTTGGGGTTGTCAGCGGGTTTGCTTGCATTCAAAACAAATCGTTTACACATTGCTAGGATGGTCTATCAGAAACAATCCTTTTAAGGCCCTGCCTATTAGAAGAAAACAGGTTGCACAAATAATGAATTCATTCTACGTACCCATATATTCACAGCTGCCAAGAAAACAATTGATATGGAGTGGAAATTCCCAGAAAGCACATTCAGAGATGTCAAATGCAGAGTCAAGCATTATATGTTTTATGAGAAACTGCCAGCAATTTTACAAGGTGGGATCTCACAGTGTTCTTCACAAAAGGGTGAAGAGTTTGGAGAAGTAAACAATCTAGGACAGTATAGCTGAACTGGAAAGTGAGCAAAATCTGGATTCCCTTTGGTGATACACTGCATAGTTGTAGATGTTAAACTGTTACTCCCCTAGTATCTTTGGCCATACTCCTTTTTTTCCCTTCATACCTTTCCCTTCCTTTCTATCTCCTTCCCTCTTTCTTTTTCTCTTTCTCTCTCTCTCTCCACTTTTTCTCTTTATCATTTTCTCTCTCTTTCTTATTTTGTCTCTGGCTCTCCCTCACTTTCTTTTTTTTCTCTTCTTGTCGTAAAGTCTCTCATTTCACAAAGTGTATATAATCCCAAAAACAAAAATGTAATATATTGCGGCTTAACAATCCTTAAATACTATATGATGTCTGCATTACTTTTTTATTTTTTTATTTCTCGGAGGCATCTGACTATATAGATGTACCAGTTTGATTTTAAATTGTAACCTTCTTTAGAAACCACAAATAAAACTAGTAATTATTTGTGTTCTAGAGTCAGATCAGACTAGGGGCTTTACTCCCAAGCACCATGGTTCTTGTAAACCATTTACTCTTCTGCTTCCATACCAGGGGACCAGAGTCAGCACTGCTTCGGCGTGAACCTTGACTGGCTGGCACATGCAGTCACTCTTGCTCTTTGTACACATGCCCCCAGGCACAGTTATTGTGTTTGTGTTTCAGGAATGTTTTCATAATGACTTCATGGTATCGCAGCCCCCCCTTCCTCCACCTAAGAGATGCAGATCATGAGAGTACTATGTGTGCCTCAGCCTGTAGCCAAACTTGACTCTTTCTTTGCTGGTGGGTTATTAGCACCACCCCAGGAATGTGAGTTTTCATTGATTCTGAAATAATGGTGATGTCTGAAACGACTTTCCACATTGAAAACCTTTATGAACTTCTAAAGTATGTAAAATATTTTCTTGACATGACCCTCCTTTTGATTAAGACGCATTAGTGAAGGAAGCGCTGCTTACAGGGCTATTATCTACCTTTCTATTTATACTGTATAGTTTTAGGTGTCGGGAATGGCACTATTCTGTACACTGATGGTGGAATTCCTCCTTTACTGATTAACAGCCTAGGTCACTCATGTGACATTATATAGATTTTTCTTGATTAGAGAAAAGTGGTGATTCAGTTGTCCCCAGAGTATGCAGCATAAGGGCTTGTTTCCACTAGCCTGCGCGTCTACCGCAATGTCCCCGGAAGGCAAGGGATTGCATACATAGTCTCCTCGCGTTCTGGGGCGTGGCAGTGCCATGCAAGTCAATGGCACTGCAGACATGCCCCCCCCCCCCCCCCCCCCCCCACAAAAAACGCGGCCGAGACCGTGGG
>NW_017306537.1:707874-714714 GCF_000935625.1 Nanorana parkeri
CCCCCCCCCCCCCCCCCACCTGCAGTAAAATTGGCCGCGCAGGAATGCATGGTAATAAAATGCCCTGCGTTGCAGTGAGGTGAGATCACACAAAAAATCACACATGCAGAACGCAAGGATATTGCATCCGGGCACGGGACAGTGCGGTAGACGCGTGGGCTGGTGGAAACAAGCTCTTATACTACTTCATGTAGAGCAACTGAACTGCCTTTTTGGCATGCACCTTTACTGTCGGTGCCTGCAGTCAAGTGATGTGATATAAGACCTATAACAGATGTGGCAATCCGGTAACACCATTTCTAAAGCCAATACTTCAGATGATTTTGCATGGAATTAAGCCTGCTTCATCATATGTATTAACATGTAGGTTGTTATACTGGCCAACTACAGATGGTTAGTAATTTCTCCTTGTGCACAGGAAGGTGCTAGGCTTCTGGAAAAACAGGTATTTGCACTGTGGATATTCCCTAGCTTTTTCAGACATCCTGTTGGGCTAAATTTTCCTGATGTTTGATCTCAACTGGGTTCCCCCCCAAAAAATAGTGAGCAGCAGAGAATTATTTCTGCTATTCCCTGTTCTCCCTCCATGGGCATTAACATGGCTGACTCCTGACTCCTTGGCTGACTCCTTTTTTTTTTTTTTTTAAATCAAAGTGTTCTTGCATAGCTATTATTTTGTGGACAACTTTAAGACTCTCAACCTTGTCAAGCATTTGCTTAAAATGACTGAATAATGGTAAATAATAGTTGTAATCTTCTGTGAAAGGGTCTGTTTAATTATAGAGAAACAGGAACTTGCGTATCTATTTTAAAGCAATTGTCAAATTAACAGTGCGATCTTTACGATTTTTTTGCTGGTTAAGTACAAAGAGATGGAATTTCACAAAGACTTTGATTGGAAAAGACAAACATGTAGATCATAAAAAGATTAAATAGCACTGCAGTGGAGTTGGCAGGAAAGAAAAATTCAGATTGAACTGTGTCAGCGCTGCCCTTATCTAAGCTCATGAAGAGCAGGTGGGTGCGAGCGGCAATGTTAGCAGCTTCATCAAACCCTATAATAATCCCCTGCATGTAACCAGAGATTTGGGAGAAGCCAGTGTCAGAAATCCTGTAGCTGGGAATACGAATCTGTGGCTGAGGTCAGGAGTAAGCTTGTGTCACTGCGCTTCTAATGAACGATGAAGAATGTGGCACGGGATAAAACAAACCACAAAGTGCCCTGGAACTGGTACCGCGGTTCATCTGCTTAATTAGGAACTGTGCCCCCCCCCAAAAAAAAAACTTGTTACAAAGCCACCAACATAATTTCTGCTGAACCGAATCCTGCAATCTGATTAACTTCAGCTAAATATCAGACCAGGTTTGCTATCACAAAGTTAACATTTAGGGATTAAGACTAGCAAGAATATAATATCTCAATTAGATTAATGTTCTAATTGCAGGAATAACTTTTCATTTACAGTTTGCTTGTCAGGCATGGATATGATAGGAAAACAATGTAACCATATGGGCAGCTAGATGTAATGGGACATGTGTCCATTCACATCCGATTACCTCCAAGTCTGTTTAATTTCATATAGAAAAAACAGAAGGTTTGTCTCCTTTTCTGTTTTTTGGACCTAAATGTGACAGATTGAATGTAAACGGGCACATGTCCACCTACATCAGACCGCCCATAGACCTCCAGGAAAAACTGAACGGACACATGTCACAGAAGTGACAACCATTCTGTACTGCTCCGATCAGCAGAAAATCTGTACACGAATCTGCTGCTGATCAGAGCAGACGGGCGCCCATGTAAAAGGGGCTTATTGGGGCTGGAGGATTTTTGTATACACTCGGTTTATTTAGACAAAATATAAAGACACTGTCTCCATAATTATAAACCGTGAATAGCACATTTACTAAATATTCACTGCATGTGAATCAGTCACTGTAATTTAAAAAAACATGCACCAGGAAGATTCACCTGCAACAAATGTTTGGTGAATATCACATTGAACAGTTTTGTTGCTGGCATATCAGCAACAACATGGCAATTGAGGGAGGTTTACAACATTTCTGAGTGCTATAATGCACTGGTCAGTCGGGGATCCATAGATTTTAGATCATAGTGCATTGGTTGATCGGTGGGTGGGTCTGTAGATTTTAGATCTTAGTGCAGGGGTCCATTGGGGGTCTGTAGATTTTAGATCATAGTGCAGTGGTTAATTGGGGGTCCGTATATTTTATATCATAGTGCAGTGGTCGGTCAGGGAAGGGGTCCATTTATACGTATACATTTTATACATATGACCATTACTAACACAAAAACAGCCAGACTGGTCAACAGTCATCTCATGATGTGGCATTATGTGTATGTCTGGGCGAAATCTGTGCAATCATGGCTGGGACTGTACAATTAAATTGCAAAGCATATGGTCTAGTTTAGCTTGGCTAAAGACCGCCTGATACCTACCTGAGAATGATAGGTGGAGACGATATGTACTTGAGTGAGTCACATTAGTGCAAGGACCCACTGTAATCTTCACTCACTGGTAATAGATCGACACACACAGTATGTTTTATCTTTTCCTCTGCTATTGACCAAGATCACTCACAAATCTCCCCATGCAATAATGACGCCCTTTAACTCTATTAATCTATAGGAGTTCCGAAATGGCTCATTTCTAAATCTGTGGCATTGCCTGTTTTGCCCACAAAGGCAATAGGCAACCCAAGATCTCCTCTACAAATAGATTGTGAAAAATCTGCAGATAACAGCTCTGCAATGTAGATTGTTGTTGAAGACCTCCTTTATGATAACATGCAGAGTGGTTGTGTGTGGGCACCATTGTATATTAACATCTAATTATAGTTCTGCTCTGTGACCCCATAATAATCAGCTCATTGTCTTTGGGATGATGTTGTGTAGGCATTTATGGTAAATGTAACCTAGTGAGACGGAGTATTAGGAATTTTCTCTGTATAGCATCAGCATAGCAGCTGGTGTGGAATTAATAAGGTAAGATAACATTTGAGTGTGGGCTCTTCTACAATTGAGTGCTTTTTACATAATACTATAGAAAGCACGCTGATTACCAAGTCTCTACAAGACACTGTATAACCATCACACCACACTTAAATGAGAACTGTATTTCTTGAAAGATTATTTGATACGATATCTGCTTAAAGAGGAAGCGATTACAAAATTGCTATAAGGTAGGGATTTTGTCCTCTTTCCCCCAGTGATTTTTTCATTTTGATGCATGTTTTTATGTATGACGCATGCACCGTGCAGTGTACACACTCAGATCATTTACGGCATCTCTACCATGCCATGACTGGGCCCTGATGGAGGGTAGGAGGCAACTCCTGCATCATCTGTGGCCACCTAATGGCCGAAGAAGTACCTGGAAGTGGCAGTAATGGAGATGGTGGCCCGCGGGGTACCGAGCAGGGGATAGAGGATTCATTGCACAGCGCTTTAGAAGGGCACACTTCAAAGGTAAGTATGACATAATGAGCAAGTATTCCTGTGTGTTTACTGCCGCATGTGTACCCACCCAGCCGCCTATCTGACTGGCAGGCGCCATGCGTTCAGCTCATCATCCAGGCTATCTGGTGGACTCCTTCAGGTAGTCCACCAGATAGCCCTCCTTCAGGCAGTCCTGTAAGTGCACCTCCTGCAGCCCCAGCCACAGGCAATCAGCGGTGCCTCGCATGACTGTCCGCTCCTCCAGGTGATGCCAGTCAGGTAATCCATCCTCCCTGGGCTTGGCCCACTCTCACGGATTATACCGCTGAAACAACTGAGAACTTCCCACTTCTGGACCCCACCCAGTGCATGCGAGGTCCCCAGCAGGCTGCCCTCAGCAAGGGCGAGACCTCAGGCAGCCGCCCTTGTTTAAAAATTTAAAGCACCCATATCGATGCTTTGTATCAAGGCATTTTCCTGAGTACAAGTACTCAGGAAAATGCCCAGTATTGGCATTGGTATCGGTGCATCCCTACTAAACACTTATAATGCTTTTGGTAGATACCATGTGATCTTTGCCTAAGCTTTAGGGAACATGAGGGAAGCAGCTTTTCTTTTTTTTTTTTTTTTATCCATTGCATTAAAGATGTAATTATTTTTACTTAAAATGTGTTATTTTGTCATATTGATATCTGCCCCTGTTTTTTCATACGAAGTGGGAAGATGACATGATGAGAAACTGTTGTAAGCACTGCATACTGCTGTTCACATAGCAAAGAGATTGTTCACCAAGATTAGAAAATAAGATGGACCTCTTTATTTCAATCCTCCAATCATGTCTTGCATAAATCAGGTTTCTTGAAGAAAATGCTTGTCCAGCCTCCCTGCAGTGCTAGTGGGTCACATGACCAAAAGCCTAGGCATCTGGTTACATGATCTCTGCAGCAGGTAAGGACCACGGTTCATATTGGCTGATCCTCCCCTTCAGAAGAGATCACATGACTCGGCCAGTGTTTCCCAGAGGTGCTGCAGGGTACATCCTCCTGTCTAAAGCTAGCCATACACCAGTAGAAGTTTGAAGAAAAAAAATATTTTTCAGAATGCTTGATTTTCTAATAGATAATGGGGTCAAACTGCCGACTTTCATCGACTAACCGATTTCAACCGAAAAATTTGAAGGAGCGGGATGGAAATTTTAGTTTTGAATGAACTCAATTCTAACAGTAAATGTGGCTTTTATATTACATTCTACAGGTCTCTAGTGGGACTCTGATGTGAAGAAGGAAATGAAGACTGAGTTGAAGGGGGGGCTGTGAATGTAAAGAGGGGCTTCTGATGTGAAGGGGGGCTACTGATGCAAAGGGTGACTCTGATGTGTGGGGGGTGAAATCTTGATTTGCAGAGGGCACTTCAATTGTGTGGGGTCCCCCTTAAGATCTATGACATTTTAGACTGGGGTGCCTTGAGCTTTTGAATACTTTTAAAGGGTGCCGTGACTGAAAAAAAACTGAGAAACACTGGACTAGGTAACCATTTCACTTTTGTGTTTATTTATCCTTCCCCGCAAGACTTTTAACATAGATTTATATATTATTATTTGTCTAATGATCAACTTTCAATTATTTTATACTGGATTTTTATAGTGGCCACAGTTTGCACAGTGATTTACAATCTAATAATACAATTCAAAGCAAGATGGTTAGAAGGCTCATTTTTAAAGAAGGCATTTTAACATGTGACTGAATACAAATAAAAATCTCCTAAAATCACACAAGACTTGTGTAGTTTCCTTGTATCATTAACTGTGGCTGTCCTTTGCCATATTTCAGGAAAATGGCGAATTGTGACCGCCTCATTGAAGTTGAAGATATGCTGATGATGGGCAGGAAGCCAGATCCCATGTGCGTGTTCACCTATGTCCAGTCTCTCTACAACCACCTGCGACGTTTTGAGTGACTGCTCGGCCAGCATCGCCAGTCAAGGTTTCCGGTCAGCGGTTCTGTCGATTGCCAGGATCCTTTACCCCTCTTCCTTATTACAGCAACCACCAGCCTGATAATAGAAGATGCACATGTGTTCCCATCCATCTCTCCTCCACTGACACTACTATGGCCTGCCTCAGGCAGAATGACAAGTGAGAGACAGATAACACAGGAATGTCCACAGGGTGCTGGGAACGCTCTGTTTGTACAAAACCATTTACAGTTAATGCTTTACACAAGAGGAGCTGGGTGTGTTGGTTTTGTCACCTCTCAAGCTGCTTTGACAGCTCTCCCTGAATGACACCCCGATGTCTTATTGTCTGACCAGCTGAAACACAGCTTGTGCTGCAAGGAGTAGACAAGGAAATGGATGCAGAGACTCCACTATCTATCCCGCAGCCACTGGAGAAGACCCAGTCAATTTGCCATGGTGGAGGTTATTGCACTGAACTTTTTACATATAAACAGATGGCATAGCTTAATAGTTTCCAGCACTGATATTTTTTCATTTGCTCCTGTGTAAGTGTGAGTGGCAGAGCGGTCTTCCAGGATGAGTCCCTAGTAGATCCAATATGAACATTTGTTTTATTTTTTTTTCTGATAGGTTATTAACTCTTCCCGCGTCATTTTAGCCGTTTGCTTCCATGCAGTGCAATAATGGAGACGCTATGGACTAAAGTGATCTCGAGTAAGAGTAAACCAAAAACTAACGCTATTTATGCGTGTCACTATTATTCACACTACTAGTTTATCACTAGTCTAGGTTGTACACTTGAAATCATGTCAGAATTCATTTTTTGAGAATTCTGATTTATAGAGCCTGCAACATTTTATTGAGCTGTTTGGCAATTTGTTACACCCCAGAGCACATACGTGTGTCTTTAAAGGAAATCTGTATTAAGAAAGATATATGTAGACTGCTGACCACCTGCTGAAACTGATCTGATTCACTGGCTGCCATGTTAATCTAGTGCTTTCAGTAACCCGAAACCAGTACACAGATCAGTTGGCTTCACTTGTCATATACTTGTTTCAGGTCTCCGAAAGCCAGGAGATTAGGCAACTAGCATATCAAGGCTAAGTTCACATGGATGGCAGCTTACACCACCCTCTGAAAAGCGTTCCGCAGTGGATCTCTTTTCTGAGGATGGTGGAGCAGGGGTTGCCCGACATTCAGGAGGTGATGCAGTTGCTTCCTGACTGCAGATTTTTGCCTTTTTTTTTTTTTTAAATCCCAATGGAGATTTTCTATATTGCACCAGCATTCATTACAATGGTTCCGCAGTGCTGCTTGTCAGACGTGACATGCAGTGCTTTTGCTGCAACACAAAGCATTGCAGACGCAACAATGTATACATCAGTGTTCGGCAACGGTGCCGACATTGCCAGTGGGGGGGG
>NW_017306537.1:714913-727710 GCF_000935625.1 Nanorana parkeri
TTGCCAGTGGGGGGGTGGGGGGGAGGGGGCAGTAAAAACAGGCTGTTGATCTGCTGATTTTTGGCCAAACAGTGATGTATACTATTACATACGCGGTCATGATGCTTTGCAAGTCCGCGTGAACGAGGCCTTAGAAAGTGACCAGGAATAGCAGCCTTCATACCTTTTAGTTCAAGTTTCCTTTAATAGACTGAACAAATATTTTCCAAGTCAGTGCAGAGACGGTGATAATGTTCAAAGCACTGCAAGTCGTATCGGCCAGATTTCAGAATATTGTTGAACAAAGAAAAGGAAGAGTTGTGATTGGTCCTTCTGGGTTACTGCACGTTGGCTGTGCTTTTTGCACTGCTTGTGAATGTCATAAGGACACGCTTGTGCTGAAATCTTGGGTGTCATTATTGGCAAACGTTTTAGAGAACTGTTACTGAATACATTTATTATCTGTTTTTAATATGACGTTTTACCTATTGTTTTTAATGTTTTATTATTTTTCACTTGGCACAATCACGTGTAAGTCATTACTGAACACATTAATTTGCATACATCCTTTAAAATGCCACATGGTAGTGCTCGGTTAGTTTTATTTGTATTAACTTTTTACATTGTGAACATATTATTCTGGCAAGTACTGAAGGAGATTGAGCAAATGCTATTTAGCGCCTTTTATGTATAAATATATTGTGAAGTTTGGTTCCTCACTGGCTGCAATTAAAGAAAAATGGCAGTGATTTGTATCAATGTTATTTCCAACCATTGAATGTTTCATTGTTAAAGGGTTTCCCTCCATGTTTAATATCATTTTTTTGTCTTGTTTCTCATTCAATACAGCCTAACACAATGTTAGGCTCCGTTCACATATGTGCGATGCCACATGCTATCCCACATCCAATGTTGGAATGTTCTCTGCCAACAACTCCTGTAAACCACTTAATAGCAACCATCCAAATCCGTATCCAAATCTTCAACTTATT
The DNA here is from genome assembly GCF_000935625.1 of Nanorana parkeri. Taxonomy (NCBI): domain Eukaryota; kingdom Metazoa; phylum Chordata; class Amphibia; order Anura; family Dicroglossidae; genus Nanorana; species Nanorana parkeri. The sequence goes on from NW_017306537.1 coordinate 715,885, forward strand.
AAAACAAAAATCAATGCTGACAGTGATTAACGTCTCAATGTGTTTCACCTGTGCTGGCTTCTTGGAAGATGTTCATGCAGCTACAATAAAATTAAAAAAAAACACAAATAAGTGTGTGTGTGTGTGTATATGTACACACAACATGCTTACGCCACAGGAAGCCACAGCATCAAGTTGGACAGGCACTTCTATGGGGGTGGGCAACCATGAGACGCGGGAGTTCCAATACAACAGCAGTGTGGACTAACTCTCCAATGTCTACAAAAGGTAACCACATTGCAATGGGTTAAAAAAAAAATCATATATAATGTATACAAACATCACATTTAACTACCTGTAAAATTATGACAACAATTACACAGGACACTATTAATCACATGACTAATGTTGTAGCAAGCAGAAAAATGCCCGTCACTGGAAAAAGTACACAAGCTACTTTTTGGCAGGTTACAGCGCTTTTTTGGTCCCGTAGACTTTAATGGGAAACGTCATGCAATAAAATGCTCAGGTGTGAACAGGGGCCAGAGAAATAATGGGATTTATTGGTTTGAACATTTTGTCTCTCAAAAGAAAAGCGCATGGGATTCCTTGTCTTAAGTGTTTTGTCACGCTTACCTTTAAACAACAAACGCCTAGGTGTGAACGGGGACTAAATCAGCAGTGGGGTTGTGTCAAATGAGCAGAGCTACTGCAGCTTCCATGAGGAAGAACAAAGGTTCTTCTCTAAGCATGCTGGCACTAAAATATCAGTGTTTGGTGGACTTTCCCTTTAGATGACTATTAAAGGAATTCTATGATAGGAGGCCATTGCTGGCATTTTTCTGTAGCTCCTAACTAGTAACTAACTGGCTGTCCTGTTGATATGATTTCAGTGTTTTATGAGTCACTGAAACAAGTATGCAGTAAGTGAAGTCTGCTATCTTTTACCAGGTCAGTAGCTCAGGAAGTGTTGAAGCCATTATATTAGCATGGCAGCCGGGCATAAAGCATTTTGGCATATCTATGTAAAGTCGGCAATAGTATCTCAGCACATGTTTGCTTAAAGGGTGCTTGAAAAGATTTGTGATTGCTTCGAGAAAGTGAGGAAACATTTGTTGAAGGCTTGGAAAGAGCTGCAGGCATATGAGATGTGTTTGCAAGACCTTTAAAACACAACACCCATGTGTAACTTGCCTGAAATAGCTTTGATTGCAGTGATATTTGAAATTTCAAAAAGTCCAGCATCAGAATAACGGCCCGAGAGCAAGCCTGCCGCATTGTCCAATGCTGATTTTTACACTCCTATGGATACAGTAACTAATCCTAGCTATTAATAAAGAATCACCTCGCCTTCATCCTGGAAGGCTCTTCAGACAATTGACAGGTTTTGTCACCTCTGCTGTGTAAATACCATTGTAACATTACCCCGCTGGCACTTTCACAGGATGTGTCCTTGGGCTAGTCACCGAGAAGGTTTTTGACATGACCAGTGTGTAAGGGGTTAAAAAGATCCTTAACGCTCTATGTTCTGGAAAGAAATGTGATCTGTAAAACAGGCACCATGATATTAATAGAATGGCTGAGATATGCACCTGTCATCAGCTGTGACTGAAGGGAGTCAAGTGACTGGAAGCGGCCTCCTGTTTATTTCTTGGGAGTCCTGCTGCTCTTCTCAGATTTCTTGTGATTTGAAGTGGTACAGTCCACCTGCAATATGTTATTTTGTCCTTGACGGCTAACATTTCTGGAAAAGAAGTCGCTGATCTGGTTGTATTTTTGTCACCATGAGCAATGACCGATACTTTGAGACCTATGTTCTTGCCTCTGCTGCTGCAGCAGGAGAAATGTATCCCTCTCCATCCCCAACGCATAGAGCCCCTGTGAACCAGTTAGGGGTCCAAAGGATCTCTGTACCAAATCACTAACCTGCAGCAAAAAATCACCCAAAAAAACATCCAGTCTAGTTTGAATCTTAACTTGGCATTAAGGAAATTATTCCTGCTTCTCTGAAAAGTGATGTGACTAGGACCAGACCAAGGGGCAGGCGTAAGAGGCTGAGCACTATAGCAGGAGGGGGTGCAGAAAGGGCAGAACTTGCAAATTATAACGCTGATGTGGTTCACATCTCATTGGGGATGGAGAGGGGGCACAGTTTGGCTTTTTCTTCTTGGGTGCTTTAGGACCTTGTCCAAGCATTGGCTGTAGTTTGTAATGTCCCAGAGGAGGGAGTGTTATCACAAACTAAGTCCAGGGGGTTCTGTTGTGGTACATTTTGAGGCATGGGCATTAACTCCCATTGAAGTCCATTCAATTAAATGGGTTGCCAACACATCACAAACTAAATCACTGGGGTGCCATTTACTTTAACACACTCCACATGCATCACCGCTACACCCTGATGTAAATGAGTTTTAAAGGAGTAGAGGCTTTTCACTAACAGGGTTATTCACAGAAGGGTGAATAGTTTGGAGAAGGCAGGAGAAGTGAACAATCGAGTATACTTTTTCCACATCAGCTATGTTGTCCTATATTGCTCACTTCTCCTGCCTTCTCCAAACTCTTCACCCTTTTGTGAATAACCCTGTAAGTTAAGTGAATGTTCATAAATAAGGTGGAGCTGTGTTCACTTTGAATAGTTAATCATGCTAGTATAAATCCCTCATCTCACAGCTTCACCTTATTTACAAATATTTATTTTGCAAAGTGAACAACCTCTTCTCCCTTAGAAAGTCAGCCGCACTGTATACTCAAGGCACACAAGTTAGTTATATACATAGTAAATTAGCTACACTCTTAACAGTTTGTTAAGCTGGATTCACCAGTGCAATACTGGACCCCAATTTTGAATTCTGGACCTACCAGTCCCTATCCTACAGCTCTAGGCATTGGCCTATGTGTATTAAACGAATATCTCATTGTGGATCATAAACTGCCCTAGTAACTTTTTTCGTCCAGCTACATTTCTTAACTCTGCAATGTCAAAATCTCAGATAGATTTTATAAATATATTTGGAATGTTCTGCAACAGGTGCAACCTTGCTCCTCTTTTAAGGCCCTTGGTAGTAAAAGAATTTAAAGTGAATCTGTCACTTACATTATGTTCTGTGACCATGAATGCCAATGCACTCTAGCGAAACCCTCCTCTGAAGTGTCTTCTGAAAGTGGTGGTTTGTTGTGTTCCCTGCAGTGCACCCCCGCCCCTATGTAGCTACAAAACACAGGAGGTTAGCGGGAGGAACCACTAAACGTATTGGGGGAGGCAGCAGACTGACGATCTTTATGCTGGTTTCAGAAGACACTTCAGCAGAGGGTTTCTCTACAATGGTGCAGCGCTCGGTGCCACAAACAGCAGAAGAGGTAAGTATGCACTTAATTTTTAACAGGGTCAGCGTTTTGTAGGAATTTTATGTAAGTGACCGAGTTACTTTACCAACTTGCTGACCGGGGTATTAGACCCCCTTCCTGCCCAGGCCATTTTTCAGTATTCAGCGCTGCAGTACTTTGACTGACGTTTATTCTGTCATGCAACGCTGTACTGAAATTAATTTTATACCATTTTTTAAGGACAGATAGAGCTTTCTTTTGGTGGTATTTAATCACCACTACGGGGTTTTTAGTTTTTACTATATAATGAAAAAAGAACTGAAAATTTTGAAATAAAACTGTTTTCCCTACTTTATGTTATAAAACATTTATCAGCACCCACATTTTTGGTAAAATATAAAATACGGGATCATGTCAGATAAGATACCGAACATGTCAAGCTTTAAAATTGTGTGTGCCCGCGAAATCGCAAAAAACTACCATTCCTAAAATTGTCCATAGGCGACGCTTTAAAAGCTGTTACCGCTCATCGGTTTAGTGTTATCAGTGATTGATGGCCCTAGAATTATTGCTCACACTCCGGCGTTCATGGCCATATGTAACGTGTGGCGTAATGGTTGTTTAGATTCCCGGCAGGATCCTGTTCGCACGTGCCCGCAAGCAGGATGTAATCACGTAAATGTACGTCCGTCCGCCCGTAATTTTACAATGGGTGGATGGCAAGGGGTTCCACTTTTGCAGTCTAATTTGAGAAAACCCCACTATATGTTTGTTATGTGTTCCTAGTCGCAAAGCATACCTGAAAATATGTATTTGGTTTACATTTCCTACCTTTTAGCTTTTTCTTTATTAAAGGCCTTTGTGCAGATTCCAGGCTATACTGAGCACTTTGTCCCTCAGTTGGACCCTCGTTTCACTTTCAGACTGATCTTGCTCTCATTAACATTTTTCTCAATGCTTCTAGGTCTTTGACCCTTTGTTAGGACAGACATTGTTCAGATCTAGTTTACAACTGATAACGAAATCTGCCAGCACAGTACAGCCAGGGTTCATTAGAGTAAACATAACTTCACACAGCCCCCTCCTTAATACATACTGTAGTGGGGTGGGAAGCTAGGCAGGATTTTTAAGTAAAAAGCACTTACAAATGTAATCAGTATTTTTTTTTTCTTCAAGTTATGCAATGTGAATATTAACTTGTTAATATAAAATCGGTGTTATCCCAAACTGACTGCACAAGTGGAAATGTACTTTAACTGAAAGAGGATCCAGCTGTTCTCCAGTTCATAACTCTACAATGCCTTGCATAAATATGCAGCTGAATACTTTAGAAAAAGTCGTAAGACCCCTTTGCGGCTTATAAATGTGTTAAGTTACAATTATTACTACCGTATATACTCGAGTATAAGCCGAGATTTTCAGCCCATTTTTTGGGGTGAAAAGTGCCCCCCTCGGCTTATACTCGAGTCAGCGCCAGCGCGTCTTCTTACTTACCTCGCCGAGCGTCGCGTCACTGCTGCTCCGGTGTGCGGCGCACCAAGGTGCTAATTATTATTAATTAAACTGATTAGGCGTGACCCTCACAATAATGTGGCCCCTTGAAGACATATTGAATTCAGCCCACTGTGTCATATGAGCTTGACATGCCTGTTCTTTAGAAAGCAGGTTTATGTTGCACCACTATTGCGTCTCTCTATATTTTATAGATGATTTGTCTAATTTAAAGAGTTAGAAGGTTTGTCACATAGCAGGTGAGAAGGAAAATCGGTGGACAGACATAAGGATGGTTATGTTTTATGACCAACGCAGCAACACCTCCAGAAGAATTGAGACGTGATCATTCTCATATTAGGCAGGAAGCGCAGCTCACGACAGTTTTGTGACAGCGTTGTGCTTATGCTTCCTGCGCACATTCCCTTTTTTGGGTTGGACTAACATGCATGGTTTAAAAAATAAACACTTGAACAGATTTGCCATGCTAGCACAACGAATGGCTTATTATAGAAAATAAATAGGTTGGGCTAACCGTGTAGGAACGCATGATGAAAATTCCAGACTAGATTGATAAAGTAGAAAAACAAATAGTACAATCGCTCGCTCAGGCAGAGACCTTGAGACATTTACCAGCCTCATACCTCAGACTGTTCTGCTGGAAATAGAGATGAACAAACAAATTCAAGCACACCGCCACTGGACCCAGATTGCAGCATGTCCCTTAATATAAACATATGTGAGTTTTGTAAGTCTGACACAAACATTTCACCCCTTTTATAGTTGCTGTTGATGTTTGGTAGGCTTCTTTATGGTGTCATAATGGACTTTGCATCCTGTCCTAGACCTTTCCATACATCCAGTTAGGAAGAGCTATAACAGAGGAGCGCACTGGTTACCATTTTCTGGATCTAGACCATTCCTCTTCCCCCAGTCAGTGTTAAAACTAACGTTTAGTGTACGCATATAATACTCCTCCCTTATCAACATGCAATTAAACATTTTCCGTTTTTACATGACTAACACGTAGTTTTATGCATGTAGCAAACAGATTTAGCAAAATACTTATTACGGCTTCTTTAACAGACCAAAAGAGAGCACATTAAAGACGTTCATTGTTAAGGTTTACATACACTTTGTTGTTACACCACTGCTTAATGTATTAAAACAAAAGCCCTGCTACATTGTGTCCAATCTATGCATTTTAAGACTTAAAGCAGACATTTAGGAAGATATACAATGTGCTAACCCAGTCTAACATTTATTTTAAAATACTGCCTCAGTCAATTTCCTAAAGTTTCATATACAGCAGTACTGACTAGATGAAGAAGGGGCAGTACTGTAAGTCTAGCAGGCATTCCTGCATTGTGTAGTGCAGAGTTTTTCAATTATCCTTCTGTTCTAGTATAGTACAATTTTGTATTATCTACAATCATACTAAACTAGTTGTAAAATACTGATGTAAAGACATTGATTTTGTCTTACAAAGATTGTAGGAAAAATCATGTCAGATCTCAGAGAATATACACAGTATAATATTCTTCTCTTCATAGACTTCAATGACCCTGAAGCTTTGCCCTTATCTGCCTGTAAATGTGTTACACTGTATGATTACTAACAGGAAATGAACAAGTGTGATTGACAGGTGTAGAGAGCATTGCATAAATGGGATACTAATGAATGAAACACACCTCTCTGGCCCTAATAGTATCCATTACCAATCTCTTCAGTGTGTTGGTATGTACAATTCCACATATATTTTTTTCAGAACTTTTTTCTTTTTGCCAGAGAGTGGGAGGGTGTGTACTGTAGAGAGGACTGATCGAGAATGATGGTGTGAGAATGATGGACCAGATTACATCTTAGAGTTGGTGTGCATTTGATCTTCTACAATAACAATTGTGTCATTAAATCTCCTTATTGGCAGGTCACTGGCTGAATTCAGATATCCCTTGTCCTCTATCATCTAGGGTTCCCCACGCCCACACACACTTTCACTTTTGGGATGTGAAATATATGGGTAAATCTATGTGTTTTTATGAAAGATGGAAAGAAAATTCTTGAGGACCTCAAGCGTCTTATACACCAAGCAGTCAACATTAGGATCATCCTCCTAATATTGAGCAGGTCCCCCTTTTGCCACCAAAACAGTCCGGGTCCATCAAGGCATGGACTGCACTAGACCTCTGAAGGTATGCTGTGGTATCTGGCACCAAGCCATCAGTAGCAGATCCTTTAAGTCCAGTAAGTTGCAAGGTGGGGCCTCCATGGATCTGGCTTTTTTCCCCCCAGCTCATCCCACAGATGATCCATTGGATTGAGATCTGGGCAGCATGGAGGCCAAGTCAACTTTTGATAGGTCCTGATTACTGCAGACCGGGAACATTCCACAAGAGCTGTAGTTTTGGAGCTGCCCTGACCCAGTCGTCTTGCCATCAAAATCTGGCCCTTGCAAAGGTCAATCAAATCCTTACGCATGCCCATTTTTTCTGCTTCCAACACATTCACTTCAGGAACAAAATGTTCACTTGCTGCCAAATATATATCACCCACTTCCAGGTATCATTGTAAGGAGATAATCAAAAGATAAATCGAGATAATCACTTCACCTCTCAGTGGTCATAATATTATGGCTGATTGGTGTATGCCTCTGTTTGGTCCCCCTTAGAAGTGAATAGTGTTTCCGATATATGTTGAGGGAAATTCTGGCCCACCATCATGTTATTACTTACCTTGACATACAGACATTATATATAGTATATTGCCAAAAGTATTGGGACACCCCTCCAAATCATTGGATTCAGGTGTTCCAATCACATCCATGGCCACAGGTGTATAAAATCAACCACCTAGGCATGCAGACTCCTTCTACAAACATTTGTGAAAGAATGGGTCGCTCTCGAGCTCAGTGAATTCAAGCGTGGTACTGTAATAGGTTTTCATCTGTGCAATATGTCCATCCCTGAAATTTCCTTGCTACTAAATATTCCACGGTAAACTGTTAGTGGGATTATAACAAATTGGAAGCAACTGAGAACAGCAACTCAACCACGAAGTGGTAGGCCACGTAAAATGACAGAGCGGGGTCAGTGCATGCTGAAGTCGCTAACTGTCTGCAGAGTCAATAGCTACAGACCTAACTTTGTGTGGTCTTCAGATTGGCACAACAGTGCGTAGAGAGCTTCATGGAATGGGTTCCCATGGCCGAGCAGCTGCATCCAAGCCTTACATCACCAAGTGCAATGCAAAGCGTCGGATGCAGTGGTGTAAAGCGCGCCTCCACTGGACTCTAGAGAAGTGGGGACGTGTTCTCTGGAGTGACGAATCACGCTTCTCTGTCTGGCAATCCAATGGACGTGCCTGGGTTTGGCAGTTGCCAGGAGAATGGTACTTGCCTGACTGCATTGTGCCAAGTGTAAAGTTTGGTGGAGGGGGGATTATAGTGTGGGGTTGTTTTTCAAGGGTTGGGCTTGGCCCCTTAGTTCCAGTGAAGGGAACTCTTAAGGCATCAGTATACCAAGAGATTTTCGACAATTTTATGCTCCCAACTTTGTGGGAACAGTTTGGGGATGGCCCCTTCCTGTTCCAACATGACTGCGCAACAGTGCACAAAGCAAAGTCCATAAAGACATGGATGAGCGAGTTTGGGGTGGGCAAACTTGACTGGCCTGCACACAGTCCTGACCTCAACCCGATAGAACACCTTTGGGATGAATTAGAGCGGAGACTACGAGCCCGGCCTTTTCGTCCAACATCAGTACCTGACCTCACAAATGCGCATCTGGAAGAATGGTCAAACATTACGATAGACACAGTCCTAGACCTTGTGGACAGCCTTCCCAGAAGAGTTGAAGTTGCTATAGCCGTCAAAGGGTGGGCCAACTCAATATTGAACCCTACGGACTAAGACTGGGATGCCATTAAAGTTCATGTGCATGTAAAGGCAGGCGTCCCAATACTTTTGGCAATATAGTGGATGTTGGGTAATGCATTTAAGAGAAAGGATTGATACATTTGTGGACCTTCAATCGAGGTAACACGTTCAGAAATGGAGGGACATTTTGTATGATGTATTAATCTGTTTTTATAATATCCTGTCCTAATAAATTGTACTATTTTATATTTGTTTGGATGGATCTGTTTGCTTTTACTGAAAAAGTCCCATAAAAAGTGTAAAATACTTTTAGGTGTGTTCCTAAATGTTGTGTGCGAAACCCCTTCAATGAATATGATTAGCACCACATCTCTACACTATAGCTAGATAAACGCATTCGAAATATAGTGAAAATTAACATGCTGACAGACTAACCTGACATTTTGTTGAACATTTGTATCTTTACGACAAGTAGATTTAAAATAAAAAAAGCAGATGTGAGTGAATAGATGGTTGCATAGCATATTTTTGAGTTTTCGATTACCTGATCATATATGTTTTTATATTTCCTTGAAAAGCTTTTTTTTTTTTTCTTTAGGTTTCAGTTGTGCAAGTCAGTCAGCTATGCAGCTTTGGCAAATAAAGCTTGCATTATTTTTTCACTGCTTTCAACAATGACAAGTCAGGTAGGAACGATGACATCAGCTCTAAAAAGAACAAAGCTTGAACTTTGTACTTTTTCTACAGAGTGGTTAGTGTGCAAGTCTTAGATAAATACAGACTCGCTTACTCATAAGCATGTGCCTTTTTCCGGTAGTCATGTTATGAAAATCATTCTTCAGAGACCGTTACCAATGTATAAGAGTGAATACTTGCCATATCATAGGACAGGTTTTGAGTGCTCAGTGACATTGAAAGTGTCAGGCTAGTCAAAGCTGATATGTCAGTTTTGTATAGTTGCTGGCAGATTGAATTACTCTCTGGCTTTATGTCTTGGGTACTGCAGTGGTTACGTCCCAGTACCTAAGTGTCTAGGTCCACTCAACTGACATATGAAGGACATATGCATCTCCAAACTGTATCCTGTAAGGAAGGAGGAACCTCAGTGCTATTCAGGTGATGTAAAAATAGATGGATGGTCATCAGCAGCAGAGAAAATCATGTCTCTGGCACAACTCCTTGAGGGCCTATTAACATATTTGTGTGGTGGTGTCATTCATTTTGATTGGCACCCCAACACACTAATATAGTAGTGGGCCATGGAATAGTACTACAACGCACCACAATGGACATGTTAAAAAAAAAAAGGCTTCAGGTCTGTTGTTTGTTACATTACAATAGGAAGTATGCAATTCCACCTATTGGAACAGGAGCAGCGAGAGTCCATGTTGGTATGGGAAAGCCTGACTCTCAAGTGCATAAATATCACTGCCAGAATGTCTAACAAATGAAAAATGCTAATAAGTAATCCAACTCAGCGGTGCCTGTCCTTTGCAAAATATAATTTTTGTATATTTTTTTATTACACTGTTGTTTTATATGAGTATAGCCTTGTGTATATTCAATTATTGTAATGTTTTTAATGTTTGCTTGTAAAACAAAGGATGCCCAGAGCATGATGGGTTGCCTAAAGACACAGCACAGCAGCTTGCTTTACAGCTCCATGTCTCTGACAGATCCAACAGGTTTAGCCGTCAGATATTGGGGAGTCACAACTCTGATGACTCATTGAGTTCTGTAAACAATGGACTTCTGTATATAATACATATGATTAAACAAAAAAAAAGACCCCAGAGCTTCCACTATTAGCCGGATCAAATTAAACATACCATAATGGGTGGAAAAAAGTAAACAACCACATAACCCCTATACACTTCATTCCTGAATTTCATTTGAAACTAATAATTAGACGTTATGATGTTTCCATCAGGGAGCAGACAGTCAGGTCCAACCACTAAGGCCCCGTTCACACTGAGCGATTTATCGCACGATTTCGCTCATATTTCCACGCGATATCGCTCTATGTAGCTTCTCCAATCCATTTCAATGGAGCTGTTCACATCTCGTCGCTCAATATCGCTTGTAGCTTGTCGCTCTTAGGCCCCATTCACATTGAGCAGTTCGCAAATCGCGCGTTTGTCACGCGATTTGCATTTTGCGCGATATCACGCAAATGCTTGCATTGAGTAAGCTTGAATCGCGGCTAAATCCGCTCCAAAAAGGGTCCTGCTGTAGCGACACACGACCCGCAACAGCAGGACCCTTTGCCCCATTGAGAAGCATTGGAGAGCGATATCGCGGGAATTACCGCGCGATAAATCGCTCAATGTGAACAGGGCCCTACATGACCCTTTTTTCGAGCGATATTGCTCCTGATTGCATACAGCCCAATAGGAAAAAGTCGCGCAATATCGCTCAAAATCACACAATTTTCATGTCGCTCAGTGTGAATCGGGCCTTAGCGAATTTCTGCCAGTTCACCAAGAACTGGACCAAATTTGCTCAATGTATATCCAGCTTTAGCCTAAACCTGGAAAATGTCCCCACAATGCAGTTTGAGTTTTCCTTGTTTTGCGAAACTTTCAATCACCAAGATGAAGGTGAGGACAGTCCTATACTGCCGAGATTCTGCATATTAGCTACTTTTTTTTATTGTAAGTACAGTGAACACAGATTGATCCTCATCATTTCTAGCCTATAGTAAGCTTCCTTCAACTAAAATAAGATTTCATATTTCAGCAAACCTGCTTGTAAATCCTCTGTGTGGTAATATTGGGTTTTCCCTATTCATGCAGCCACTTGTTTTCCCAGAGCAGTGACCAGACTTTAGAAGACTTTCTGCAGAGCCACCTGCTGGTGAAACCTGGTATAACTACTCAACTATATAATCTTTGCTGTTTGTTATAAGCAATTATATAGCGCCAACAGCTTGCACAGCGCTTTACAAAAAAAAGAGAGACAGTAAAGTTACAATACTATTCAAGACAAGAGCGTTAGGAAGGCCATGTTGGTAAGAGGTTACAATCTAAAAATAGTGTCAACAATTTACACAGCACTTCACACACTGTACATTCTCAGCAGTCCCTGCTCCCAAGAAGCTTACAACCTAAAAGGTCCCTTTGTCAAATACAGGGCCGTAACAACAGATCACAGGGCCC
>NW_017306537.1:728154-750023 GCF_000935625.1 Nanorana parkeri
CCCCCCCAAAAAAAAAACCCCTTCTGCACCTGAAGTCCTCTGCACACTGTACACTTTACAGGGGATTAGAGTTGTCATCAACTGCAACCACTCCAACCCTTATCTTATGTTATGATATATTCACATGTTTAATTGCCTCAAAAAGCTAATGGGGACCGCTTACACCCCCCAGGCCCCATAGCAGTCACCTGGGCTGCTATGGCTATAGCTACACCGCTTGTCACATATACAGGTGAAACTCGAATAATTAGAATATAGTGCAAAAGTTAATTTATTTCACTAATGCAACTTAAAAGGTGAAACTAATATATGAGATAGACTCCTTACATGCAAAGCAAGATAATTCAAGCCGTGGTTTGTCATAATTGTGATGATTATGGATTACAGCTCATGAAAACCCCAAATCCACAATCTCAGAAAATTAGATTACATGCAATCAATAAAACAAGGATTGTACATAGAACAATATCGGACCTCTGAAAAGTATAAGCATGCATATGTACTCAGTACTTGGTTTGGGCCCCTTATGCAGCAATTACTGCCTCAATGTGGCATGGAAGCTATCAGCCTGTGGCACTGCTGAGGTGTTATGGAAGACCAGGATGCTTCAATAGCGGCCTTCAGCTCTTCTGCATTGTTCGGTCTCATGTCTCTCATCTTTCTCTTGGCAATGCCCCATAATTTCTCTATGGGGTTCAGGTCAGGCGAGTTTGCTGGCCAATCAAGCAAATTTTGGTGCTTTTGGCAGTGTGGGCAGGTGCCAAGTCCTGCTGGAAAATGAAGTTTTCGCTCCACTGGGACCCTGGTAGTTCTGCCAGTGGTAGCAGTAAATATACATACATGACAAAGAGTAACATTCTTTTCTCTTATTCCATTTTCAGTTCACTGAACAGTAATGAACAAAGTTGGTTTACATGTACACTGTTCTATCTGGGCACCTGTTGATGGATACCAATGGGATTTCATTAAAGGAAAACTATGAGGTGAGTGCTTTTCACTCACCTCATAGTTCTAGCCGACCTGTGACAATGAAACTGTCACAGGTCGGCTCAGTAGATCAGGAGGTGAGCGAACACATGCCGGTGTTCGCTCACTTCTAGAGAACTATGGGGGAAAGCCCTGACCCCATAGTTCTCCTTTAATGTAAGACAAACCTTTATTTGTATTGTTTCATCTAGGTATAAACAGCATAAAATGTCTAGACATTTCCTCTTATGCCCTTCCACACATCTTTTCAGCACATGTTCATTCCCAAATGAATCTTTGAAAAACGGACCCCTTTCAACTATGGAGTTCTCAACCACTATAGTCCATGGCCCATTGACAGTATGCGGTTTGATTGCAGTCCTCCAATTGGCACAGATCAAAAAGATAATTAATGCACATTCTGACAACGGTCAGATTAGTATACAACCTTTCCCTTGGCCAATTGTCCTGGCTGTCCTCCTCCTACCCCAGTCAGCTGACAGCTTTACTTTCACATTAACAAGATCACAGATCATATTTACAGGCAAAGGAAAACCCTGAGGACTCCTCAAGTGGACTGGGCTGGATGACAATATTCCTGGCAACTTTCTTTTGCTATTATGGCTCTAAGTTCCAGTTTTAAAGTAATTACCTTCCTGCTTGACAACTGCTGCTTACTACATAGTTTCAAGCTTGGGTGTCCAAAGTTTCCTTTTGACTACTAGTGAAGCTACAAATCACTAGTCTAAGGATCCTTAGCCTCCGTAAAGTATTTGCAAAGCATTTCACAAGCTTTAAGCAGCTTTGCTGAAGCCCTTCAAACAACCTTCAAGTTCAGTCTGGGAATACGGAGGACAAAAAGGAGTGCTGGCTGCAGCTTTAAACAACCTTAGCAGCACCAATTTGTGCATGCTTGCTAAAGTCTATTAAAACTCTGTTCAACGCTTAAGCTAGAAGTCCAGTTATAGTGACCCTGTCACTATGCAAAGTACTCCCTGTAAACGAAAACAGTGAAAACCTTTCCTGCTCCACCAAACTCCTTTCTGATGCTGTTAAATGGTCCCCCGAAGACCACTGGAAAACAAGGGAAGGGATCCTCGCTCTGACCTCCATTTATTAGAGGATACAGAAGTGAAGTTTGGGTCAGAGAGAGGAACCACGTGGAGGTGCAGATCAATGCTCCCAGATGTGTTTCCCAATGGTTTTTAGGGGACCACTTCACAGCGTCAGAGTGGGGCTCGGCCGCAGTAAAGGGAAGAATTTTGCTGGGTTTGTTGTGTACAATGACAGCAGGGCCGTTCCCTATAATGAGGCAGCCTGAGGCTATTGCATCCAGAGATTCCCTGTTTGCTGGGCAGGGAGATACAGAGCTCTTACACATCTCCCCACTCAGCTCTTAGTGTCACTCTGCAAGAGCACACACTGATTGTGCACCATCCACCAACCCAACCACTGTTCCCATGCGGGAACAGTCTGGGAACACCCCCCAAGTACAGGGCCACTCTAAGCTATCAACCCCACACTGGGGGGTAAAAGATGTTTTAAAAGCTTCATAGACTTGCCAAGTCTGAGACTCTGTATACTCATGTCTACAGGCAAAGATTATTTATTACATTTATATAGCGCTGACAATTTTTTACACAGCACACATGCACATCAGTCCCTGCCCTCAAGAGCTTACAATCTAAAGTCCCTATCGCACATGCACATGGATGAAGGCCAATTTAGACAGGGGCCAAATTAACCTACCAGCATGTCTTTGGAGTGTGAGAAACAGGAGTACTCGGAGGAAAACCCACGCAAGCACATGCACACTCCTTGTAGTGACCCGACTGGGATTCGAACCAGGAACCCCCAGTGCTACAAGACCAAAGCGCTAACCACTATGCTGCCCAATATATTTAGGGCCTAAACCCACTGTAATGTGAAGACCTTCCAAATCAAGATTAATTCCACAAAGTTGTATTTGTGCCACAAGTCTGCCCCCTTGTGGCCTCCAAAAGAACCATGAAGTTCTACGTTCTGTGTTCACACAAATGAATACAGTTTTATCATATTGAGAATATTAAACTTTGCTTCTATGCATTATCAGTAATCATTTAATAAGATGTATATTACTTTACAAAAACTTCTAAAATTACAGTTATCAGTAAAGCCTTATAGACATGGGCTTCAGGTTAACTTGTATAAGGGGCCTGTGGTCACCGAGCATTTACAAAGCTTTTAGCAAGTTCGGAGCAGTCTTTTTTTTTTAAATTCAGGATGTTAAAAAATATCACATTAAAAATTATTAAAATCATTTTAAACAAGCTGTTGATTGACCCCATTCACAGCGAACGATTTCTAGCGCGATTTCTGCTCAAAAATCGTTTAAATATCGCTTGATGCAGCTCAATGTAGCTCGTACAATGCATTTCAATGTTCACATCTCAATGTCGCCTGTAGCTCAAGCTCGTCGCTCGAACATGACCTATTTTTACAGCTGATTTTGTGTGATTTGGCCCCAATGGGCTTTGATAGACTGCCAAAAGAAACGCTACATAGCGCAGCAAAATGTGCACTGTAGCTCAATGTCGCGCAGCTCAAATAAGCACTTAAAATTAAAATAATAATAGCCCGCTAACAACTTCTTTAATGGATAAGTAGGTACTTTTATTGCTAGTGATGACAAACCTGTGTACGTCTATGGGGAGCGAGTGGGCAAACTTGGATAGGTCTACTTTGTGTAAGTGACAGTCGGCTCTCCCATTTTGATACGATTAGAGAGATGCTGATGAGGTAGAGGATGGCTGGCGCAAGTTTTTTTTATTTTTGTCCCCCCGACAGAATCTCATTAAAAACGGAGAAGAAAACTTTCAGCTAAAGTAGACATATCCAGCCCACCAACCCCCCAGGTTTCAAATTTCTAACCCTCCCCTGCCTCAAATGCATACTTGCCATACTTTGACAACCATGGTCTGCTGCAATATTTACATTTTGTGTCAGAAATCTTCCCAACACTGCCTGCACAGTGGGTTTTCCAACTTTTATTGGGCTGTCTCCTAATGCAGTAGATGGGGACCATGAAGACTCAAGGATAATCCTTTAACATCCACAAGGTACAGATAAAAGTAGGATTTTGGTCCTTACCTGTAATATACATTGCTTGGATTACAGCATTGGATAAAGGGGGTTCATTTGGGAACCAATCGGATGTGCAAAAGCAATCAACAGAGGTGGGCAACACAGCAAACAACAGCTAACACGCCCGAGAGTAAACACAAACAAACCCCAACAGGGAATATAACAGAAGAGGCCCACAAGTAAAAGGATACCTGAAGAACCTTGCTGCCAAAGCCAGCATCCACAGAGACCTGGACATCCACCTGATAAAACTTGCGGAAAAGTGTGAACAGAGGACCAGGCAGCCTTGCAGATTTGGGAAGCTAAAGCCTGAGGCTGTAAGGCCTAAGAAGCACTAAAGGTTCTAGTAGAGAGTGTGCCCTAACCAGAAAGCAGGGAACCATGTCCTTCAATTCATAGGCATGAGTGATAGTTGGCCAAATCCGTCTAGCGATAGTGGAACAAGGTGTTGGCATCCCCATATGGGGACACTCAAAAATGACTACTAAGGAGTCAGACTTGCAGTTGGAATCAGTAGAAAAGAGGTAAACATGAACAGCCTGAAACACGTCCAAACAATGAAGCGAAATGTCTTTAGGATGTTTACAAGCAGTACATAATAATGGCAGAACACTGTCCTGGTTGAGGTGAAAGGCAGAGACCACCTTAGGAATAAAAGGAGGCCCTAGACCTCGGCACTACCTTATCCTTATGGATATCCAGAAAGGGTTGTATACAATTCAAGGCAGCCAATTCAGAAATATGCCTGGCAGAAGTGAAGGGTGACAAGGAAGGTCAAGTTCCGAGTGAGGCAGGAATATCTGAGGAGGTTCCAACAGCAGCTTCCATAGTGCTGACAGGACTAAGCTGAGGGCCCACAGAGATACTGGAGTGCATACAGGAGAGACAACGTGAGCAACCCTTTAGAACTAAACTTTTTTGCTTCCCACCAAATAAAATAAGCCTTCCAGCTGCATTGGTAACCCTTGCAGGAGGTCAACTTCCTAGCTTTAAGACGCATAGGGATGACATTGTCCAAAAAGTCTTTTTATAGATGAACCTGGACACCAGGAGGTCCACACCTGGTGTCCCCCACCTGTGTCCTGACATTGATGACTAAGAGAATCCACCTGCCAACTTTCCATGCCTGAATACTTGGATACTCATGCAGGTCACCACTTATAATGTGTACAGGTCCTAAAACTGAAGCACTTCTCACCATCTTAGTAATAGGAGACCATTGTGATCTGGTGAGTGAGTCGTGTTTAAGGGATTTCACAGAGACGTATTTTCATTTGACAACGGATTAAGCACTGAAAGGAGCAGTTTCATATCACTATTAAGTGGATGCAGGAGTGTGATCTCATTTATATGTGTTGACTTTATTACACTATACTATATTGGAGCATGCCGATATTGAATATGTTATAAGTTATATGACAGGTATATTTATTTATTTTACAATAAGCATTTACTGATCTGAAGGATACTAGGGTGTATTGTTTTAATAGGTATTTATTAGGTGCTGTGCTTTAGGATATCAGTTTATGATTATCCAGTGTGAGAACTGAGCACAGCCGTTCATTGAGGCTTTATTAGGTGTTGGACAAGCGCAGAGCATTTCTCGTTATATAAAAGTTGAGATATCTTTCATCAACTTCTCAAAAAAAAGGTGGCAACCACAGTGGGGGGTAAATAAAAAAAAAAGCGAGTGCGAGAGAAAAAAGGCAAGTTTTGAGGTCCGCAGTCCCAAGCAGTGGTGTGTTTAACACCAAATTAATAAAAGTAGTGCACAACACTTTACTAATGTGTCACATTAAATAGAAATATCAAGGCAACTGGACTTGCGGTTTTCTTGGAACATGTTTCGCTGGTCATCTGACTAGCTTTCTCAATTCAGAAAAGAAAAATGAAACAAAAAAAAAAAAAATCAAAGGCAAATGGGCTTGCTTTATTTTTCTTAAAGGTGTTTCGCTGATCAATGGCGGAGAGAGATTCAGAGTAGAGAAGCAGATCTTTGCATCAAAAGGCTGTATGATCATATATATACACACACACACACACGCCGCACATTAAGTACCCAAGGGATGTATGCCCCTCCCCCCCCCCAGGCCACAGAATGGGCACACAGAGCAATAGATGCTACAAATATTAAAATGGTTGATCAGCAATAGAAAGCAATACATTTGCCTTACCTGTTCCATTGTGCGCTGTCAGTTATCCTTTACACACCACAAATTAACCTGAGATCACCACAACCAAAGGGAATATGCAATGTCCAGGAGAGTCTGCGGCATGTTAACCCAGATAGTGTGTCCTGTACCCACAATCACAATAGACATAACATCTAATATGACCCATCAGCAATGTTCAGGAAAATTCCTAAAAGGCAAACGGGTTGCCAGTGTCTAACTCAAATAACAAAATACAAAAATGTTCATTTCAACAAACCACACACTATGATGTGGATAGTTTATTTACAGAAATTACAAAGCAAAATAAGTGTTCTGCCTGTTAAATTAGTTAATTGGAGTATGTCAGAGACTCAGCAGGTTAGGCAGACAGTAGCTGTAAGTCACAAAAAGGTTTACACAATGTTCGGCACAAAAACATTAGAAAATGCAGACAAGACACAAAGTAAAGGGAAATAACTGAAGCAGCCCCCCTAGAGTTACGTGGAGGTGCCATTTTGTGGGTGGAGTCATTGTAGAAGAGGCGGAAGTCAACAAGCTGACTAGGAATCTGCGATATCACTTAGGCACAAAAGTGGTTTCTGGTGAATTGATGTTCTGTGTTAAAGGAAACTACGCCCTCCTATCCCATACACCCAAGAAAGGTGCCATCTTAGCCTCTAGTTGGATTGCAGTTGCCCCGGTATTACACATATGATCATCTTTGACACCAGCCATTTAAGGGCTTGAAATTCAGTTGAGCTGATGATTTTACATTACGACTTTGGTCAGAAAGGTGGGACTGAGCTGTAAAGAAATGTGGCTGTGACTGCATCAGAATCACATTCATAATAAATGGTCAAACTAATTCAAATCCATGACAAAACACTGCCGCTATATATTAAAGGCAATGTATTAAAATGTGTTATTTTTATGAGTTTTCTTGATGTGATATTTTTGAACTGGCCAGTAGTTTACAAGCTTAAACACTTAGTTTACCTTTCTCACCATGTTTCATGTTCTCAGGGGGTAACACAAAATATGGTCACATCAAAGCATCCTCCCCCCCACCCCCCCCAGGGTTCTTTGTGTGCATTTATTATTTTTTCTTAAAAAGGTGGACTTTACCTTTAAAACCCAATCATGATGCAAACATGCTATTTTTGCTCAAGAATAAAAATTTGAAACCTTTAAAATATACTAAAATACACTGGAGCGAGAGTGCCTGAATTAGTATTTTTTAAAGTGGTTAAAATGAAGGGAATAAAATAAAATAGAGATTCAGAATCCAAGTAAGCTTTTGCTTACAGAGGACTTTTGCTTCCAGGCTCTTACCTCTCATTGTGGGAATTGGTATCCAACTAGTTACCAAACAGTGGTGCTAAACACAGCACACTGACTGGGAGTCATCACCCTGCCTTTTCCACCATTTATCCCAACAGGAAAATGACTGTATAGAGTTTTAACTTCGTATTAAAAATATGGATAAAACGGCAGACAGAACGCAGTGGTGTGAATTACAGCAATGTAAAAGTTCAAGCTCAGCTATGTAAACAGCGTATTTTCAGCATTGACTGGAGTATTCTCACAAGTTATGGGGTTGCTGAAAAATATGTAGAAGCAAGACTGTCCTAATACTGCTAAAATGCCTACGAATAAAATTATAAATAAAAAAAATAATTATTATTTTTTGGCATCTACCCTCATAAGGGTTGTGGGATATTCTGGTAATTCCAGTCATGCGTTCTGTCTGCATGTGTGCTATTATTTTGTATTTATGCCTTTTCGGGTACTGTAATCTGTACTGCAGATGGGATCTGAGGTAAGTAAAGAATGACTACCATTAAAAGTATTCCATTACACCTAGAACTTTTTGTCTTTTCATCAATAAAGCAGGAGTGAGGGACTTGGAAACTGGTGCACATAGCAACCTGGCTACTTGGCCAAGAAAGCGGTGCACCTACTCACCTGGCTACTTGAACAATAAACCAGTGCACCTACTTACCTGGCTACTTGGCCAAGAACAAAAACATGGCTAGGAGTGACACAAGGCAGAAATGGAGGCAGCAGTCATCCAAGCCAATGTTTGTACATATAAACAACAACCAGATTCCTTCTGGCAGTTTTATATTTAAAAATAAATAAAAAATAGAATGTGATAGGAGGCAATCACACCATGATTTCTTTCTACAGAATACCCAATAGCAATGGTTTTTGCTAACTGTAAAAGGCAATGGAGTCATAGTTAGAGTCTAGCTCAGCCCACTGAATGTGACAGATACATAGAAAAACCTGTATCTTGTTTTCCTAAAACTGACCAGAACCGATTCCTAGCTCGGTTGGATAACGGGGAGTATGTAATTACTGACAAAATTAAGGCAAGTCCAAACAATGCATATTTTGGCATATGATATGATGTACCTAATACATTAGGTATCTTTTGTTGTGTACAGTTTAACTAAGAAGCACAATACACTGACGGAGAAGAAGACGTATACACATAGAATTAAGACACTACAGACTCTTTGCGAGGCCGAGAAACAGTTTAAATTTCAAGTAGGAGATGAGGTTAAGATGTATGCCAGACTCTGTTTAGGACTTTAACTACTTCTTCATATATAACAAACACAATGGCAACATCCAGACACACTCTGCCCAAGCGAGGAATGGTTCCCTTGTAGAACCTAAAAAGGTGGGAAAAACAGAGAGAGAAACTTTCACAACTTGGATCTAAGTTATCAGATTCCTACCACTACATATTGCTAGAACGTTTCCACAAAATTTTAGACTAAAAAGATGCAACCAGTTTAAGGATACTCACGCTGAAGGACCCTCGTTGCGTAGGATTTGGCTTGCACAGTCAAGTGTGCTCTTATATTTATGAGCTTCTAAGCCCTGGTAATTGGAAAAAGAATATTACTTCTTGGAGTTTAAATGACAAATGTTTTTTTTACTGAAATATTAGTAATACTAAGTGCATACAAATATTATATTAATATAGTAATTTGGTACAAAGTAGTCTTGCGACCTAGACTACCCTGCAAGGTAACAGGGCTAAGTCAGTAACCTCACTTTATTGCAGCACAGTTAAAGACGTTTACCTATATTAAAAACTACATTACTCCGATTTAAACAGCCACAGCCTTCTCCACCATTTACCTTGTTACTTCCAGGGTAAAATGCTGGTGGCACCGGCACACTGAGCCCCCATAGTCTTGGAAAGTGCTGTACTTTGATCCTCTCTAGTCTCAGAGGAGAGTCCCATTGGGAGTCTATGGGAGCTCACTGTGAAGGTGCAGGCAACGCTGAAGCAGATTTCAGCCCAGAGGAATGAAACGGCGAGAGAGAGGCCATGGTGCTCATGTTAAGGTAAATGAGCAACTGGGTCGGGAGCTAGAGGGCTAAAGAGGATGGACCAATACAGTCTTTAATTGAGTGAACATGCCCTTTAAAAAAGGAAAAACATGGTGGTTAGGGTCAATTGTTTTTCATAGCTTTTTAAAGGTATATCATAACTTTTTTTTTTTTTAACCAGGTGTATAAAATCTTTACTTTACAAATAAACAATTAAGATTTTAGCTACCGAGTTGTGTAAACCACTTGTTTTTTTCCCAGCAGGGCAGCTAAGGACAGACAGGTTAAAATGTAAAAAGGAGCCTTAAATGCCACCTGCTGGCTGTAAATGTAAGCGTTTGTTGGACAGCCTCCTAAACCACTAGTCCACAGCGAAACAATACTGCTGTTAAACTACATATCTAATGTTTCCATAGCAGACCAAGGTATCCCTGATACAAAGGTTTTATTTATCCATTCATTTTTTTTTTTTTTTATTTAAAACCTTTATCCTAAACATAATAATAATTAAAATAAAAAAAAATAAAAAAACTGTAGTCCTCATTCTGATTAATGTCTAGACAGCAGTCCAAGCACCCATTCATGCACATGCATACATACACAGGGCCCAAAAGAGCAGCATGGCTTGTCAACATTAATCTCGGTCTTATACTGTTGATGCCTATGTGTATTTAAACGTGTTGGGCTTTAGTCCTTGTCCTTTAGTCGAATTCCATCAATAGAAATCTGCAACCTTCAATATAAACCAGGTTGTACCACTGCCAGCATAGGCAGAATATAACCTGTAGATTTTCCTTGATCTCTTAGTAAATGTACCTACAAAGAGATCAAGGAAAATCTACAGGCTGTGGCATGGATCTTTTTCAAATACCAGACTAGTTACACAGAATCATTAGGCTCCTCAAACTCAGATGTTGCACACACAATGTTACCTGCATTCTGGTCTTAATAACATCTAGAGGTGTATTTCCAAAGACACTAGCAGCCCCGGCAATGGCCCCGAAGGTCCCAGTGATAAGGGGATTAATTGTTTTGTGTGGATCATCACCTGGAAACACAATATTCACAAATGCTTATAGATGCAGGATGAGATAATTGTTACAAAGAGAACGGCAGGAAAATTATGAGACATGATTGCCCTTAAGCATCTCCATTACATGTTGGATTGATGGAACTAGTAATTTGCACAGGAAAGATAAAGATGTTTGTACTTCCTTTTCAGCTCACAGGAAGTGATAAAGACTCTGCATTTCTGGCAAAGTCTGCAGGTATTTTCTGTATGGTGTGAAAATGTCCTTGGCCCGAAAAGTAAAAACTAATGCATCACATCCAAGGGTTGGCAAGCTGCGATATAGTCAACTTTAGGTTTTTGGGTTTCTGAAGCACTTTAAGAAATATCAATGGTCTACTGCTGCAGAACAGTGACAACATGCGTTGCCCATGTCTCAGATACAAGATGATACACTAAATTACCAAAAGTATTGGGATGCCTGCCTTTACACGCACATAAACTTTAATGGCATCCCAGTCTTAATCCGTTGGGTTCAATATTGAGTTGGCCCACCCTTTGCAGCTATAACAGTTTCAACTCTTCTGGCTGTCCACAAGGTTTAGGAGTGTGTCTATGGGAATGTTTGACCATTCTTCCAGAAGCGCATTTGTGAGGTCAGGTACTGATGTTGGACGAGAAGGCCGGGCTCGCAGCCGCCGCTCTAATTTATTCCAAAAGGTGTTCTATCAGGTTGAGGTCAGGACTCTGTGCCGGCCAGTCAAGTTCCTCCACCCCAAACTCGCTCATCCATGTCTTTATGGACCTTGCTTTGTGCACTGTTGCGCAGTCATGTTGGAACAGGAAGGGGCCATCCCCAAACTGTTCCCACAAAGTTGAGAGCATGAAATAGTCCAAAATGTCTTGGTATGCTGATGCCTCAGGAGTTCCCTTAACTGGAACTAAGGGGCCAAGTCCAACCCCTGAAAAACAACCCCACACCATAATCCCCATGTAACGAGCCCGTACTCACTCGGTTCCACTCTCCCGGCACTCCTCTGCTACTATTGGATCAGATGTCAGACCGCACGTCTGATTCTTCGATCGTCCGATAATCCGGGATTCGAACTACAGCTATGCGCCGTTCGAATCCAGTTGTGATAGCTCAGAACAAACACCAGGCAGGCTGTATGTAAGTTCCAACAGGGATCTGCTTTATTGAACACACATACACTTTTATACACCACAGTTTGAACAACCCGCCCAAACAACCACTTCCTATTGGTCATGCAAATGAAGGATTGAAACAGAGTCAGCAGGGATTGGTCCGATAACTTGAATGGGGGGGCTGATATGGGTAATGACACAGAGAAGTCCCAGGAGATAATTACATTACATAAACAACAAACAGTCAAACACAGAACAATGCCTTCCTTCCAGACCCCTTTGGAGGGGGATTAGCCTTAAGACAAACATTGGATTGCCAGACAGAGCGTGATTTGTCACTCCAGAGAACACGTCTCCATTTCTCTAGAGTCCAGTGGTGGTGTGCTTTACACCACTGCATCCAATGATTTGCATTGCACTTGGTGATGTAAGGCTTGGATGCAGCTGCTCGGCCATGGAAACCCATTCCATGTAGCACTCTACGCACTGTTGCTGTGCCAATTTGAAGGCCACAGGAAGTTTGGAGGTCTGTAGCTATTGACTCTGCAGACAGTTGGCGACTTCTGCGCACTGTGCGCTTCAGCATGCGCTGACCCCGCTATGTTATTTACGTGGCCTACCACTTCGTGGCTGAGTTGCTGTTTTTCCCAGTTGCTTCCACTTTGTTGTAATACCACTAACAGTTGACCGAGGAGTATTTAGTAGCAAAGAAATTTCACGGAATACCTGCATCCAATGATTTGGAGGGGTGTCCCAATACTTTTGGCAATATAGTGTATATTATCTTGTATTGCATACATTTATTGCAATTCATTATTTACATCACACACTCACCTAAATACCAGTTACGTAGAGAGGTCATAACAAAGAACCGGATTGCCTGGTTGGAACCTTGCTTTAGAATGGTTGGGGTCAGCCCTTGATATGTACCACGTAATCCTAGAAGAGATCAAACATGAACAATGTGCTTAATACAGTTAATTAAGTTTTTTAGTAGATGCTGGAGAGTTGAAGTGTATTTCCACTTCTGTAGCAAAATTGAGATAACATCCATTTTATATATTTGTTAAATGTTCCCATTCACATAGCTTAAGAAAAAAAAAATGCTTCTTGTAGTTTAAATTGCTTTTACTTGGATCAGGGTTTCTCGGCTTCTTAAGGGTTAAAATAGCTAACTACGTCCCCTTATTTTGTAATGTTAGAAGGGGCTGTGAGGAGTTAAAGGATTACAACCCTGGCTTTTCCATTGTATGTTAATGAAGTTAATGAGAGAAATACAATGCTCAAATTACAGTCCCTAGTCTTTCTAAAGGGCAGATCATTGTGAAGGTGCTCAGAAAAACCTTGATTCAGCCATCTTGCCTGCTGCTACAAAACATCTAAAAGAAGGTAAGGAATATTTTTTCCAATTATTTTTCAGCATGCTGTGGAAATAGGGACACAAATATATGTAGGTATTCTCTCAGATTTGACTGCAAAAGTGGAAATACACTTTAAGCAATCCAACAAGTTTCTTATGCCACCAAGACTTGTAATTTCCTGGGTCTGAACGCTTGCTGCAGATCTTAAAAGAGAACTATGGCCCAACCTTTATTTGCCATAGTTCTCTTTAGTATATGTCCTCCTGTGACCCTAATGTCCTCCTGTGACCCCAAAACTCAGCATATAGCAGGCTATTTTCCACTATATGCTCACAGCACAGAGCGGTGCTGCATCCATGACTGATCCCGACAATATTGTCGGGATCCACACCGCTGCCCGATTGGCAGGTGGCTCTGCCTCTAGAGATAGAGCCAGTTGTGCCATCCCCCTTCCTCCAGTCAGCACCGGAGGAATGGAGAGGGAAGGGGGGAATCCCTGTGGGGGAGCAGTGACTGAAAATCACAGCTCTCTGCAGGCAGATGATTGGGAACCGAGCGATCAGCAGTATGTGACCGTTCAGTTCCCGATCTATAGAGCCGATATGTGACAGCTTCAGTGTCACACGTCGGCTCTAATTATGGGGATAAGTGTATGTCAATCCCACCATAATTCTCCTTTAAGAGGAGTGCCACTCTCCCTGTGACAGTTTTTATTTTATAATATGGAGAACACAACAGAAAATACTGGAAAAGGCAAAAGTGGACAGAAACAACCTAAAATCCTAGGTAGAGTGGAACAGAGTATCCATGACAAAAGGAAGCCAGGGGCTGACTCAACTGCCTTTTATAACTAAAATATCACTTTGGGTAGAGAGATCCTTTAATAATTACCGTTTAGAAAACATTTTTCCACAGGTAGCAATAACTTTTTTCAAAGAATACTTCTATTACGCATTGATCTGGAATAATAATCTATGATTATAGAACAAAAATCCCTATACCAACATCTCAATAAACAGTAGTCAATTTAAACGACAATATACAACTTATAGTCTATTTACTTAAACTGGCTATATACTGCAATTTTTTTTTTTTTTTTTTGTAGTAATAATGTCAACATTTTTAAAACTACATAGCACTTTTAAAGTACATACTGACTGGCGACGGGCTTTAAATTACCACCCCCCTCCCCCAAAAAAATTATATGGAGGGCATTATAAAATTACTAAAATTATAAAATTGCTTTTAATCATCACATATGCTTCAGGAAGGCAAGATTATTATAACTGGGAATTGCTCTCCAGCAACCATTTCCTAGATATCTGTGATCACGGTAGCTACCTTGCTCTCGAATAATCTCCCGTACTCCATGGTAGAACCCACGATACTTTGGCGTAGATGAGGCCTGGTCATGGATGAATTTTACCTGAAACAGGCATTAAAGGCTTCAGATAAAAAAAGAGGCACAGCTTGTATTCAATTAAAATAAAGAGAAGCTACTAAGATTCTGACAAAGGGTTGATCCACCCAAAGCCAAACAGTCAGCTTTTGGTAGATGCTGAACATTTTCTTATCACTTTCAGAGCTCTGAGTTGGAGCTCTCAAGTTAACCTGCCTTTCCAGGCCACCGCAGAGTGGATGCCAACTCTTTTTGTAGGATTTTAATGCATTTTTTTACTGTGGAGGTGACATCAGAATGAGTGGGAACAATCCAGGGTGAGAGGAATAGGGCCAGGAAGTATGGAAAGGAGATCTCAATACTGGAGTCCCTAAAAGACATAAGAAGCTGGCAAATGACTTAGCCAAACACACTCCGCCTGCAACTGAACTATCCCCGTTACGTGGACTCTCCCTTTGCATCAATTAACTAGATATCATTTTTCATTAGACTCCTCATTATTTGCTCATTATTTGAGGATACCTAAACTCTACACTGCTGTGAGCTCATTTGAAAATGGTCACTTCCCTGACATAACACATGCTGCAGGATTTCATTGTAAGGGTATTTGCACTTACCTTTCCCCTTAGTCTTCCTGCAATGTCTCACAAATGCCTGGTAATCCTGCCAGTAAAGCCTACCTCATTCAGCTTCTTGCAATGGGGGAAACACTGTTGCACTGCTACTAAAATTAAGGTAGCTTTGTCCCTTATGTAGTTTGTGGCACTACAGTGGGATGAGAAGATGTTGCAGCGGTGTGGCTATCCACATTGCCACAAGCCTATCTGAGGCCAGACGGTGGGAGGCCAGTCCCACTGTCTGGCCTCATTGGGAGGCCAGACAGTAGGACTGGCCTGCCACTGTCCTGCCAATGGCTTTAGTAATTGCCAGAACTGACTGGCCCTCACACTTTTGGCTTCAGTGTCTTGGATAAAATTTGTTTTTACATTTTTTGAGGTCCTTGCAAAACATTGTTTAGACTGCCACAAATAAGCTGTTAGGTGTACCTTATTGTACCTTTGTAATGGACTGGAGGGCACTCTTGCGATCCTAGCTATTCAGGGAAGCATCATTTCTAGGGGGTGGGGTTCAAAATAGCAGTCCTTGAAATATTATGGAATGTCCAGTTTCATGTGGTCGATACTGTTCCCATTTATAGCTAAATATATTTTTTTTAAAACACAACCTATCCCTATAAATCAGTACCATCACTGTATCTGTAACCCACATTGTGGAAAGCATTCTAAAAAATGTGTTTGGTAATGTGGAACTTCTTCTGCGAGGTTATGTTTGGCACATTATATTACAAATGGAAGGAAAGCAGGGATATGCAAAAAAGGTCAGCAGCCATTTCTTCTACACCAACAGAAGGCAGATTTCTATGGCCAGTAAATGTAGACAGACACATATCACATTTACACTCACATACCTTGATAGTTTCCATTGGACAGACGATAAGAATAGCCTCTGCCACACCTGCCCCTAAACCACACATGAAACTGGTTTTTCCATCCAATTTTCTAGAATCACTCCTTGCAATATTACTCAGGAACTCAAATGTACCAAACCTGAAAAAAATAAAATAAAAAGGTGTCTTTTAATGAATGAAATCTGCTAGGAAACAGACATTTGATTTTATTGCATGTGAACATATAGGAATGCACAAAAAGAAAAATGTTCTTCTAAAACAGAATGCCTGTACAATTTAAAAACAAGATTAGTGGAGTGAACTTGTTGACTGAAATACACTTAAAGAAAAACTAATAGTTCTGGTAATTTTCCCTTTAATGTTAAACTGATATATAAATGTATATAATATATATTATTTTATATATTTATATAAAATGTATTACAATCCCTAGTTTACAATTAAACAATAAATACGGGATGCTTGCATGGTTCAGGGAGTGCAATGCATGCTGGGTCAACCAGCACTAGCTCTATGCTCGCTACCTGCTCACTAGGTGCCACCACAGTAGAGGAGTTTGCGCCTCCTCCAAATCATTCAACTGACTCATTCTAAACCAGCTATCTGAAACACTGGACAAGCAGACCCAATTCTACCACCTGCTGGCTGCAAAAGGATATGAAAATATTTATGCATTTCTAAAGACAATATAATGCATGGGGGGAAAAAAACCTAACATTTCCTTCACCCTCCATGCCCTTATCTTCGGCTTCAAATTCTCAGAGTTAATTCCAAGCACCTTGGCCTGCCTCTCTGCATCACTGCTATATAGCAGTCACACTGAAGGGCTACAGGGAAATCTCAGACAACCCGGGGGAGAGTAAGGTAGAAGGTACAGATCCTGACATTCAATCATAATACTATTTTGGACTGAACGATGTCTCTCCGCACTGTACTCCGCAACTGTTTATGGATCAGTTTGGATGGACTTAATTTTACACTAATGCATAACTAAAGATATCAAAAATATAAACTAGGGTTAGAAAGATTAGGTCAAAAGGAAAAATGTACTCAAGCTCTGTATAGTAATGTATAATGTAACAGAGTTATCATAAAAAAATATAATCAATTTACTATGTATCCAATTCTTATAGAACATAGTCACATGGTTAAAGCTGAACTCTAAGCAGATATGAAAAAAACCAAAAACATTGTTTAATGCAATTGTGTATTTCTTTAATAAGAATTAAACATATTTATAGATCTCTTACAAGTACCTGATCTGTTTGTGTATCAGCCTCATGGGATCCTCTGCAAAGCAGTGCTTGAAAGAGGGAGGGGCAGCAGCAGGAGCTAATCAGGCTCAACTGCATGCACATGTGCTGCCAGGGAACATGCTGACAACAGAAAGCGGAATGAGCCAAGAAGGGAGGCAATAACGCCTTAAAGCAAAATTATATATATTTTATTTATTAGAGTAAGGGAGGGTTATAAACCGTGTCCAATTTTTTTGGCCTTCTGTGTTCCATCGTGGAGATTTCCCTTCACTTCCAACAAGAAATGAGAAAATAAATTATCCCTAGTGGTCAGCAGGGTCACTGGAACTAGTGTCCCCATTGGAACATTTATCATACATTCCTGTTCTGATTACCCAGAATTTGGGATTTTCCAGTGATAACGGTCACCAGGACAAATGGAGGGGGCAGATCTCCCTAACGTGGACACAGACAGCAATAAAAACCTGACCGTTGTTCTAATCCCTCTCCACTCTATCCAAATCTATTCTCTGCAAATATAGGTTTACATGTACTTGGGGTTTTCATTACTTTGAAGAAAAAAAAAACCCACACAAATGGGTTCTACTTCCTTATCTTACATCAGCATTATTTGCTGGGTTACTCTAATGCATTGACTGTTTCTTCACTGGTACCATGGACCTGGTTTCATACCTTACTGCAGACTTGGGGATGGATCCATACAGTAATGAGCTAAGACCTCGATACAAGCCTCCGACTCCATGATCCTTTACAGTAAGCTTGACACAGTGACCTGAGGGTGACACGAGAGGTAAGTGAGCCATCCGGTAATTCCCACCATGTAATATAGGAGCACACCTTCTTACCTATTCCTCTGTAGCGGGGTGGATTGGCTTTCTCATCTAACTGAAGCTGAGTCTTGACATATTCTGTAGGGAACGTGATGCAGATTTCAATTCCCCCTGCAATTCCACCTACAAGAGATAAAATCATAGGGACTGAGATGCGATTTCCCAAATCTGGTAGGTGTGTAAAAATGAGAGTAGAGATTGATCAGTTTATGCCAATTTATTCACCCATCCACTGAATCACCCTAGCCTGAGGAAGTCACACGACGAAACGTGTCAGTGAATAGATACGCGCTGATGTAAAAAGTAGGGTGTGGACCCAGTTCTGGCCATCATATTAAAATTGTTAAACAGATGAAGTGCGTGTGTGTGTGTGTAATCAGGAGCTCCTAGTATAAACTTCTAATACACATACAAACAGTGCAGAATAACCATTGGGAGCATCAGACACAGCCACCATGTTCCAGGGGACAGAATAACTCCTTCAGGGCCTGAACAATAATTTGAAATAACAGAGAAAGCCTGCAGTGATTCTTACGCCTCTAAAATTGTGGATTCATTAAAAAAATTAATGCCCCAACCCCCCCCCCCCCCCCTTCTTTTTTTTTTTCTTTCTTTCCTTCTCTTTTCATCCCTACCTCCAAGATTCCCCCTCTCAATACCCATGTTGGGACACAGGTGGCCCTCTACTCTTACCACGCTTCATGGTCTCACCAGTATCTAGGCTTGCTTAGGGTTTACTGGGCATGGAGTAGTGGCTTGGAGGGAGAAGGGGGGGGGCACAGTACACAAAGACCATGGTTACCCCTTCTGTAAACAGGCCCTTCGGGGATGCTCTTAAATTTGAGAGTGCAATTGAGAGTGAAGTGGGAGTCTTTATGAAGCATGTGCTCTACGCTGGATAGCTTCTTTATGGTACTTTACATTTTGAATGTAATAGGAAACATTGTTATCCCTTAAATCTGTCTAGACTTCTGGATCTTGAAACACTTAGGTTATGTACATGGAAGTTGGGGAGTTTTTATTGCCTATTGGATTATTTCACGTCATTATTTGATATGTTGTCCTCGTCTTTGCCTTGTGATTGTACATTGTTATTTTTTTTCCTTCTGTTATATTTTGACTTTTCAATGTAAAGTATATAAAAAAGCCTAAATTAAAGCTGGACAGAAGCTAGCATGTACTGACGGCAATGTAAGCGGCAGGAGATCCAACTAGCTGTTTACAATGCCATCAGGACACCTCACTTTAATGCAGCCATAGATTGTAAGCTCTTACAGACAGGACCCTTCTAACCATATCGCCTTGAAGTGTATTGTAACTGCAAAGTCTTCCTTTATAATGTACAGTGCTGCACAAACTCTTGGCGCTACATTATTATAATACAGGATTTATATAGCGCCAACAGTTTGCGCAGCGCTTTACCATATAAGGAGGACATTACAATCACAATACAATTCAAGACAAGATGGTAAGGAGGGCCCTGCCCCTGAGGGCTTACAATCTAAAAGGGAGGGGGAAGTGATACATGAGGAGGTAATATCAATCCTGTATAATAATAATAATTCAGTCTAGATGTTATTTCATTCCGGATTGTATTACAAATTGTTGTTCATGTCCCCTGAACTGAGTCGACTATATCTTATAAAATACTTTAAAAACACATTTTAAGTGAAATGCAAGTTTGTACAAGGCGCTCCTAACACCTCACCCAGAAGTGATTTCCCAGAAACAACCACACAATGCCATGTAGGCTGATAGAAATGTAATGCAACGTAACAGACGTTTTTCCTGGTAGAATAAACCTCTCATTAATAAACAATGCTTCTTGATGTTTAAAGGAGAACTATGGGGTCAGTGTTTTTCCCCATAGTTCTCCTTAGGGTAACGGGAGGACACAAACTAGCAGAAATGTTTGTAAAACATAAATTTTCTATTTAACATATGCTATAAATATACATAACAACTTGGCTTCATCAGGGGATTGTAAACTGATCACCCAATGGGAGTAGCTTGGTATGGGTTGAGCTCTTTGTACGGAGTGTAGGCAGGTGTAGGAGTCCTCCGACAGAAACACTACGCCCAGTTTTTGTCCCGGGGACCACAATAGGAGGGAAGGATTTCGGGTATGCGCAGGAGGGCAGGACTGCCTATGCTTATCTTGTAGTATTCAACTTCCATAGACCTGTCAGGTTCTGGTCATGGAGCAAAGGGTTGGTATGGAATTGAAAGATCCGATCGGTCCGGTCGCAAATAATATCCCGCAGCCACCTTGATGCCTTCTACTCGCAGGCTACCACCGTCACCTCCTAGGAGCCCTTCCTGGGGTCTATGCTCCTGGTACAATCTCGTTTTAACTTATCGCAACTGCCTGTTGCTTTTCATATGTATATTTATAGCATATGTTAAATAAAAATTTATTTTTTACAAAAATTTCAAGCCGTGGTGAAATACCTCTCAAAAACCGCTGTTTTTCTTCTTGTGTTACAAAGTGTTCAACTCTACTTTACAAGTGATGGTCAGCTAGCACAGTACAGACAGGGTTAATTATGTCAACATTGACCTTCCAGCCCCCTTCCATTCCAGAGCAAACATCAGTACAGAGAACACATTTTCTTTCGGAATTGAGCATGTATTGTGCAAGTGCCAATAATAAGTTATTCTATGTGAATGAGAAACGTAACAAAAATATTAAATGTTCCATTAGACTTACCGGTAACGGTATATCTAGGAATCTTCCAGGACAGCAACCTGAAGTAGGCTTGCTATCCTGGAAGATGATTAGGGAAATGTTCCGTTAGACTTACCGGTAACGGTATTTCTAGGAATCTTCCAGGACAGCAGGCCTACTTCAGGATGCTGTCCTGGAAGATTATTAGGGAAATAGGGGTTATCGCAATTTGACTGCAAATGTGGAAATACACTTTAAAGCTGAATTCTGTGATGTCACCGCCCCCTGACCAATCAGAAAACCTCTAGTATTCATTAAGAAAAATACTAAGCGTCCTCTGAATGGTAGATGTGTTGAGCGAGCGACTTGCTGTGTTTTAACAGTGGAGGGGAAGTCACTCAGCACAGCGGCTGTTCCTATACCTGAAATATGCAGTAATATACTATAGTAGCTGCAGCGAAAACAGTGTATTACATGATCCTTGTATTATTATTATTCAGGATCTATATAGTGCCAACAGTTTGCACAGCGCTTTACAATATAAGGAAGACATTACAATCACAATACAATTCAAGACAAGATGGTAAGGAGGGCCCTGCCTGTGAGGGTTTACAATCTAAAAGGGAGGGGGAAGTGATACATGAGGAGGTAGACCATGCCAGGGAGATTGTGTGAGATTATATATATATATATTGCACTGATACCGATACAAGCACCGATACAAATATTTGCATGAGTACTCGTACTCGTGCAAATACTCCAAAACATAAAACGAGTACCTGTGCCGCGTCCGCCATCTTCAGGGACCCGGATCCGCCGCACACAGGACCTCCATCGCGTCTTCAATCAAGCAAGATGGCCGCGACCTCCTCTGTCATCTGCTTCATTCTGACCTCTCCCGCTGATTGGCCGATTGGATGATTAAATTATGTATCACCAGGATTGCTTGTTATCCGTGAAGTACAGTGACAACCTTCAGATTTATTGCACAAACAATTCATTTAAATTCAGCTGCTGCCAATAAAACTGCTCACCCAGAAACTGGAAACGTCTAAAAAAAAAGATTTACAACCTTAGAATGTCATCCATCCTTCAAAACAAGTCAGATGGAACTGAAGTCCTCAGATTTTCAATTCATA
>NW_017306537.1:750068-784613 GCF_000935625.1 Nanorana parkeri
GGGCTTTTTGAGTCACTAACCTGGAACAAGCATGCAGATCACAAAGTCAGAACGCCTCGGGTGCCTACTTGTTCCAGGACAGTGAACCGAATGGATGTGTGAGGATTGAGCCACTCCATGCTTTCATTGCCACTGGACCAGCAGGGCAGCCAGCCAACCAGAATTATCATATGAGAGGGCAGATATGGTAACCCCCACATTTCATGAAACGGTTAAAGCAGAGCTGAAGCCAAAACTTTTTTTTTTATAGTTCCGGATAAAGTAAGGGAGGATTATAACCGGCCAGATTTCTTTGCCATCTGTGCGCCACTGGTGAGATCTCTGTTTACTTCCTGTCTGATAGCCACCTCCGAAAGTAAAAGGGATCCCTCCAAAGTGAGCGAAATCCCTGGTGGTCAGCAGGGACACCAGAACTAGTGTCCCCATTGGAAGATTTCCCATCTATTCCTGTTCTGATGACAACCCAAAATTTGGGATTTTCTTTTACCTCCACTTATGTTATAACAGTCCCCAAAACAAATAGAGAGGGTAAGGCTCATTCACACACAACGCAAGAGCAAAATAGTATATTGCGCATATATGCGTGCACCATTTGCAATCCCATAATGCATAATTCGTAATAGAAATGTTAATGAACTGTATATGCGTGCAAACATGCGTAAATGCAGAAATACGCTGCCCGGATGCATCTCGGTTCTATTCTGTTTTTGTACAATTTTTACGCAAATATACGGCTCCATACGCAGCTATGTGTATGGAGCCGTTTATTTGCATATGCTGCATATGGTACAATACGCGCGGCAGTGTGAATGAGGCCTAAATGTCCACAGACCGCAACAAAAACCTGACATGGGGGGTTTTAATTCCTCTCCACTGTTTATAAATAAAGATTTTGGCTTTAGTCACACCTTAACCCTTTGGCGGCCAAAAACAAAACCTTGATCTTCCAGAAACCCACTTTGCTCCTAACTTCCTGTCTGGCCTGACCATGCATTGCTTTTGCTGCTATGAATTCCCAACCAGTGTTGACTACAGAACTTCACCTATACCCACCCCTCACTAGCCTTCCCCTCAGGCATACATTTATTTCATACCCATCAAAATAATGGCACTATTTTGACTCCTAAAAGTATGGCCACACACTGTAAGGCCCCGTTCACACTGAGCGATTTATCGCGCGGTAATTCCCGCGATATTGCGGCTATTTACCGCGCGATATCGCTCTCTAATGCAATCCAATGGGGCTCTGTCTGTAGCTGTCGCGGGTCGTGCGTCGCTACAGCAGGACCCTTTTTGGAGCGGATTTTGCAGCGATTCTAGCTTTCTCAATGCAAGCATTTGCACGATATCGCGCGACAAACACGCGATTTGCGAATCACTCAATGTGAATGGGGCCTAAGGAAAAGAACCATGCGAGATGTAGTTCTGGGTGGTGGTGTCATGTAATACACACTGAAAAAATGAATGCTGGGATTGGCCGTAAAGGGAATGAGGGAGGTAATGGTGTAAATGTAGGTCATATCTAAAAGAAATCTTTGGGGAGTGCCATATGTTGGTGTCAAGATGTACGAGTAGCTTTTTTTCTTGTTGTCCAATACCATAGACTCCAACAATGTAGAAATAGCTATAGGCTTTAGGGAGAGGCTAGGCGTGCAGGTATGAACCAACGCCCCTCAGGGTAAAAATAACAAAACATGGAGTACAACAGAGCATTGCATACGCTTATCAGCTTGGCTCTCCAATAGAGAAAGGAGGAGATGAAGAATTTGGAAGAGATATTGTATCTTGACCCCTTCCACTATTTCCCCAGAGAGAGCAACTGTAGGCACATTTCATACGGTTACCCATTCTGAATACGAACAGCTATGCTGGGTACCATCATCTACATACCTACTGTAAAGGGCACCTCTATTCAACAATGTGTACGTGTCAGAAATCAGCAGCACTAACTAGGGCTGGCCAACATGACGCAACGCCCGCACATGCACACAGGAGTTACTATATCTGGGCAACCCGGGTCTGGGCACAGAAAAAAGAAAAATGGCGGACAGGCAGGTCGGAGATTTTGGCAGAAAATACTTACACTGCCGCCTCCGATATTAAAAAAAAAACAAAAAAACCTGCTTGTCATCAATTTTTATATACAGACACTTTACTTCCATTTTAAGGCCTCATTCACACTGCTAAGAGACGCCCGTACAGGTCCGTGCTGCGTGCACGGCCGTATCAGGCCGCTCCCGGGAAGGACAGGTGCTGCGTGCGATTGTATGCAGCAGCCTGTTCTTCTCTATGGGAGTATGCGGCCGTATGCACACCCGAGCTGCACATCCGTGTGGGTGTCCATACACGTACACAGACCAGATGGATCCCGTCCGAGCACAGACACCCGCACGGATGTGCAGCTCGGGTGAGCGTACGGCAGCGTACTCCCATAGAGAAGAACAGGCTGCTGCATACAATCGCACGCAGCACCTGTCCTTCCCGGGAACGGCCTGATACGGCCGTGAACCCCACACGGATCTGTACGGGCCTCATTCACACAGCTGTGTGAATGAGGCCTTAACCTGAAATCCAGCCAAGCTGCTTTTCCTGCCAAAGGGTTTGTATTTCTGTCAATCCAGTCCTGAAATGTACACAGCTTTGCCACACAACACTGGCCTGTCTGGCAGAGCTGAAGACCAGATTTTTCTCTGCTTCAGTTAAAGTGACTGTGTCACTATTTGATCACTGAAAGAAAAAAAAAATGGAACGAGAACGCTAAATAAATCCGTGAAACGCCCGCCTAGGCTCCTCCTACTGACGCATTTCACTTGTCATGAGCTTATGTGTAGACTGCTCTGTCACTTCATGGTCCAAAGTAAACTAAGGCTCCGGTCACACATTAGCGGTGCGGAAACACGCTAAGCATAAAAATAAAAAAAAGACTTATTTCCAATGGGTGCTGTTCGCCACATGGTGTGGTTCTGCCCACTAGCTCAGGACAGCAGGGCCGGCGGGAGGAATCACAACGCACAGTAGTTGGTATTGGATGCACCTTGAAGTGTCAGATTCTTAATCAGTCCAAGATCTGCAGCACAGCCAATGTGTGTCCAGTCAAAATTCTTCTTAGTTTTGAAAAAAAAATGGTGGGGAAGGATTAGAACCCATGACAGGTTTCTACTGTTAGAGGGATTTACCCTCACTTCCTGTCCTGCTGAAAAACATTGTACCAGACAGGAAGTGAGGGGAGCTCTTCAACAACAACAGATAGAAATAAACTGTTAGTATAGTAGAAGGCTTGAACCTGTCAGACTTTTATTTCTGCGTCCCCGTTACACATTTTCCCTCACTTACCGTCTAGTAGAACAGAAAGTGAGAGTAATTCTCTCTCACGGAGCCCCCCGGGTAGCAGTATGAAACCTCACAGGGGTTCTAAGCCTTTCTAACTCTATCCACAACTAGCAAAACATGGTTTTGGCTTCACAGCGTCACTTTGAGCCGGAAAGTTAAGTAAACATCATCTACAGGCTGGTTTTATTTCACTTTAGGCCACATAGTGACAGAGTATCTGTATGTAATGCAGGAGTAGGCAACCTTGACACTTTAGCTGTTGTGGAACTACAAGTCCCATGAGGCATTGCAAGCATTTGGCATGACTTCCAGAGGCAGATGCATGATGGAAGTTGTAGTTGCAACACAGCTGGATTGCCGAGTTTGCCTGCCCCTGATGTAACACTTACAGGTCTCTAAGTCAAGTGCATCTCTGGACAGCAAAAGGAAAAGCAGCAGAGTGATGAGCTAATCTCTCAGTCACCCTGCTCTATACTCCTATCAGACTGTCCCATATTAGAACAATAGCACTGCGGAACTACTAATTGGTTCCTTGCGCTGCTGGATCCTCATGCTGCTTCTCCAGTTATAAGTCTAAGCTCTGCTGCACAAGTGATTGCAAATTCAGGTACTTTCCCTGCTTGCACTAAAAAATGCATTTAATATTGTTTTTTTGAATACAAAGCTGCATTTATTATTCATGTTTGCAAACACTGACTGGTATGCTTTCTGCTGCTTTGGAGTGTCTACTTCAGGGGTAGGCAACCTTGGCCCTCCAGCTGTGGTAAAACTACAAATCCAAATCATGCCTCTGCCTTTGGGAGCAACGTCTGTGGTTATCAGAGTCCTGCAATGCCTCATAGGACTTGCAGTTTCACTGCAGCTGGAGTGCTGAGGTTGCCTTCCCCAGCTCTAAAGAAAAACAAATCCTGCAATCTTTTTTTTTTTTTTTTTGTATAATGGATGTTTTATATTACATCCAGTATTCTATGTGATGCTCCCTGAAGTTTCAGTATACTGGTCCTGTGATGATTAATACCTGCCACTGCTTACCACTGTATCCCTGACTGTCATATAGAGCTAGAGAAGAGGTGGAACTACAAATCCCATGAGGCATTGCAAGATTCTCACAGCCACAGGCATGACTCCCAGTGACAGATGCACGGTGGGATTTGTAGTTTTACCACAGCTGGAGGGCCAGAGTTTGCTCACCCTGGATCTAGGGGGGGTCACTGCCCCAGAACACATATGAATCTCAGGAAATCTGACTCCATATACAACCTAAGTGTAGAATGGGGCTTTTGTGATGGTAGCCCAGTTCTAAAAATCACCAATTTTTGTGTGGAAAGTGTCAAAGCTAGAAAATTTTCATTTACAGATCCTCTCAGAACAGCAATACGTGACAACAAGAAATGAATGTCCTTCATGGTGATTACAGAATGTACGATTGATAGCAGTGCAGAAATCCATTCCAAAATAGACATCATGCAATGCTGGCCGGTGTGTTGTCACAACACGTTTCATCACCGTCAGGAGAGGGGCTCTCACCCAAAATAAAAGGCGCAGGGACACCCAAATTCAGAAGTATGACTGCCAGGCAGCCAGCATTTTCAACAATGGCACCACCAGTCTTTCTTCCAGTGCGCTTTTTTTTTTATTTTATATATAGGAGGAAATTGTAATGTATGTGGTGAGCCAATGGAGGGCCGGAGTTGCCCATCCCTGCTAGCTGTTGTGGAACTACAAGTCCCATGAGGCATTGCAAGACTGAAAGCCACAGGCATGACTCCCAGAGGCAAAGACATGCTGGGATATGTAGTTAAAGCACAGCTGGAAAGCCAGAGATGCCCACCCCTGACTTAAAGGGTAATTCCAGTTTCTGCCTCTCTCACCACTGGTCTGGACTGGTAACTGGAATTACCCTTTAAGACCGTCTCCATTATTCTTAATGGTATGTGACAAATAAAACTCAGATTATTATTATTGTATATGATAAGTAAACGGTACAAATAAGCACACCACACATGTCACAATCTGATTGTACAATCTCCTTCAGATCTTCCAACAACCATGTAGTAGAAGGGCCTCCCTGAGTGACATATAAAATGAAGCTTCGCCGATAGTAAACAGGCGGATGAAGTCATCAGCTGTATTGCAGCAAGTTAGACTCCCCTGTGTCTGGCTGGGAACGTCAGATCGCACATACACATGAGATCGCACCCCATGGGAAGGGTATGATGTGCACATCACTCTGGTGACCAGCCCAAAGATCGCTGTCATGCTGATGATCACAAGCCATGATGATGAGTGACATACTCACCAGCCATGATTGCCTTGCCAGGGTGTGTGATCTTCCCCTGCCCTCCTCCTGGAGCTGCAGCGGCCAGCGATCTAGTGTCCCCACGCCTGCTTCCATGACCCCCGGTCCGCGATAGCTCGCAGGGCCCCTCGGTGACGGTGAATGGCTGCAAGATGGAAGACATGGCAGCTAAGGAGGGAGCTCTACTAATGCAAAGGTAGCGACCACCGAGCGGTACAGAGCCTGTCTGCCGCCACGCCCACCTCATTAATATTCCACGCGCCGGCTACACCTCTGTTTTCTCAGAGCCGAGATTCCAGCCTGAGGCCACGCCCGCTCCGGGTAGCCTATGTCCATTACTCGCCCGGTCTCACCGCCCCTTCGGCTTAGTAGACGGGTATGAAAAACACGAGGCTCATTCATTAATAATGAGGCTGGCGCTGCCTGAGGATTCCCATTGGTTCATACAGGCACCGTGAAGACCCGTTCTATTGATGGATCTCAGTCCGAGAAAGGGGGCGCGGCTCTATCTTTTGATTGGCTGTACGCCGACGTAGGGCGATTTTCTGATAGGCTGCTGCCAGATAAGGCGAGACGAGTGGGAGACCGCGATTGTGTGATTGATAGCATGGTTCGCCCCATGGGTGTGAGCTGATGGGGTGTGTGATCAAAGTATCACTTTTTCTGCGTTCACTTTTGATATGCAGATGTATCAGCTATACTGATCGGCTATGCAAGAGACAGTCTGGACGGTCAGGCGCCGGGAGTGCTCCATTATCAGGACGGTTCCTGATTGTGGAGGTTAATCCCTGCAAAAATCAACAATCGTGGTTCATCCACCACCATGGGAACACGGATTGAGACTGCTGACCCCTTTATTTTCAAGGCACCCAGTCTGAAATGTAAAACAAAAAAACTGTGGTCCTTCCAAAATCCATAGCAGACCATTATCCAAGACACGATCTTACTGTACTCCTTTCACATCAGAATCCCCAGTTTCACAATAAAGTCTCCTTTCACATCAGATTCCTCCTTCAAATCAAAGTCCCCCCTTCACATCAGAGTCCACCCTTCACATCAGAGTACCCCCCTATACAGTTCCACCTTCATATCACAGTCTCCACTTCATATCATGGTCCCCCCTACACATTAGGAGACCCCTTCACATTAGAATCCCCTCTTCACATTTGAGCCCTTTCTTTTACTTTGGGAGCCCCGCTTCACACCAGAAGCCTTCTTCACATCAAAGGCATATCTCTGTGTGAACATTTTGAGGTGTATGCAAATCAGGAGTTCTCTATTAAAGGCATATTCCAGTTTTTGCAAAAAAATTAAAAATCCACTCATATTGCAAAAAAGAAAAGGAAGTGTGCATTTTTAATTTTTTGCATTGGCACCTGCAAAGCATTACAACTGCGATTAGTGGATCAGGTGTGCAATGCACAGGCTCCTGCGGACAACTCCTTCTTCAGTTATGGAGCTAGAGGAAGTTATCAATGGTGACATCATCGCACTTTTAGGGCTTTGTAGGGCTCTATTGAGATCTACAAGTCCATCTGGTATGGGCATGGCAGGTGGGGTTTGAAGTATTTTAATTCACTTCACAGATCCTGTGAATTGATCTGTGAATGAATGATGTGGCTGTGCAGCCATGCCAAATTCAAAAATACACAGAAGCCTGCGGAGAGAAGCACCCCAAAATTCAGATAGTGGAGGGGGGGGGGGTCAGAGTGGGGGGCTGCAGACAGTTGATGTATCCTATGCCAAGTCTAAGCAGCAGGGAGGGTATGTTTTATATTAGATAATGAGTTGGATCAGGAGATGATCTAATGTCTTTGAGCTACTTACAAATGCATCAATGACTGAGGATCATCTGAAGAGAATAAGTAAATGGAAAGGTTAGAAAACATTTAACGGAGTTGTTGCTGTATCCCTTTGTAAGCTAGTGCTATGCAATTGTTTGCTTCCTTTTCCATTTGCCTATTCAAGAACAGTCACCCAAAACCATCATTTGTGGTTAAAGTGACACTAAACTCAGGAGTTAAATGAGAACTATGGTGTTAAGGCTTTTCCCCATAGTTCTCCTTAGGGTAACGGAGGACACAAACTAGCGTCATCCCGTCACCCTAGGCTTAGTATACCAAGAGCTGTAGCTTGCGGTATACTGAGACGCCGCAGCTGAAGTGGATCCCGACAATTATGTCTGGATCTGCCCAGCTGCGTGACTGACAGCTGGCTCTGCCTATCTAGATAATTATCTGCTTCTGCTGCAGATCCTCAAATCATCTCTGAATTGATGCTGACACTGTCAGGTGAGCGAACGCCGGTATGTGTTCGCTCACCTCCCGATCTACTGAGCCGACCTGTGACTGTCTCATTGTCACAGGTCGGCTAGAACTATGAGGTGAGTGAAAATCACTCACCTCATAGTTCTCTTTAAATCTTAAAAATACATTCAAGTACCTTAACTATTACAAAAAATGTATCTTATTTGTGTATCACTCGGCTGCAGATCCTCAAAACATCTCTGAATTGATGCTGACATGTCATTCCTTCTGGAGGGGGGCTACTTTTGTTCCCCATGGACTCTGTGTTGTAAAGTAGCCATCACTCCAAGCTCACTCCCGTGATGGACTACAATCTCCATACAAACTAGTAAACCGAATGTGAGATTTTAATAATTTCACTGACCTGAATGACCTGGATAGTCAGAATGCCTTAGCTGCATAATTGTTCTATTTTAGTGACTCAAAGTGTTCAAGCAAGAAGGTCATCATGCCAACTGGTAGATGGAATGTGCAGAATGAAAAGTTGGCAATCACAACCTTTGTTTTCTCTCTCAGAAGAGGTTTCCTTTAAAACCTATTTCCAGCCAAAACTTGTGATTTTATTTTGGATACAGTAGCCAAGGGTTAGAGTCTTTGTTGGGTTCATATTTCTGCATTTGTCTCTTTTTGGAGAGAACTCATCATGCTCTCCTACCCTATCAGCATTGAAAGGAATGAACAAGAAGGCATGATATGAGGTCTCATGCAGACAAAAACTTAAAGGAGAACTATGGGGTCAGTGCTTTTCGCCATAGTTGTCCCCAGGGTCATGGGAGGACACAAACTAGCGTCCTCTCGTGACCCAAAGCTCAGTATAGTGGGGCGGAATTCCTGCATGGAGCCGTGAGTGACAGTCACGGCTCTCTGCAGGGACAGGAACGAGAAGTGAGCGAGCGACGGTATCTGTTCGCTCACTTCCCGATCTATTTAGCCGACGTGTGACAGTTTCATTGTCACACGTCGACTCGAATTATGAGGCTGAGTGATTTCCAGAATTAACAGAGATGTTACCTTCCTCACTCTATACAACATGATTTGTTGTTACTTTTTGAACAAGCACATTTTTTAACTTTATGGAAAAAAGGTGAGCAAACAATGTACCTGCAATGACTGTATAGTATGCAGGGATTTACATTTTTGTTCCTGTGAGTGGCCACCCTTCATTGGCATGTCATAGCTGATCAAAACTGAACCTAAAAAAAAAATCTGAAATCCCATTCATTAAAAGTAGGCTTCCCTTTACTGGTCTGTCTGTCACCATGATGCAGCGGAGATGGAGGGCTAAGTTTTTTCTCTTTATGATGTCAGACACCAGACTGAATATTAGTCAGTATCTCTTCCACTGCAGCCAAAAGATGTAAAATGCTAATCAGTTGCATTTGCTGACTTCAGAAGCTTCTATTTTTGCAGTGTCCTGCTTGTTCTTGGATAAATATTAAAGCTTTTATCTTGCATTGTATTATTTACCCATTAATTATGGTAATGCAGGATTTTGGAACTTTAAGAAACAGTAGATAAACGTTGGTAGTTTCACTGGTCTTCCTAACTTCAGCAAAGTCCTCTGGGAAAGCATGAAGACGCACACTGTGCTAGAAGGGTTTCTGGCTGTTGAGCAGTGAACTCTAACAGAGGATCTTCCATTGATCCTCACAATGATGACTCCTGGCTATGGGGTGAGAGATTTGTTAGTCTGAATCTTCTTTCAGATACAGTGCTTACTATGAAAAGTTCTTCCACAGGTACATTGCAGCTCTTATCTTCTGGAAATCTAAGTGGTGAGCCAAATGGAATCCTTGATCTCAATGTTAATTACAGCAGACATCTGAATAATGCACAGTGTGTCCTTCAGGACTCTACAGCACATAATGGAACACAGACTGCCCTAGTTCCTTGTAGTGAAGTGTGAAAGTCGCTATACGTTTACCAAGGAGATCTTTGGTGGTCTTATACTGAGAGACATGGTATAGTTGGAAGCAGAGAATTATCAGCAGAGTTCATGGCTGGTGGTACTCAGGAGAAACTGGGATAGATGCTGCTAGAGATAGATAGCCCTTGCTTTCCAGGGAAAATCAATTTAAAGAAGATTATTATTACTGTGTCTAGTTATTGTATATCAATTTTAAAGTGATAATAAAGTCAAAATGTTTTAAGCTATTTGAAATGCTGAATAAACAACTTACAATGGATGCTGATCCTTGATGTTTAAGGCCTGGTTCACACCTGAACGTTTTGTAGCGCGTTCAACGCTCGACGAACGCTCTACAAAACGCTCAAACATCTAAATCCCATTGTATTCAATGGGTCTGGTTCACACCTTGTCGTATTTCCGCCCGTCCGAACGCGATACAAAACTGCCTACGCCCAAAGAAGTACATGTACTTCTTTGGGGCGTTTTGGTCTCGCGTTTCCATTGGGATACAGCCAAGTAGCCAACGGAAAAGCGCGCGCCGCGACCCGCGCGACAAACGCGCATATTCAATACGCCTAGGTGTGAA
This sequence comes from Nanorana parkeri, assembly GCF_000935625.1. Lineage (NCBI taxonomy): Eukaryota > Metazoa > Chordata > Amphibia > Anura > Dicroglossidae > Nanorana > Nanorana parkeri. Next base: position 760,499 of record NW_017306537.1, read on the forward strand.
CCCAGCCTTAAGGTGCCCATACACCTTACGATTATCGGACTATAATCGTATTTGATCGACTTTTCGAACGACAATCGTACGTGTGAATAGAGTGCCCGAACCGACATTACTGCACAATCGTACGACTTTTGACGGTCAAGCATGTTTGGAAACTTTGCTCGATCGTACGATTGTCGTAAGGTTGCTGGCGTTTCCGTCTGTCAAAAGTCGTACGGTCTACACTGCGCATGCGCGCATTTCGTCCAGGTGCTTCTCGTTAATTACAGCTAAATTAATCTTGCGATCATCGGGGCAGGATGGGGCTGTCGTACGAAAATCGTACGACTATTCGATCATCGGACGAAACGTTTCGTCCGATAATCGTAAGGTGTATGGGCACCTTTAATGTTTACCTTCTTGCAGAATCAGCTGGTCCCCTGAGTACTGGCCCTAATATCCTGTTTTAGGGTGGCTACTTTCTCTTGCAGAGGCCCATGGAGCCACCCTTGTGTGTGCTAGTAAGTTGTGTGTGTGTCTCCACAAATACACAGGCACAGCAAGGTAAGACAATCCCTGCTTCTTCTTTCTACCTTCTCTCTTTTCAATTCTTCAAATGGACAGATGGGACAGCTGCTGTAGACTGCTCTGTCCCTTGTAATCATGTACTGGACAGGGAGTTTAGGAAAGCCGTCCTGAAAGAGTTGGGGCCAGCTATTTGGAAATATGATGCCTATAAGAGCTCAGGCAAATATGTAGAGAAATACTTTGCAGGGCAATGTATATTTGTTGGATCTAAATTTAAAAAGATCAAAAAGATGCAAAGTTTATTACTACTTTACTTATTATGTCTAATGTCAGAAGATAAAGTTTCAGGTCAGTTTATTTTACAATGTATGAAACACTATAGATAAAACTAGACGTCATTTTCTACCAGTGATTATTTGTTTTGTTGAGCATTGCTATCACATAAAAAAAATCTCTCCATTATTTTTTGTCCCTTTAATGAAGTAACATTAACATGACCTTCACTCAGCTCCCAGCTTTTACCAGGAGCAAGACTTAAAACTGCAGAATATACTTGGTTAAACTCATATTAATTCAACCATTAGGGATAGGCACCCCTTAATAGAAATATATAAGAAAAAAAGAGAAAAACATTTTTTCTTTTTAAAGTGTCCAAACCATACGAGGTGTCAAACATGGACTGTTGCTCGTGAATAATACTTATGATGGGATTTTCTGCAACAGTCCTGTTTATCCTTGGATACCTCCCACCGGTTCACCTGTTTGGTGATTGCGAGATAGCATGTGAGAGTAAGGATCCAGCCATTTCTGTGAGCATGAAAATACCTCCAACACTCCTGAAGAAGCACATACAGTTGCAAAAAGCGTCGGAAGACTTGGCCCACAGTGGATTGTACAACAAATACATGTTTTAGGAATATTTAGCAGTCTATGATATATGAGTATAATATACGTGTGGGTACCAAAAGGAGGTAGTTTTTTTTAAATTTATAATTGACAATTTTTATTAATTTTTATATTCAGATAATACAGGAGTAGCATAAGAAAGAAAACAAAAAAAAAAGGAAGTAATATATAGAACATAGCCAATATTACAATGTATGCCACACAACAGTGCATAATAAACCAACTACGGTATCAAGTCATTAGTAAGAAAAGATAAATGCAGCCAATTTGGGATAAGATATACAATTGCAACACATTCACTATTTTTAGCAATATATCTAGCTCTGAAAGAACTGTGGTGGTTCAAATCGTAAAAGAGCACTTTCTGGCTCCGCTTATTGGCCAGGACATACTAAAATAAAATAAGAACAAAGAAAAGTAGCCAGGAAAGAAACCTGGAAAAGGAAAGATGGAAAGTAGAAAAGGTAAGAAGTAGATAGGGTAAGAATTAGATACCGGCTTCGCCTCGCATCTCCGTAGACCGGACCCACTTGGTCCCTTTTATCCACTGGAGCCAGCAAGCTCTACTTCATCCCACACTTCCCAAACCTTATTCTGGTAGTTTGGTTTTAATGTACTATTGTATCATACCAATCAGAGCCGTAGCTAGCTCCTTTTGCACCCGAGGCAAGAACAGAAAATTACATTTTTAGTCTTTGCACATGTTTAGTAGTAGTGTGTGTGTGTGTGTGTGTGTTTTGCGGGGGCTTTCAGGAAACACCAGGGGTCTAAACAGACCCCTGACTTTTCCCTTTTGAAATAGAAAAAGAGATTGAGGACAGACTCCTCTGCCCATACAGGTGGGGGAAGAGCAGCAGGGATCCAAGGAGAAGCTGGGACCCCTGTTGCCAATGGTGCCCTGTGTTCGCCCATGGCAACAGGTGTGAGGGGGGCGCAGCCAGGCAGGCCCTGGCTGCGCCCCCTCTCAGCTGCGCCTGAGGCGAGTACCTCACTCGCCCCATGGTAGCTACAGCCCTGATACCAATGACATTTTGAATGTAACCAAGTCTCTAAATCATGTTGATTTTTATGTAATAAGCCCCGGTTTTTCTCTTTTTTTCTTATATATGCAGAATATACTTGCTGCTAAAGCACAGTTACTGTGCTGTGTGCGTTTCCGTGCACTAGGTGCATTGCTTTGTGTTTTCACCCTTCTGCGGGGGGTCCATTGGGGCGCCATTAAAAATAGCAGGTCAACACACCTAGCGTACAACACAGCAAGCAAGGTGCACTGTGCAATAGCACATGCTAAACGCACAGTTATGTATGCTCAGCGCAATTATATAGTTTGAATGTGCCCTTATAGTTTCCTTTAATATATACAAAGGGTTCTTAAAGCACTGCGAGTTATCTAAAAAGACAGCACAGCAGAAGCTCCCTGCCTGGAGGCTGAACCAATCTCACTGAAACTCTGGACTGAGTCGTGTTATAAGTTAGTTGTCTGATTAATTTACTTCTATGTGTAAATTTTGGCTTTGACTATTGAACTCTGTAAAAAGAAAGGGGATAGTCTGTAAAGCATGAAAAAAAGTCTACACAAGGTCTTAATTTCATGCCTTACACGTATTATGTTGCCTCCATAGACTCATGTCAAAGAGACTCATTGCTATCTACTGCATATCTGTGCTCTCAAATATTCTTTTGAAAACAAACTTAATTAAAGTGATATTAAACTCTCAATTTTTTTTTAATAAAATCAATGCAGCTATATGAGACTTACTGTAGTCTATGTGTGTTTCTTCATTCCGTGCAGCCGTTTCTTTAAAATCTTCTTTCTTTTTTGGTGTTTGCCGGGTCTTCTATTCTGAGGATGACTCCAGTCTCTCCTGTGTCTGATGGAGTCTCCTTCCCTGCATTCAGAGGCTCGGCAGATCCATAGGCAGCCCGATGTCTGGATGACACGCCTCCTCTTTTGATTGACAGTGGCTTTGTGTAAGTGTCCCAGAATGCGAGTCATCTTGAGTTCATGCTCCAGAGCCCTCAACAGGGCCTGTGCCACAGGACAATGCCAGAAGAGATGCACAGTTTCTTCCGCGATGGGACACCAGGGGCAATGCCTGTATCTGATTAGGTTTCTGGCATGCATAAAAGTTCTTACGGGCAACCCACCCTGGATCGCCATCCATGCCAGATCTTTGTGCCTGTTGGTAAGTCTCTTACATGACACACTCCTCCAGACAAATTTGCAAGTGTCCAGAGGTTTCCACAAGTCAGGTTTAACTCCATGTAGTCCATGCTCCCTGATGAACTTGAAAGTGTCCAAGTAAAACCAAGGAATGTCCCAGCTGTAGGGGACAGAACTGTCCCGTTTGTCCCATCCCAGGAACCTCCAAAGAGGCAGGAGAAAAAACGGGACATGGAGTTCCCCGTAGAGTCCAAAGTTCTATCAATCAAAGTCCTGCGGATGGAATTACAAGCAAAGAAAACCCTCAGCATGGTGGCAATGTCCGGCACTCACTTTTCACCTTTGAGGGGATCTTTAAACATAACTGCCCGCTTCACTCATCCATCTTGGAGCCCCAGAGCAGGTGTTGTCCCGAGGAGGCCAGGCCATGGTGAGGTACTCAAGCTCGAGGACATCCTTACTGAGAGTTGGCGACCAGAACTGTACTGCATACTCAAGATGAGGCTGAACTAGTGATTTATATAGCGGTAGTATTATTCTTGTATCCCTTGCTAGAATCCCTCTTTTAATGCAGGACAGTGTCCTATTTGCTTTGTTGACAACAGCTTGGTATTGCATGCTTTTGCCAAATCTGAGATGTATGAGCACCCCCAGGTCTCATGTTATTGCCTGTTAATGCGCATGGAGAAAAGGCAGGGCTTTCATTTCAATGGATTGCCTAACACACCACAAAAGACCAAAACCGGATCACACTGCTCCCACTTATTGGCTGCTGCCCGGCTGGATGATACTTCACGCTGCGCCCGGAACCAGGTGAGGGGAGCAGCGTGAAGCATGTAAGGCCCAGGACAGGAGGAAGAGGTCCCGGGACTGACATTAGCGGTTACCGGGATAATAAATATCCTGGTAATCAGCGGTTACCAGGGGCCCCTTCCTCCTGTCCTGGACCCCCTCCAAGTGGCGGAACTCCAGCGACCTCTGCGACCCTGGTAGTTCCGCCACTGTGTGCCAGTTACTATTTAAACCAGTGCGCGCCGTATGCAGCTTCTAAGAAGATACGCTATTAGCGTAGCGGCGAAGCTGGATGTGCATTTTGCGTAGCTCCCACTTCGCTAATAGCACGGCCTCTCAGAAGCTTCTGATAGCGTGGGAGACGGGGGGCTGTGCTCGTTGGTGGATCCAGGCATAAGGTGAGTATAACGAAAAATAAATACATTTGATTTTATGTTCTCGGGGAAATTTCCAAGTTTACCAAATAAATACACTGCGTATATAATTGGAGGAAAATATGCTAATATTTTTTTTTTTACCATTTGCCAATAAAAACATGTCCCTGGATTTCATTTTAAAACTCTGCTCACCTTAGCCTACAGTAAAGAAACAGTTAACCCCTGTAAATCAATTGCTAAACACTGTAGGATACCCCTGGGCTATGCTAAGTGATTGACACCACACCAGATATGTGATTGTGTAGAAGTAGATGAGAGACATTTGTTTGTTTTGTTTGTGTTGTGCATCGCTGGCACCAGATTATTTCTACTCATTATGGAGCCATCAATGCTAATGATCAGTGCGGAGACAAGTCTGACCACTGACACCGTACAGCATGGAGGGGGAGGATCTTCTGGAGAAGGCGCGCCCTCGTTGTCGTGGAGACGCGTCCTTACTGTTGCCCCGGTGACCGGCTTGTTTGGATGAGAGAGACGAGAATCAGCTGAGATCTGCTAGAGGAGCCGGAGAGGAGCCATCGTATTAAAGCGGGTGAACTCTGCCAGGTATATACCCTGATACAGGAAGCCATCGCTCTCCCTGTGTACCCTTGTAATCTTCTCACCAGGACAGGCAGGGGAGACATGTGGAGCATATACAATCTGTATCACATGTATACTCCCTGCATGACATTTTAGGATTTATTGTAGATTGTATAGAGTTCAGAAATCCGGTTCCGGTTTTCTATGGATAATATTTAGGATGAGATGATTTCTTCTCTTTGAGACACATATACTATGCAGTGATGTGATTAATCCAGGTCTGGGCCCATAGAAGTCTATGAGGCAGATTAGCACTATGCTAAAGATGGCCATCCATCAGCAGAATCTCCTTTTTCTAATGGGTAGTTTGATGTTCCTTTGTGACCATAGTGATGAGGAAAATTGAAGGAGCGGGAGGGAAGTATTTCCTTTCTTTTTTTTTTAAATAATAAAATGTATTACGTTTTCCATATAAACAAAGAAAATATACAAGACAAATACATCTAAAAAAGAGCATGGGGCTACCTGACCCCCAAAAAGTGCATAGACAATACTCATAAGCAGGCGGAATGAGGCCTGGTGCAGACCTCCGGGATCACGCGTCCCGGGATCGCGCGGTTCTGCACAATGCAGACAGCAATTGCCGCACGGCCCCATTGATTTCAATGGGGTGACATCTGCGCGGAAATCGCTGAAAAAAGGTACATGTACCTTTTTTTTGTTTTGAAAAACACGCCGCGCGGCTACTCCTGACCGTGCAGAATCATGCACAATTGCCGCGTGGTGAGGTGTCGCCTAGGTGTGCACCGGCCCTCAACAATTCAGCTCAGGAAGCAGGGAAATATTATCTCGTTTTATAGCTGAACAAACAAGAACATGAATGTAACTTTTATTAGATAAGAATCGTACACATTGTAATGTGCTATGTGCACAAATAAAACCTGGGTAATATGGCCGGGATTCTGTTCAAGTAGCACGTAGCCCACACAATGATGTCAAGATCGAATGTCCTGATGAACGATTTCGAGCGAATGTTTGAACAAAATCCTAACAGTGTATAGCAAGCTTTAGTTGGCTCCGAGGGAAAGAATATAAATGAAGCTGAGGGATAGCCAGACCAAGACCTTTATAATGGAAATTTGATCAGAGGTCTCCATGTAGCAGGCCTTTGCATGCGACTATCTCCGTTTCAGGGCCGACTAGCAAGATACTGAAGCTTGGCCCAGTGGGAGATTCCTCCATCCACACAGTTTAGCGTAGATGGAGGAATCTGTTGCACTTTTTCCATCTGACCATAGAAAATCTGCAGATAATCTATAGGTGTATGGCCAGCTTTAGACTGGTCCCTTCCATCTCGCTCCCCCCTCCGCTTCAGCGGTCTAAGGTCCCCGAGTTATAAGGGTCTATACACAGTGTATAGGACATAAGGATGCCAAGAGACATACCATCACTCCCGGAGGAGCAGACAGGCTTCAGGGACCGGAGTAGCAGCCATGAAGCTTTGAGAATTGGGTGAGTCCAACTTTATTTTAGCAGCTAGATAAAAATGAGCACTTAAACTCCAGGGTGTTTTAAAATTAACCCTTGCAGTGGGGCTACCCAGCACTGCAAAGGGTTAAGTGCTCCTTTGTGTCTAGGTGCTACATATACAAAGATATACTCACACGGCGCTCCCTCCAGCCTGTCTTCTCCTCCGCAGCACATTGGAATCTTACTCAGTGTCCTCAGGTCTATTTACTGTGTATAGACGTGATGATTTACAGGACTTTAGACCGCTGCAATGGAGAGGCTTCAGGAACCGGTCTGAGAAGAACCTGGCTCAGAGCTTTGAGTGAGCATAACTGGTTTTTTTTTTTCAACCTAGACACAACTGAGCAGTTAACTCTTGCAGTGCGGGGGTAGCCCAACTGCAAGGGTTAATAAAACAAATTCCTGGAGTTCTGCTTTAAACCTTGGAGTGTGGTGGTAGCCCCACAGTAGGGGTTAAGAACACTGTTGCCCAGAGGTCTTCTTTATATAATCGACAAAATACTGAAGCTGCCCATACACCTTACAACCATCGCACGACTTTTGTTGTGTGATGGTTGTGAGGTGATTAAAATTTCGTACGACCTGCCCATCTTGGACAGGCAGATCGTACTTGCGTTCATCGCAAGCCCTCCCCGCTGAGGGGAGGGCTTGCCAATGATTGCAATGCTGAGCGGGCAGTGTGCACTTGCGCACAGCGGCCTGTGCGGCTTTCGTCTTCCGAGCACGCTACCAACCCAGGTTTTCCAGCGTGCAGGTTTTCCAGCGTGCTAGTCATGCGACCGTACAGTAGAAGCGGTCGCACGCTGCCCATACACCTGCCGATTATCGTACGATCGCGGGATCACCCGCGATTATCATACGATAATCGGCAGGTGTATGGGCACCTTAAGACTTGGAGCAGACAGAATCTGGAACAGCTGTGCATGGCAACCAGTCAGCTTCTATCTTTCGTTTTCACAAACCGAAGGTTGCTAGAGAGCCCATGCTTGCCTGTGTTACTGTGTTTGGACATTGATTTGTAAAAGGTGCATCCAAAAAACTCAATCTAAGCATCTTTGATTGTACTGCATGCAATCCCAGAGCACCAGAAGTTTCACGCATGTATATGCACATAAAAAATGTACTATTTGCTGCCCCAGGCACATTTTTTTCTGCACATCTGTATTCAATGCAAAAAGAGAGCCCCAGAAGCAGTTGTGTGTATGGGGCCCCTTATTTGCATGTGCTATGTTCATGTGCGCGCAGAAATATACGATGTGTGCGTCTGTACGCAGCGTGTTTAACGCCCATGCGATTGAGCCCTTATAGAACATGGGCCTCTTGGATACATGAAATAAACAAGAACTCTACCCACCAGCCCTTAGCTACCTAGAGAGCAGGCGCTCAATATAAGCACCAACCCTGGCATAGTGTCTCCCTTGCTGCCAACTGCAGGATCTTCTTTTAAATATTCCTATCTGACACACCGCATGAGCCTATGGTATTGTTCCCAAATTTTTACCCCCACCCTACTTCTTGATTGGTGTAGAAGTAATTCCTTAATATGATTTCTCTTTATATAAAAAAAATGAGACAGTCCATGATTGTAGACAGTTCACTTGTCTAAAGTTACCATGTCTATTACGATGTCAATCAATTGCCAATGATGATTAATCTACACCCTTCCTCTCACTCTTATTTACCCCAAATCAGCGTGCTAGGAAGACGAAAGTCGTGCGACCGTACAGTAACTGCTGTCGCACGCTGCCTATGCACCTGCCAATTATCGTACGATCGTGGGATCACCCGCGATTATCGTACGATAATCGCCAGGTGTATGGAACGCATGCGACCGTTTCTACTGTACGGGCGTCTTTTGTCTTACGAGCAGGCTCGAAAACCCGCCGAGAATCGTACGATTGTCGGCGGGTTTGTTGCCTGCTTGTAAGACTAATGCCGCATGGGCACACTGCCCGTTCAGCATTGCAGTCATCGGAAAGCCCGCCCCTCAGGGGGGGCGGGCTTACGATGATCTCAAGTTCGATCTCCCTGTCCAAGATGGGCAGATCGTAAGTTTTTTTAAATTGCCTTATAAGACAAAAGTCTTGCGATGGTTGTAAGGTGTATGGGCAGATAATCGTATGTGTGCATTACAGTGTCCGACCGACAGTACTGTACAATCGTACGACTTTTGACGGACGGAAACGCCAGCAACCTTACGAAAATCGTACGACTATTCGATCATCGGACGATAAGTTTCGTCCGATAATCGTAAGGTGTATGGGCAGATAATCGTATGTGTGCATTACAGTGTCCGACCGACAGTACTGTACAATCGTACGACTTTTGACGGACGGAAACGCCAGCAACCTTACGAAAATCGTACGACTATTCGATCATCGGACGATAAGTTTCGTCCGATAATCGTAAGGTGTATGGGCACCTTAAGACTGCTTCAGACAGAATCTGGAGCAGCTGTGCATGGCAACCAATCAGCTTCTATCTTTCGTTTTCAAGAACCCAAGGTTCCTAGAGAGCCCATGTCTGCCTGACTGTCTTTGGACATTGATTTGTAAAAGGTGATCCAAAAAACTCAATCTCCTTTGATGTACATTGTACGTACACCCAGATCTTCCTCTACCAGGCAGGAGCCACTGTCACCTTCTTAGTTGGGTGTCTGTTGCCGGAGCTCCTATGTAAATGTAGCCTGCAATCAGTGTTTACAGGCTGTGTTTGCAAAGGGGATTGTTGCATACATTGTAACAATACAATTGTTTCAGTGTATTTAGACTAGCTCTTTTATATGCAGATCAAAGGGGTATTCTTTGATCAAATCACCCCTTCCCACCCAATCAGCCTGGTTTTTCTCATTGTGTAATACCATGCAATGTCTGCCTGTATCACAATCTGAAATCAAATACGATGGCAGTCCTATTTGGTTTTCATGACTTTTTTATTGTAACACTGAAAATGGAAATACACTTTTTTAAATAGCATTTCTAAAAAATCTGTTTTGTGCTTGAAACAAATTTATTCCATTTATAAATGTTTTCCCCAAAATGTTCTACAACTTTCATCCAGAATTCACACAGTTTTCCTATTGGGTTTAAGTTGTGTAAAAACATTTAAAAATCGACTCCTTAGTGTCATTATAAACGGTTCAGTGACATGACATTTTTCCTGCAGTGACACATATTTACTGGTTTAGTGATAAGACATTTTTTTGCAGTGACAGATATTTGCAAAGTTGAATGTCTTCCTTGTTTAAAGTTAGATTCTGGTATTTAAAAGAGAACTATGGCCCAACCTTTTTTTGGCCATAGTTCCCCTTAGTGAATGTCCTCCTGTGACCCTATGTCCTCCTGTGACCCAAAACTCAGCATGTAGCTATATAGCATATAGCGGGCTATATTGTCGGAATCCACCCCACTACCTGATTGACAGATGGCTCTGCCTCTCTAGAGCCAGCTGTGTCCTACCCTGTCTGTCCCTCAAGTCAGTGCTGGAGGAACGGAGAGTTGAGGGGGGAATCCCTGTGGGGAGCGATGACTGACAGTCAGAAGAAGATCGGGAACTGAGTGGTATGTGATTGCTCAGTTGTCGATCTATAGAGTCGACCTGTGACAGCTTCAGTGTCGCACATCGGCTCTAATTATGGGGATGAGTGTAATTCACTCTCCCCATAATTATCCTTTTATGTTGAGGTCTCCCACATCTTGATGGTTGAGCCATATAAGTGGCACTTCTGGGGTAGGATGCCTTGAACTGGAAATAGCCCAGGGCACAAGGTACACTTAATCCACCACTGGGCATATCACTTACACAAATATGGTTGCAATGGTGCAGTGTTTAGCCCTGTTGCCTTGCAGCTCTCTGAGGTTCTGTTTTCAGACCTAACTATGATTATATGTATATTGTTAGTATGTCCTTATATTTAAAGTGATATTAAAGTCAAAGAGGGGAGTTTATCAAAGCGGGAGCCGTCACAATCTCAAAGCAGCTGTGCATGACAACCAATCAGCTTCTCTCTTTCATTTTAACAACTCTGCTGAACAAACTGAAGATAGAAGCTGATTGGTTGTCCTGCGCAACTGCACCAGATTTTGTCTGCTCCAGTTTTGATAAATTCCCTTCAAAATGTTTTTAAGCTATTTCAAATGCTGATTAAATAATTTACAATGGATATTGCTCCTTGATTTAGAAAAGGGTTCATTTCCTGCAGAATCAGCTGATCCCCTGACCACTGGCCCTGATATCCTGGTTTAGGCTCCTTTTCCTTGTAGGATCCTGTGGAGCCACCCTTGTGTGTGCTAGTAAGCCGTGTGTGTCCCTACAAACACACAGGCACATCAAGGCAATCCACTTGTCTCTTTCCTCCCTCCTATCGTCTCCCATTTCTAAGCTAGTAGTTACATAGTTACATAGTATTTGAGGTTGAATAAAGACATTAGTCCATCAAGAGGATAACTGATGGAGACTGCACTGTCCCTTGTTATCTTGTACTGGACAGGATGTTCAGGGAAGCCGAGCTGAGAGAGTTGGAGTCAGCTGTTTAGAAACATGATGACTGTAAGTGCTTGGGAAAAAATTTAAAGAAATACTTTGTTGGACAATGTATATTTGTTTGATCTGAGTTAATTATTGAGAAAAAGATTGCGCGTTAAATACTACCATAAGAAACCTTTTCTGGATAATTAAGTTTTCTTCCTCATTCCAAAAACATTCTGGTTTATAAACTGCTTTGTGATTAAACTGTCGCTATCCCAAAGCAAGTATACGTGCAAGGATATCAAGAGCAATGAGTAAGCATCCTGGATCAGTTGGCTGTAGGTCTAGGGATAACAGCAGACACCCCTAAATTTCCCTTTAACATGAACAATGTATTTAAAGGAGAACTATGGGGTTAGGGCTTTTCCCCATAGTTCTCCGAAGGGTAACGGGAGGACACAAACTAGCGTCCTCCTGTTACCCAAAGCTCAGTATATCCCGCGAGCTGCAGCTCGCGGTATACTGAGACGCCGTAGCTGAAACGGATCCCGACAATTGTGTCTGGATCCGCCCAGCTGTGTGAGTGACAGCTGGCTCTGCCTATCTAGAGGCAGAGCCAGCTGTACCCGCCCCCTCCCCCGTCCGTTCAGCCAGTCAGCACTGGAGGATCGGACAGGGGATGGGAGAATCCAGTCACTCCCCTGTCACAGTTCTTTGCAGTTACAGGATCGAGAAGTGAGCGAACGCCAGTATGTGTTCGCTCACTTCCCGATCTACTGAGCCGACCTGTGACAGTTTCATTGTCACAGGTTGGCTCAGATTATGAGGCTGAGTGAAAAGCACTCACCTCATAGTTCTCCTTTAAACGTGCATGTCATGGGAATGATCATTACAAGAAACTCTCATTCCTTAGGCCTCGTTCGCACCAGGAGGCGTTCTGGCCCTATTGTGGATCGCATTGTGGCCGGCTCAGTTTGTTGTGGGGCGGGAGGGGGCGTGGCGATGCTTTGAAGTGAATGGCACCACAGCTACGATCGGCAGCACGGGAACGCAAGGCACATCAATGTGTCCAGTCCGGTCAGAATAAATAGCGCTTGCAGCATTTCTTCTGACCGGACGTGAAATATATCGGAAATATGTCCTGGCCTCCTTAGTATAATAGTTTGGGTCATGCAGCTTTGTAATGCTGTCTGGGTGACATTACAAGAGAATATATAGTATATATACTGTAGATATATAAGATATATTGTGCCATTTATATTTGTTTTATAAATTACTTCTTTAAAAAGTAAAAAATATAGACAATGGCTCTCCTAAAAATGGTATTGTAGGATCACAGCTCTCATTTTGAAAATTATATTTCTTTTTCAGACCTTAAAGCTATACAATGGCAAAACTGGTCCAACTCCCACCGAAGTTCCTTCCTAAGGAGTGGAGTATTGCTAACCAGACACGCTATGCCAACGCGGAGGGTCAGAGGTCCCGATCCGAGAGGCTGGTTGCTGAGAGTCAGAGACTGGTTGAGGAAGTTGAAAAGACAACGCAGAAAACTCAAAAGGATGTCAACAAGAAGCTAGGTATTGCTATTGCCTTGTATGACTTCCAGCTTTCTAACTTACCCATTCAAAACATCATCATCACAAGTGATTACCCCAAGCACTGCAGGGATTGGAGAATAGAGATGATGTTTGACATTTTTGCAGTAGTTATGCTTTGCAGTGCCAAACTAATATACGTCAGCGTCATTCTCCAAAATACAAATTGTAATTTTGATAATTAATAACATTTGTACACTTATCCTGCATTTTTTTTCTACAAAGAGCGGAAATACTGTATACTGAAATGTTAACACAAGGTTATGCTAACAACTGGGATTCGCACATGCTATAATGCACATTTTAGGCCTGAAAATTACTTAAAACCCCCAAACATTATACATTTTCTTAAAGCAAAGACCCTGTAGAATAAAATTATGACAATTGCACATTTTTGCGTTGCACAATATTACAAACAATCAATCCCCAGAATTTGGTAAAAAATGCCCTTAAAGGGTTATTAAACCTTCCGTTTTTTTTTTTGCATATATCTATCTAGCAAGCAGTGGATATATGCAAAACCTTTTTTTTTTTAAACGCTTTAAAAGAGGTTAATACTTACCTGTGTCTTCCCCGCGCGCTCCCGTCCAAAAATATGAAAATTCTCAGGCGGCCATAAAGGATATTGGGGCGGGCGCATGCACAGTTCAGATTTTCGGCCGGGAGACGAGGAGAGACACAAGGTAAGTCTATGGACGCGTGCACCCACATGCAGACACCGCGGGACAGGAAGTGCCAGCAAGCACAGATGAGTCAGTGACCCGCAGCAGCGCTGGAGGGACAGTTGAAAAGTACAGGAAAGAAGAAGAAGATTGGGTTAAGAGACATCATTTAAGGTAAGTGCTTACACTAACATTGGGGGAGGGGAAAAAAAAAATTCAATGTCACTTTAAGTTAATTTTATTGCCCAAAATGTTTTTTAAAATTGCGTGTGTCCGTAAAACGGCAACAAAATACCGTACCCCAAATTGTCCATAGGCGTAGCTGTAAAAGCCCGTACAGGTCATCATTTAGAGATATCCATGATTATTGGCCCTAGAATTATTGCTCTCACACTGGCACACGCGGCGATATCTAACATGGGTAGCGATCGCATTTTCGTACGTAGGTGCACCTGACATGTGTTTACATTTATAAGCATGCGCTCACAGGGGCTGGGGACTTTAAACTTTTTTTTATTTTTATATTTATTTGATTTAATCCTATTTTTTACTTTATTTAATTGCTATCACATAGGGGGGCTTACAATCCCCCCTATGTGATAGCATACTAATGGTGACAGGTTCTCTTTAGGTTATTTTAGTGGCCAATCAGACCCCTAATGTCACCTTTGCACTCCAAATAAGCTATTGGAGCAAGATCACGCTCCAATAGCTTATTGCCCTGCTTCTGCAGCCAAGCAATGACAGCTGAGGGACTGGAAGTGATGCAATCAGCATCGCTTTTGGTCCCATAGAGCAGGGAGGAGATCGGCAGCCTCCTTCCCCGCTTCCCACCAACACCCAACTCGCTGGTCCCGGGCCCGCAGGTGGAACAGTGAAGCCCAGTGTCGTGCAGGGGTACACACTGCACCAGCCCCTGCAAACGATCTTACAGCAGCTCAGCTGTCAGAATTGCTTCTAGTGTAATGCTGACAGTCTGCTTTACAAATGTAAATGCTATAGCCGCCGGGAGTCTGTTGAGATATGTTGGTGGCAGCAAAAGTTAGTTAATTTTTTGCATTCAATCATGCAATCAAATGTATTCAATAATGTAACTATTAACAATACTGGACCTTATTTGTGTATCATTTGGCTGTAGATCCTCAAATCATCTCTGAGTTGGTGCTGACACTGTCCTCCCTTCTGGAGGGTGGCTACTTTTGTCCCCCATGGTCCCTGTGTGTGTTGTAAAGTAGCCACCGCTCCAAGCTCACTTCCATGATGGACTACAATCTCAATACAAATTGGTAAACTAAACGTGAGATTGTAAATTTGGTTCTGGTTCACTCGCGTTGTGTATGCCATTTGTCTCCACAGAGCAGAGATTAGAGGAGATCCAGTTTTGGAAGAAAGAATTAGATGACAAGCTTGAAGACACAGTTAATGACATAGAACAGCTGCTGGCTTATAAAATTCGCCTGGAAAAAGCCTTCGAGAGCTGCCTGGAGCCTTTGTTCATTGCACAGCAATGCTTAGTGGAAAGGTAATCATACAGAAAATTACAACAAATAGCTAAAAATCCAAAGAGATGCTGGAAAGATGACT
This sequence comes from Nanorana parkeri, assembly GCF_000935625.1. Classification (NCBI taxonomy): domain Eukaryota; kingdom Metazoa; phylum Chordata; class Amphibia; order Anura; family Dicroglossidae; genus Nanorana; species Nanorana parkeri. The sequence continues at coordinate 775,662 of NW_017306537.1, forward strand.
TTCTCAACAGAAAAAAGTTAGGGATGCTAGTATTGCTAGTATAAAAGTTAGTATACTAGTATTGGTATCGGTGCCAATACCGAGTATTTGGTATCACCCCAATACCGGAAGCCGGGCGGCACGTCATGACCCGCCTCCCAACTTCCTGATTGATCAGGCTGCCAGGGGCGTCCCGAGGCTGGGTGACAACCGGAGCGGTAAACGGGTGTCACCCCGCCCACTCGCCGAGACGTCATCGCAGCGATCTTTTGATACCTGCCGGCGGCCATCTTTGTGTTGGACGCCGGCAGAAAGAGGAGGGGACAGTCCACCGGCGGGATAAGGTATGCCGCCGGGTCCCCTACTCTCTCTCCTGTTACTGTCGGGCGTTCGGTCCATGACCGAGCGCCCGACTTTTCAGAGGGGGGTGACACCAAAATGACTCCTCCAATGGTGTCATCCGGGTGCGGGCCGCATCCCCCTCGTGACGCCACTGCAGGCTGCCTACCAACAAGTGAAGCCAATCTGGAAGCCAGACAACACGTCATGACCCGACTTCCCGATTGGCTTCACCAATTGGTAGGCATCCTGGCTTCCTGACCAATCAGGAAGCCAGTCTGCCTCGCAGTGTCATGATGGAAGTGAAGCCGGTGTTCTTTCGATTGAACAACAGCTTTCCAGGCAAGCAGTCATGACCCGCTGAAAAATATTACCTTACCTTCTTTGACAAAGCCCTTTGTGCAGATTCCATGCCACTCTGAGCAGTTTTAGAGAGAAAGTAGTGACCAGTGACCAGTGAAAACCAGTGACGTCAGTGAGCTGGGTGGGAAGCCACACAGAGAGAGCGTCACAGGTTGCTAAGAGCTCTTAGCAACCTGGGACACTGTGGCTGCCATATATGGTTTGTTAACATTGAATATGGAAGGGTTAGCACCTTTGAGTTTTTTGCTGTCTATGTGACCACTAGGAAGATTCACCCGCCCTTTTGGTCCTATTGACCATATGTCTGCTACACAAAGTTCTGGGAAAACCAACATGTTTGCATTTTCATAGGAACAGGAGGTGAGGGGAAATCTTCAAATAACCTGTTCTAGTTACAACTGACATTTTGTCTTCCTAATATGTCTGTAGGAGATGAAATCTCCTGAAGAAGACACAAACAGAAAATCCAGAAACTGAAATGGGTTCACTACTTTATTCAACAGTAAAAATAAAAGTTTAGACTTTACACTTTGTTTGCCATGCACGTGTGACCACTTTGGGTGATGTGGATGACGTTTTCGTGACCTATATGTATTACTCTTGAAATGTGTCTCTATGATTGTTGACACTGTTTAAACAAATCCTTTTGCAGAGAGAAAAGAGTTGGGATAGATCTGGTTCATGATGAAGTAGAAAGAGAGCTCATCAAGGAAGTGGAGGTGATCCAGGGGGTGATGGTGCTACTGCAGAGGACTTTAGAACAAATTACTGAGCAGATAAGGTGAGTTATTGTATTTTATCATGTTTGTTTGCCAAAGCTGACACAGAAGAGATGGTGCCATAAGCAGTAAGGTTATTGTGATTGATCAAACATAAAACAGAACTCCGGGCAAAAATGTTCTTAACCCTTGCAGTAAGGCTACCCACGCACTGTAAGGGTTAAGTGCTCGTTTTTGCCTGGGTGCTAAAAAACCCCCCAAAATAAGTTACACTCACCCAAACTTTGGAGTCAGCTGGCTGCTTTTACAGTCCCTGAAGTCCTCCTTCACTGCAGTGATGCTCGGCTTCCTCACATCCTGTGTACAGAACATGATGGCTCAAGGATCCTTAGACCACTGCAGTGGAAGGGGAGAGAGGCTCCAATTAATTAACAGGCAGCGCTCCGTCAATGACAGGTTACACAGCGGGAAGGCTTTCCCTGCTGTGTAACCTGTTACAAGCCGCTCTGAATGGAGAAAAAGCTGTCAGCTTCAGACTTGAAGCTGACCGCTTTTTTCTTCATTATGCTAGGTGAGGCTGTGCCTCACCTGCCTCCCCTGACCGCACGTCCCTGGGTCTAAGAGCAAGCTGGCTCCGAGGATCAAGTCAGTATAATTTTTTTTAGCACCTAAACAAAAATGAGCAGAAAGGTTAAGAACATTTTCGCCCGGAGTTGTAATTTAAATCACTTAAAGTAGATCTGTGACCAAGCTATGGACATTGAATCTTTGCAGGAGTAAAGATCAGTGATCCACTGCTGCAGGTTGCTCCCGCCTCCAGCTGGTCGTGTCACAGCACCTCACGGCAATACGCGCGGAATCGTGGTGTTGCCTAGGTGTGAGCCTAGCCTTACAACAAAAGCTATTAGAAAATGTCCTCCTGTGACCCAAAAGAGTACCAACGCCAAAAAAGGTTTGGCCATAGGTCTCTTTTAATGTAAACAATCTTCCAGCCACATAGAACTCAGACAGCATGAAGTGAGCATCTGCCGAACTAAGACAGCAATGTTCCATAGAGTTACCTCTTGGATATACTGCACCTATTGCACTCTCGATGTTATATTTAACCCACTTTAGGACCTTGAGCAAAGGAGATTCATCGTCAAAAACTTCAACAAATTCCCTAGGGTGTATTCCCTATGTCCTCTTGCTGGAGGATCCATCAAACTGATAGCGGGACTTCCTCCTCATTACAGCAGAAGCTACAAAGCTTATGAACAGCGTCCAGAGCGCAAGCTGCATTGAGAAATATCATGAAACCTCATTATTGTTACTTTAGTTACTTTTTTAAAGTGGTGGCCTTTGATCTTTCTATGATGTCAATAAAGCAACCCTACCATTAAAAATAAATACAATCTGTTTCTCTTTAACCAATTATTAACCCTTAGTTACTCTAATCAACTGTAATTAACTCCTTCCTCCCTTTCTCCTTTTAGTTATTAATAAAATCTGCTTTTATTGTTACTTCATTTTTTATTTAATTTTTAACAATTGAAATTGAACTTGTTTTACTTTGCCTGGTTTGTAAATTCTTTTAGGGACGTATTTAAAAAAGATCTGCAAAATATTAAAAAGTCTTTATTTTACTTGTTGATAACTACAGTGCTTTTGAACAGTTGAATTTATTACTAAAGCCCCTTCTAGTGGTTACCTGTATGTTTAACAATTGTGGTCCTTACTGAATAGCTGCAGAAATAATGTGATAGGCAACCTTGAGATTATCGTTTTCAATCATAGGCCATTTTGAGGCTGTATTGTTTTTAGTGATAAGCTGGCTTGAGATTGTATTGTTTTCAAGGATAGGCCATCCTAAGATTGCATTGTTTTTTGGTCAGTCTGGGCAGAGTGATAGGCTTGCATTGAGAGGCCTGCATATGCTAATAAACAAGCATGGTTGCCTTCTAGTTTTTTGTTTTTTTTAATTAAAGACTATAACAGAAACACCAAGTGGTGTAGAATACCTGCAACAGCTGAGAAACAACAAAGCAACTGGCCGCTGGAAAGGTAAGTATATTCCCTCTTCTTTTAGTAGCTACAAGTGACCCTGGACTAGTAGTTTAGATATATGCGAGCTGCCATTGCTGACTTGTTTCTGAAGGTGCATGCATCAGGGCTATCACCGGTATCATGGCTTCACTACTTAGGCCCTGTTCACACCTTTATGTTTTGTCGCGCGTTCAAGGCTCTATGAACGCTCGACAAAACGTACAAACATGAAAATCCCATTGTTTTCTATGGGTATGGTTCACACCTTTCCGTATTTCCGCCCGTCTGAAACGCCCTACAAAACGGCCTACGCTCAAACAAGTACATGTACTTCTTTGGGCCGTTTTTGTTGGGTGTTTCCATTGGGATACAGCCAAGTAGCCCTCGGAAACGCGCGTTTTTATACCGCGAATCGCGGTAAAAAAAACACGCGACAAACGCGCGACAGACGGGCATATTCAATACGCCTAGGTGTGAACCCAGCCTTAGTGTTTTATTGATCCAGAACAGGCATGTTTGTAAGGCCCCTTTCACACGGCAGCTCTGATCGGGTCCGCCTGTCAGTTTTTCAGACCGACCCGATCAGATGCCCAATTCAAGTCTATTTCGCAGCGTCCATTTACACCGGGTTACCCCCGGCTAGGTCCAGTAAAACAAATGGAACAGTGTTTTCCGTTTTGCCGGACCGGATTGTGGGTAATCTGATTTAAATGGACACATGTTAGTTTACATCCACTTCCCCATAAACTGGCATGGGGTCTGGTAATTGCAGTTTTTTCCTCCATCGCGAGATGGAAGAAAAAACTGTATGGACACGGATGTCACAGCGGTGACATCCGATCCCTACTGCTGTGATCAGGAGAGGAACCATATGGATCCTCTCCTGATCAGCCCATGTGAAAGAGGCCTAAGGTGTCTCAGCACCTAATGTGCACATGATTGTTTGGGATTAGTGGAGTAAAGGTAGCCATACACCTGCCGATTACCGTACGATAATCGCGGGAAATCCCGCGATCGTCCGATAATCGGCAGGTGTATGGAAGGTGTGCGACCGTTTCTACTGTAAGGTCGCACGTCTTTTGTCTTACAAGCACGTTGGAAAACTAGCCGAAAATCATACGGTTTTCGGCGGGTTTGTGGCGTGCTCGTAAGACAAATGCCGCACGGGCCGGTGTGCGCAATCGCACACTGCCCGCTCAGCACTGCAGTCATGGAAAGCCCTCTCCTCCGCGACGCGGGCTTGCGATGATCTCAAGTACGATCTGCATGTCCAAGATGGGCAGGTCGTAGGAGCTTTTAATTACCTTACCACCATCGCACGATGAAAGTCGTGCGATGGTTGTAAGGTGTATGGCCAGCTTAAGGGTCAAGATAGCAGCCTTGAACCATGTAAATCTGCAGTGGCAGCTCCCATATTGCAATGCTGACAGATTCTTTTACTAAGACTGTTAATTCTATTTAAATGCAGGACTGTGAATCACAGTCTGTGATGTTTGTTCATTCATAACGCTGTTTCTCTGATACCTGCAGGTTGAGCCGATCCGCTAAATACTACCTGGAAAAGGATCTGAAAGACAAGTTCCAGGCTTTGAAAATCGATAATCAATGCAGCACATTAACAAACAATACTCCAGACATCGGATATGCTTCCAATGTTGTGACAATCCAGGGAAAGTAAGAAGTCTTGAATTAAAATTTGTACAACTATGAACTGATTCATTCATTTAGGTGGCAATTATTTGGAGGATAAACAAAGCAATATAAGTATCCTCATATAGGTATACAAACATATTCATGTGTCCATGTGCAGATTTAAAGCATTATTCTACAGAGGTGAACAGCGATGACAGTCCATTGCAGGAATTCTGTTTTAAAGGATATGTGCACTTATCCTTTTTTGCTCCCCTCCCCTCTACAGACACATACTTACCTTCTTCTATACTCTACATTCTTCAGGGACCTGCCGAAGGGCGCACAGTGGGTGCCGTTGTCAGCACCCTTTTTACTGTCATCAGCTAATCGAAGGAGCCGGTTGGAAAATCTTTGAACGAACAGAGTTGGCAGCCAATGAGCTGCCGACTCTGTTAGGGTATTCCGACAAAGACCGCTGTCAGAATACAAAGGAAGCAGCTCGTAAGCGTTGATGGAAGAATCTGTTCTATTTTTTTTTTTCGTGCAACCTGCAGGTTGAACGAAAAAAATAGAACAGTGTATAGCCAGCTTACGTATGTAAGAATGTGTATACGGGGAGATTAAATGCAATTGCACACTTATCCTTTAGGCCCCGTTCACACCTAGGCATTTTGTGGTTCAATGCTCCAAAACGCTCAACACAAGGAATCCCATTGTTTTCTATGGCCCCTGTTCACACCTGAGCATTCTGTGCTTTGTAGCAAAACAGCTTGAAAAGGATTTTAGCACTTTGTCCACATAGACTTTAATGAAAATGCCCTAAAAGATGCGTCACAGGCATTTTTTTTATCTTTTTTTTTTTTTCTGCATTTATGCACGATATTACAGATACTATTGCTTTCCATTGGGCCAAATAGAAAAACACCTTTGAGCCCATTCACACCAGGGCGGTTGCGGATCAGCGAGGTTACCGCACTGATCTCAAAAGGGAGCTTTTGGGAGTTATTAATTGCGTTTCAGCGCTAAAATGCAATTAAAAACGTTCCAAACTGCGCTGATCCATTGAAAGCTGTATGGAAACCACACTGATCAGTGCGGCAAAAATAGTGCAGTTTGGGCAGGGGGCGGTTGGGATTGCGCGGGCCCACGCGATCGCATGAACGGTCCCCATAGCAATGTATGGGATCATTAATGTTAGCGAATCCACGCGGGCCGAACCGCCCTGGTGTGAACGGGGTCTGAAGCTGAATGCCTGCAAAACTGATTAAAATAGTTTTTTGTTTAAAGTCTGAAAAAGCCAATGGTTAGGTGTGAACAGGGCCTTAAGGACACATAAATCTTATTTGTGCTGCATCTAGACTGGCTTATTACCATGAAAACAGCCAGTATTAAAACCCTATACGGGGGCCTACATACATAAGGGAATATTTTCCCTATCTAGGCCTCATCAACAGGGTAGACATAGAAAAAGGCGTAGAGAAATTCAGTTACTTATTTTGTTTAGTGATTACCGAATCTGTGTTCCAGAGAGGAAATCCTTAAGGGCTTGTTCACACCAAATGCAGACCAGATCTGCATGAGTTTCTGCACACGCAGTGCAGTGTGTAAAACCGCGTTTTTTATGCGTTGCGGGCCGTTTTTGGTACAAAAAAAATGGTCTTTTTTTTTAGTTTAAAATAGGCTTTCAGTGCGTTCCAGTGCGTTTGCATGCGTTTTTGATGCATTTGCATGCGTTCCAGAGCAGGTAAAATAGGGCTTGCTGCAGTTTTTTTTACATGCTCTGGAACTGAACGCTGCGGTGTTAACTAGAGCCCAAAATACCATTGGAATACATTGGACTCAGTTTTGATCCGGTCTGTAACTACTCTGCTCCTGGAACGCGCTTGGTGTGAACAAGCCCTAAAACTTGCATCGTTAGTAAATCTTGATGACAGGTTTGTGAACCTTATGCTCTAATATAATCTCTCAGTATTGAATACTCTAAGCATTATTTTGTATACTTCCAGCTCAGTAACCCCGGTTGAATGGGAGGATTTCAGCAACACAAATATTGTGAATGCTGAGAAACAGAGAAACAATTCAGTTTCTCTTCGGGCCCTTATTGACAGCATCTTGTCTGAAACAGCCAGCGATATGCGAAAGCAGTGTGATACTGTCAACGTTGCCCTGAAAAACCGCGTGGCAGAGACAAAGGATGCAAAGAGTAAGCTGGAAGTGCACTTAGCTAAGGTAAAAAAAAAAAGCATTCTGAAAATATTCGATGCTGTACCATTTATATGCATTTTTCTTAATTTCGCAGCCCCATCCACTGCAGGGCAGGTCTGAAAACCTTATTAAAATACTATTTCATCCTTTGTTGCGGATAATGGGGGTTCTATGGGTATGTAGTGAACCCTGCGTGCCAAAGGTTTGCGGAATTTGTGAACTAAAGCGGCAATTTGCCAGACCTAATTCTTTGTAAACATAATGCGCTGCCTGCCCTTTGAACTTAGGTCAGCTGGCTTAGAAGGGCCAATAAGGGGGCTTTTTGGATAAGCTAGCCCCCTCACTATAAAAGAGTGGGCTCCCAGCAGCCATATTGACAATGTGCTTTAGCTGTGATAGTGAAAGCATAGGAGTGCTGCTGATAAAGTACATACAGAAAGAATAGTGTAGGGCTCGTAGGCATGGCAGGTCTAGTAGTAGGTGCAAAGCCTTACTGAATGTCCTGTAGGTAGCAAAATTCTGTGGGGGTAATTTATCAGAATCTGGAGCAGTTGCTCATGGCAAGCAATCAGCATCTCTCTTCAGTTTGCTCAGGTAAGATTTTAAAATGAGAGAGAGAGAAGCTGTGCAACCTGCTCCAGGTTTAATAAATCCCCCCTATGTATCTTGGAGAATTTTTTCATCTTTTGTTACATCCTAATGCTGATAATGTCCTGCAACCAAATGACAACAGCCTGTCCCTGGCCACATGCACTACAACGATAACAGGTTGCATGTGTTTTTTCACAGTTCATATTTCCTAATTTTTGCTGGCTGGGAATTTTTTTTTCATATGCCTTTTTTTTTTTAAAGGGGACCACCCATAAAAAAAGGAAGGTCTGCTCTATTAGAAGCTCTCCGCCACCAAGCCAAGATGAAGAGGCTTTTGGGGATGTTGAGAAGAGCGAGAAGACTTCTTATAGTTCAGAGCAAATTAAACTATTTCTCCATACTCAAACAACACATAAAAAAAATGTTTGTGAGCCAACTCTAATCTCAATAACGGTGGTGATGTAGCCACTAGCCAGGAGGTGCCTCAGAAGAATTCTGGCCTGTCTGTCAACCAGTGGTGAGCAATTAGACAGGCAGGCACAGTGAAGGGGGACGCCCAACATGTTCCTGGCTGGCTGCCATAATTACCAGAGGCACTAAAGGTCCTGGGTTCTGAAGTCTATTTTTATGATGAAGTGTGCATACTGAATTTTGTTTCTCTCTATACCAAACGTATTCTTACAAAGTAGAATAAAGAGATGAGCACATCTAATACAGTAATGCCAATGTCTGTAGATTAATATGTAGTCATTGTTTTGAGAAGATGTCTTTTCAAACATTTATTTCTAAGGTTATGGATGAGATCACTTCACAGGAGAAGAACATAGAAAGCCTTAAGAAAGCCATTGCCGATAAGGCAGGTCCAATCAAAGTGGCCCAGACCCGCCTGGGGACAAGAAAACTGAGGCCTAATGTAGAGCTTTGTGGAGACCCTGTCCAGTACAGACTCATCAGTGAGGTTCAGGAGATTTCCACAAATGTTGAAAGGTTAGAAAAACCTGATGTTCTCTTTTATGTAAATTTTTGGTCACAAGATTCTTGGTTTGTGTTTCTCTACATTCTAAATACACCTGGAAAAAGATTGGTAGGGATATATATA
>NW_017306537.1:784789-800435 GCF_000935625.1 Nanorana parkeri
ACATCTAAAAATGCACAAATGATGAGTCCCTTGACTAATCCCTTCTTCTGACAAAAACAACTGCTATTTAGTTTCTTCTATATCACTTCTGCCTGTATGATGGTACTATACTCCACTGGTTTTCACTATCCTTCTTCAGAATAGACAATTAGAATATTCCACTAGATCTTCCAAGCTCATCTGCTGTGATAGTTTAATGCTCAACTCTGGCCTTGGGCAACTCTGGCAAAGAATAAAACTTACCATTGCCGTGGGGCTACCCCCACAATGTAAGGGTTAAAGGAGAACTATGAGGTGAGTGCTTTTCACTCACCTCATAGTTCTAGCCGACCTGTGACAATGAGACTGTCACAGGTCGGCTCAGTAGATCGATACCGCGAGCTGTATACTGAGCTTAGGGTGACGGGAGGATGCTAGTTTGTATCCTCCCGTTACCATAAGGAGAACTATGGGGGAAAGCCCTGACCCCATACTTCTCCTTTTAAGTGCTCATTTTGTCTAGGAGACCCAAATAAAGCTGTTTTACTTACCTCATCCCAGCTCCCATGCTGGTCAGCGCTCACTTCTTCTCTCCCTCCGCTCCGAATGTTGGAATGTCCCTCAGTATCCTCACATCCCCATTGGACCGGCATAAGACATGATGATGTCAGCGGTCCTTAGAACTCTGGCGCGAAGAGGCTGCGGAGACCAGTCTAGCAGCTTGGACAGAGACGGTGGGAGCAGGAATCGGGTAAGTAAAACAGCTTTAATAACATTCCCTACACATAAACAAGCAATTAACCCTTGCAGTGTGGCAGTGGGAGCCCCAATGCAAGGGTAAGTTTTTTGCTTGCCCCGAGATGTCACACTTCCCTGTGCCATGATCCGGCGCCAGGTTTTGGTTCCTGTCCCAGGTGCTCGGCTTCCTGCCAATCAAATCTGAACCTCTGTGTTACATTTTTTGCTCGCTTATTTCTTAGTGTTCTAGCAATATGCCATTTGACTTAGCTGGACCCCCTGTGTGCGAATTACTAATAACCTGCTTTGTTTATTGTGTCTCCTGTCATTCCCTTGTGCTCCCTGTGAAATTTGTCTTCCTCCTGTGTGGCTGTTTGTCCTTGCAGCCTCGCTCCTCTGTTATCTCCGTATAGGCGTGTTGTGCTGCCTTTCTGTGGTCTCCTTGTGTTCCCTTCCCATTGTTGTTTGGATTCCTGCTCCTGTGTCCCTCTATATCCTGGACTGCTGTCTGTGTACAGGCCTTGCCCTGTCTGTCTTTGTGTCCTGAGCCCCGATGCTGCAACCAGTTCCCTGCCACCTGGAAGGTGTCCAGCAGCCAATCATCCTCATCATTAGAGGCTCTGTGGAAAACCTGACCCTTCTTAGATCCTGCTCCTCTAGTGCGTCCCCAAAAACACACAGACTCTCAAGCCCTCGTTCACACCTGAACGTTTTGTAGCGCGTTCTACGCTCGACGAACGCTACTCAAAAATATAAATCCCATTGTATTCAATGGTCTCGTTCCCACCTTGGCGTATTTCCGCCCGTCCCTAACGCGCTACAAAACGGCCCACGCCTGAAAAGGTACAGGTACTACTTTGGGCCGTTTTGTTGCGGGTTTCCATTGGGATACAGCCAAGTAGCCTTCGGAAACGCGCGACGGTCGTGCGACTTTTTTACCACGAATCGCGGTAAAAAAACGCGCGACAGACGCGCATATGCAATACGCCTAGGTGTGAACGAGACCTTAGTCCTCAAGCTTCCTGTGACCAACATTCCAGACATCACCTCAGCCAGCAACTCTAACCCACTCTGCAAGACCCAGAGCTCACACGAACCAGTGCCCCGGACCCCAGATCGTGACATGAGATGGGTTCTAATTAGGGATGCACCGATACCGGTATTTTGGTACCGAGTACGAGTACCGATTAATTTTTTTCGGTACTCGCCGATACCAATTACCGAGTAACGGAAGTCCCATTCAGGAAGCCAGGTGGCGTGTAATGACTCGCCACCTGGCTTCCTGATTAGCCGGGCAGCGTGTAAAGACTCGGCACCCGGCTTCCTGATTAACAATCAAGTCTGTCCCCACTTACCTTGTCCAGCCTGTCACCCCCCCGGGCCTCTGCAGCCAGAACGCCGTCTTCCTCCTGTACCCAGCCGGAGCCGTCTGGCCGGCCAATCAGGAAGCCGGGCGCCGTGTAATGACGCGACGCCCTGCTTTCTGATTGGCCGGGATACCAGCTCCCTCGTCATGGGATAACGAGGGAGCATGAAGCCAGCTTCCCAGCCAATCAGAATGCCGGGCGCTGCGTCATTACACGGCGCCCGGGTTACTGATTGGCCATCTTTCCGACCAACAAGGGACGAGAGAGCATGGAGACGCTTCCCGGTCAATCAGGAAACCGGGCAGCGTGTAATGACGCGCTGCCCGGCTTCCTGATACCGGAAGTAATCGTGCTAGGCATTGGAGCATTTGGGCGAGTACGAGTACTCGCCCAAATACTCATATCGGCACCGATAACGATACCAGTATCGGTATTGGTGGATCCCTAGTTCTAATATAGATTTTCTTCTTTAAATGGAAAAAATGCCAACTGTTTGTCTTTCTGTTTGCAGACTGCGTGAAACTCTGAGCCATGCAGAAGCTGAGTTGAAAGGCCTGATCCGTAACCAGCTATCTTTAGAAGAGGAAATTCAAGTTAAAGAAAATTCTCTATACATTGATGAAGTGATATGCATGCAGATGAGAGAAACCATATCAATCAACAATTTCTAATGTTTGTTTTGCTGTTATTTATTTTAATGCACAATTTCAACAAACTCAGAATAAAATATTTTTGTGCGGTGGCCAGTTGTCTTCTGACTTCCATAAATATCTTGTATGGAGAAAGCATCACAAGTTGATTTACCTGGTAAATAAAATAAAGAAATAAACGGAACCACTAAATCACAAATACTTTAAAGCTATACTACAGCGTATTAGACGGTAACACAAATATGTAAACATAATGAACATAAAGTGGATCCCATGACATGGCCCCAAAACTAAAGGGAAACCATTAAAGTTTTGGGTCACTTTCATTTTTTGTGATTTGCCTATTCAGGACACAGCAACCGGTTTTCTTCAATCCCCCAGTCCCCTTCTCTCCCCCACTGCTCCACTCAGTGAAGGGAGCTGAAATAATACCCAGTATTACCCTGTGTGTGGAGGAGCACTTGACTCACCTTGGTGACACTGCTGGACCAACCAGAGTTGTCACACGACGATTCTGTAGTATACCTTAAACAGGACTTTTCTTTGCTCCCAGTGGCTGAACAGAGCAGCCACTGGGAACAAAGAGTGAAGGTTGTTATGGTATAGGGAACATCTAGAAATGTTAAAAGAAAACTATGACCCAACCTTTTTTGGCCATAGTTCTCTTAAGGATCACAGGAAGATATATACTACTGTATGTCGTCCTGTGACCCAAAACTCAGCATGTAGCAGACTATTGCCCGCTATATGCTGACAGTGCAGAGCCACGCTGTAGCCGGGACGGATCCCTACAATATTGTCGGGATCCACTCCACTGGCTGATTGACAGCTGGCTCTGCCTCTATAGAGGCAGAGCCAGCTGTGCCCGCCCAGTCCGCACTGGTGGGATGGAGAAGGGAATCCCTGCGGGGAGCGGTGGCTGACAGTCACCACTCTCTGCAGGGAAAAGGTCCGGAAATGAGCGATCGGCGGTATGTAATTGCTCAATTCACGATCAATAGAGTCGACCTGTGACCGCTTCAGTGTCACACATGGGCTGTAATTATGGGGAAAAGTGTATTTCACTCTCCCCATAATTCTTCTTTAATTGTTCCTAAGCAGGACCCTGAAAATGAACTTATTGTCTTCAACTCTTCTTGAATAATAGCAGTGCATGTGAAGGTGCCTAGATACTCCTGTGCCTACAGCCCCCTAGCTGTATATCTGCAGTGTGAGATCTAAGGCACTGCTGCATCTGACTACTAGTATGTGTCCCTTTAAGAAAAAGTATTGGCAATTGGTATCGGCAAGTACCCGAGGGAACATATTGTACTTTGTCTTGAAAAAATGGAATCGGTGCATCCCTAATAACCACACGGGTCCATTTCTTTCAATACTTTGAAACAGGGGCGTCCTGAGGCTGGGTGACACCCGGAGCGGTAACCGAGTGTCACCCCGCCGAGACGTCACTGCGTGCGCGATAACGTCATCACGCAAGCGCGGCAGTATTCTGATACCTGCCGGCGGCCATCTTGGTGATGGACGCCGGCAGAGAGAGGAGGGGGCAGTCACCCGGCGGGATAAGGTATGCCGACGGGTACCCTCCTCTCTCCTGATACTGTCGGGCGTTCGGTCCATGACCGAGCGCCCGACTTTTCACAAAATGACCGTAAGTCATTTTGGTGTCACCCCTCCAATGGTGGCACCCGAGTGCGGGCCACACCCCCCTTGTGACGCCACTGCTTTGAAATATCCGGGGATGGCTAGGCACTCCAAACGCTACAAGAGTCCTCTTGCAATGGATTGCATATTCACAGATCTCAAGCTCCCAGCTCTTTCCATCAGTCACAGTGACATCACTTGAACCTCTCAGAAGCATCAGAGCTCTGCGTTAAATTCATTTTGTTGGGGGGGGGAGAGTGTTTGTTTACAAACAGCTTTTTCCAGTCATTTGTGTTGGGGAGGGTCTTGTCAAGAAGCAGCCTTTTGTTTGGCATGGAAGGTGCATTCTTAGGAGGGTTCCTTTTTATTAGGACCTCCCTCTGGTGGTAATACCGCAAACTCAACGGCATTCCGCTGTGTATCACTAGTGTTGGAGGGCTCACACCCCTCCAGCCATGTGACTACCCATAAATCTATGTAGAGTGCCAGTCAGCTATCTCTAGGGAAGCTGAATTGCATGACTTCCACACATATTTGAACACCCTCGTCGGACCACATGACCCTCCCATGTGGCCAAATCTCAAAATCTAATTGGCTGAAAAGGTGGGCGTTCCATCCGGCCCCTTTTCTCACGTGACTTTCAGCAACCGAATCCAAGACGGAGCCAGCAGACAGCCGCGGGAACTGACGTCACGCCTTCGGCAGGCAAACACAGGCTGCGGGAGTCCTTTTGAAACGAATTTGTGGGCGTGGTGTGCGCTCGTTGCCTGGTTACACGGGATGTGACGGCTAGGGGATAGCGAGCGCGTAGCAAGCTGGGTATTTAAGGCCTGGCGCGGCGCGCGGGGGATCATGTGTCCGTCCAGCGGGCACGGAGGAGGGCGGTGGGTAAGGTTGAAGCGGGCGCTTCGGACGTGGCGGAGTCAAGAGATCCGACCGATTGTGCTGCTCGTTCCCGCGGCCCTGTGTCTCCTCCTAGTGTTCTACTGCTTCCCTGTGCTCAGCGCTCTGGTGCTGTGTGCGGCCGGCGCCTGGCTTTATTACAACTCGGGGCCGCACGTGTGGCGGTACTTAGACTGGAGGCAGGTAACAGGAGGAGCTCCGGGCAGGCGGCAGAGGCCTGCGGGACATAGGAGGCAGAGGGAACCGGGCCTGAGGTGGACTCCTTCCTCCTTGTTGTTACTCATGGGCAGCTATCTGGGCAAGCAGGAGCCCCCGGCCCGGGCAATGGGCAGAGGAACCAGGGAATTAAAAGAGAGGCTATCCAGACCTAATCCAGCTGTGCCAACCCCAGCCAGGCGCCTGTCATTCAGGTGGGTATTCTGTGTGAGCTCATGAAGACATGACTGGTCATATGAATGCTGTTTTTATTGTAACGGTGCAAGTTTAACCTTAGATTACAAGTCCCTGGTTGGGCTGTTTCCATGACCTCAGATTGAGATTATTTAGTCCTCAATCACACCTGTGTGTATGTGCATCAAAATCAAATGTGTGTGTTCGCAGAATACACGAAATGGGCATGCTATTCCATTACCAGCTAATAACACCCTGAACACGACCTGGCAAACGTGCATGGGAGGAAATGTGACATGCGTTCCCGCTACACTCTGTTGAAAATGGGGTCTATTCACACCACATCTAGATTACCTCCAGACCAGACTGTTTCCGGACCCAAAATGTATCCCTATGCTATTTCTGGCCTCTGTTCCCACCAGCGCAGTCCGTTCTAGACCAGAAAAGTATACTGCTTGTCCTATTTTGTCTGGTCTGGAATGCACTGGGACGCATTGGAACGCACCTGTAAGACCATTTTAAGCTAAAAAAAACAACAATTTTTTTAAATTGCTGCAAAAATGCAATGCACTATGTTCCAGATCTGGTCTGGAAAATGGTGAACCTCAAGCTGGATTTGCACCTCTACGGTTTCTTTGCCTGTCACTTCAATTTGATGTGCGTTGGTTTCCATTTTCAATGAATGTTTCCAATGCACTTTGCATTGGGTGTCAGTGCATATTATGGGGGGCTTTTGTCTTCTATTCAAACTTCCCTTAAGGAAGGGGTGTCCCCAAAAGGTTAGTTTTTGCTGTCAAATAAGATGTCTTGTCCATAAGGCCCCATTCACACCAGGGCGGCTGCGGATCAGTGCGGTTTCCGCGTGGATTTTAAAAAAAGCTGTTTTGGGAGTTTTTCAATTGCGTTTCAGTGCTGAAGCGCATTTAACGCCCCGCGTGGTTCCAGTGAAAGCAGTACGGAAATTGCACTGATCAGTATGACAAAAAAGGTTCAGGAGGCAATTCGGGCGGTGGTTCGGGCCGCACGGTATTATGTCACCATAGCAATGTATGGGATCGTTCATGTCAGCAGCCGAACCGCCCCTGTGTGAACGCGGCGTAACTAATTTTTTGTGTGATTGTGATATGATTGGACCATGTATGTCATGACGCACAACCAAATGCATGTACTGAGGTGAGCTTTCTATTGAAGTCAATAGAAACGCATCAAAGAAAAATGCACATGTGCACATTGATCCTTAGAATCTGACCTGCAGGTTACCCCCCATCGTCTGACCTGCAGGTAACCTCCAAGTGAGTTTTTGCATTTAGAATTCAGTCTGGTACAAAGAAACGCCCATTGACCCCAGGCCCTTATGTAACTTTACATAGTTTGCCTTGCCTGATGTGTCGCTGTATCGGGCTCAGTGGTCATCTAGGGTGTGATTACTAACCTGTGCACACTTCATATAAATCACATTCATAGGATGGGAGATATTTGCTCATTTAAAGAAGCTAACACTCAAATAAGGATCTTGGGTTTAGTGACCTTTACATCTGAAGTTTAATCTGCTTAATTTTTTGCTTCCCTGATCCCCCCAACCCATCAACATGATGACATTTTTTAATAGAACTTTTTTGTTTTTGTTTTCATTACATACCTTATTTTAGACCCAGTGATGACATCTTTTGTGCTTCTCTCTGGAATGTGGGCAGATCATGGCTGGTGTGAGAGACGGCAGGGTGCTGCACATAGCTTCCTGAAAACATCACTGCACCTTGCCTCAGTACTTCTCTCGAGCCATTATCCCTGATGCAAACAGTTGGCTGGCACTTGGGACGAGTTATGTAAATATGATAATGCATGATGGGTGGATGTCAGTCTGCATGAGTGGCCTTTTTAGGCAGGATGTATTTGCATGCAGACTGCCCAAGATAATACCCGCGTATGACACTGGGCCTCTGTAATTGAATGAACTGAAATCCTGTGAATGAAAGAGGCAGGCCAGTCATGTTAGGGTTGGAGAGGAAGGAGCTGGATGATGGATGAGGCAGGCTCTCTGAATTCCTGCCGCTTCTAATGCACGCTGTGAGAAGCTCGGTGTGAAGTGAAATTGGAGTAAACCATACAAGTGCAAGAGAGTATCCTGTGTGACTGTGCCGAGTTCAGCTTTAAAAGTTGCAGTGAAATCACTAAAAATATAGCTCATTATTTGTTTGCTAAAGCTTTCTGAATTGAGTCTATTGTGTGGGTCAGGCAGCTGTCGGGTGAGTTCTGCCCTAATAACTGCATCTTCCATCTTCGGCTTGCACTTGTCACCAGTGTTAAATCTTTAAAAGCATTTTAAAAATGGATGCTAGGTATAAAAGGAACCTAACAAACTGGAAGCCTAAACCTTACTCTGCTCTTCTAGATTCTTGTCTGCTAAAAGAAGCCCTGAAATACTTGGTCTGCCTCAAGTGGCCTAGATCACAGCCAGATGCATACCTACTGCCATTAGTCACATGATCTTTAATGAGGGGGAAGGATAAGTGCCTTGGATTGGCCAGTGCTGACTGTTACTGATACCTTTTTAGAGTTCTAACGTGATGGATGCCTAGATTAGGTGACAGGTACAGTGGAGGACAGGTATTTGAGGGCTTTTTTTTGCTTTCTTATAAAAAGTGGACCTTTACCCCCTTTGGCTAAAAATCACCCCCGCATGCAGCTCTGCATGCTGATATAAAATAATCTTGTGTTCATTAAACAAACATATTTTCATTTTACTTAAAATGTCCTGGTTCTCTTTGGCACAATGGATGTAATCGTGCTCAAAGAAGCATCCTGGGAAGGTTAAATCAGCAGAGCATTTCTGGGAGGTCTGTAATCATGAAATCTCAGGGAAATGCATTTTCCTCCCCTGAGATAATTTGCATGGTCACATGTGCCAGAGTTCCAGGAAGTAAAGGGAGATATTAATCTGTCCTTAGTAAAAATGGCCACCGTGAGAGGAAAAAAACCAAGGTATGCAAAGAATAAAAATCTGGCAATTATGTAGAAGTATGTATTTGTAGATTGCCATTACTAAACAAGGTGCCTTTGTTTTGATGATCTGGATAACGTTCCTCTTTAAGGGGGATTGTTTTGTGCTTTTCACATGCCCATTGAGCTGTTTCTCTGCACGCCACCACACGTGTACATGTAGATAAACATTGTTTCCTACGTGTCCTGTGCACACTATGTATGTGTGGGGGTGTAGAAAAACCCAACTCAACAGTGTAAACCACCCCTATAGTACTACAGAGTCATTCCTAAATTGGCATACAGAGACAATCTACTACTTTGTCTTGGTTTATGGGCAAAAGCTTAGTGTTGGCTTCTCGAACGTCTCAGTGTATCTAAACCCAAAAACAAACAAAAAATTGCAGCTTACAGCTTGGATAAGGTGCCTGTATTGTGTTTATTGTCAGACCTTTTCCCTTTTATAATGCTGCTGATGACACACTTTCTGTCCGAGTGGCTATGCTCACTCATCCAGTGTCTGTAGAAGGAGCCATTGATGTCACCCAGGCTAGCCTTCAAACATGTCTGCCATATGTAATGGAGATGAATGTCCGTTCATCTCCATTACATAGGGGGTGATGGGAAAAGCCAAGGAAGGAAGTGACGGGCAATATTTCTGGCAAGAACACATTTTCTGTACCTGCTAAATATGTGCATATGAAAACTGGCAGTTACCACATTGAAGGACTGGTATACTGTAATATGACTTCTTATTCTTGGGTTTAGGTGCGCTTGAAGTGTTTTTTAGTTGCTAAATTTCTCTTTTCTATCTCTAACTGGCTGTAGTAAATTGAACTCAATTGGACCTGCTGATTATTCTACGGAACATTTTCCCACTCATCCAAACATCTTTTTCATTCATCTGATGGGTCAGGGATGTTGGGAAATATGGGTTCATGGTGTTACAAATGCATTATATTTTGTGTAATGGCATGTCAACAGGAGGGCTCTTATCTCTGGTATCTGTAGAAGACATTTCCACGTTATGGCAGTGTCCTGAGGCTATCTTATGGCTGTAGTCAGGGGGGCATAAACAAATGTCAAAAACTAGTTAAGTGTCATGCAACAATTTTAATACCTTCGGCTAATATTTGATGTTGTACTCCTTTTGAAAAGGCCAAGTATTCGTGCTTTGACGTATCTTGGTAAAATATTTGGTAATTTTGGTTTTATCTGCTTCAGTGTACTTACAATTGCCTTTGTTTTCCTCAGAGAAACACCAGTGATATCCAATAGGGCTTTTCTGAGCCCACGCAGACGTTACCCAATCCACCAACCACAGTACAGCATGCCAGGTTCTCTTCCTACTGTGTATTTCGATGGCTATCAGAAAAAATGCTTACTCTCCCCAAAGTCTTCTCTGGTGCGCAGTCCAGTTACTGTGAAAATTGCACGTCCAGACCCGAATATCGCTCGTTCACCTGTGTAAGTAACATTCATTGGGAAGTAGTGTTTTTTTTACAGGCTAGTGACGTTCTGATCCCATGGCTCAGTTATGTTAGGAGCGATTTGTATAATTTAAATCTAAATTATATATAAACTTAATCTGCAGCCAAACTATAAACAGTTGAAATATTTGTTTTCTTGGCAAGTGTTAAATGAGCCTAGAGTTCACATGTAAAACAGTGAGGTCCTCCATTACCTTCTCTTTCTCTGAGTTTATAGTTACAGATTTAAAAAGCTTGAATGGTTTGGAATCAGTGCTGGAGTGTGTTGTTGGGCAAATTAACTCAACTGTTGTGGATGAATTGCTCCACAGTGCACAACTACATGGGTTGGTAAGGTCTTGTTTTAAAGCTCATTTACTGCCTCTTAAGAATATCAGAATATGTGAATGTCCATAACCTGGCATCACTTTAAAGTGGAGCATTCCTTAAAATTTCAGATTTTGTGTTAATCATTAGGATGCTTGAGCAATAAAGAATCAGATACAATTATTTGACATAGAAAATCACATCCTTGTGTGATCTAAAGCCTAGACACCCTTAATGATGTGATATGATATCTAGAAGGATTGTAGTTATTTCACACTATTCAAAAGCAGTCTTGTGTTCAGTCAGGCCCTCTGGTGGTCCTACTATAAATAGAATTGGCAAGAAGCAGAATCTGTATATTTAAATCTGACCATCCCCTTGTGCATATATAATTGCGACCTGGGTAGAAACGTGTGCCTTTTTGGTTTTTTTTTATACTTTGGCACAGGGCTGGAAGATTGTCAGGTAGCCAGTGCTCTTTAAAAGTTACAGTAACTCCTTAAACTGAGGTTTTCTCTAGTGGTCAATGGACTGCCTCAGGAGAAAAAAGCTTCGGGCTCCTGAATTTCATATTTTCCGCCCTTCATTGGCACGATGGTTTACATAAAGGTGATCTTTCTATAGCTAAAAACAAAACTTAACCTAGTCCTATAATGTCCATGCACACAGGTTATGTAGATAATGGTTGGAATAGAATACCTCCTTGGGGCTGATGACCAGTGTTTCCGATTGGTAGAGCAAGCCTTTTGTAAATGTAATTTTGGTGCCATTGGCAAGGGTGGAAAGATGTGGTTGCCAATACAATTTAACTTTTTTTTTTTCACATTGAACTAATGCACCACTTGATTTGATGTTATACATTTCAATGGGAATCCCTCACCCAGTATTACATTTCTTGGCTTTTGATCCACTCTAGGCTGGATAACCTTCTGTCTCCAGGGCCAGCATCTCCACTGGTTCAGTGTGCACCAGATCCGTGTGCAAAGGAAACTGTACTCAATGCCATCAGAGAAAGCAGGAAAAGGATGAACAAAGATGAAGAGCATGGTAGTAGTGGAGGATTAGAAAACAAGAGAAGGTAAGGGTATTAAAAATGTAAGTTATTATAACCGAAGTGGTCTGCATTGTTCAGGTGCACAGATCCTCCAAATATTTGCCATATCTACCTGGAATGCTCAGCATTTTTAAAACCATTGCCCAGAAACTGATACTGTTTGAAGTATAAAAAAGGTTTTCAGTTGGTGTGAAATGAGCTACTTGCAATATGTATAAGAATATTAAAGCAGAACGCCAGAATTTTTGTAATCTGCTGGGTAACCGTTGACTATAATAAAGGTGCATGTCCCCTCTCTAATAAACCTATCAGTACTGGCATCGAATAGCTGACTTTTGGGAGCTCTGGCATGTCTGAAGGTTCAAGGCTGGCCATACAATGGTAGATTTCCAAATCAACATTTGTACAAAAGATCTTTCTGGATCATTCGCTAATGCCATCAGACTTCACAAATGCCTGAAATTTCGTTTGATTTACATTTTGACTTGACATTCAATTTTGGAATAAATATGGGAATTTCCTAAATGAAAACCACATTTACGGTTTCATTCATTCGAGAAGAAAAGATTTCCATCCAGCTCCTTCGACTTTTTCCGTCACTGGTTGAAATTGATCCTCAATTTGACCCGTCAACTATTATAAAGTTGAATGAACATTCTGAAAACAACTTTCTGGTGTATGGCTACCTTAAGAAAAAAAAGTACATGCAGACACCTTGTGTATACCATTTGTGATACCAAGAACCATGTTTCCTTACCACTGTTAAAGAACAAAGATATCGCAACTTGTAGCCAAAACATCAAATGGAAGCATTTTAATTTCAGGTTCAATTTGGATACATTTAAATGTAGTATATATTCAGTCAGGAAAATTTTGTTTATAATTTTATATTTATGCTTGTCTGTATTTTTATTCCAAACCCGTTAGGAGACAAGCCAGCAGTGGAAGTCTGGATGCCTCATTTGAGCATCCTTTACCAAATGGAACTTTGCCTTCATATGTCTCAAAGTGAGTGGAAAATAAACCTAATGCTTTTAAAGTTTCTCCAAACAAAAGCAAACTTTCTTTTGCTAGGTTCCTGTAATCTGCACATATTGACAGTATGGTTCTTTAAATTAGTTTTGGTTATCGGTAAATTACCTTTTTGTTATCAGATAATTGCATTAGTTTCAGTGTCGGGCTGACAAAGCTATACAGTCACTATTTAAATTGATAATCTCTGGGTTTTTGTTGGCCCCTGATAATTGCTGCTCCACTGTATTAGGTATGCAGAATCGCTGAGCATGCACTGTAATTGTTACTGTGCTCCAGCACCACTATATCTGTACAGGCACATACTCCCTCACTCTGTCCACAGGAAAGGTATTTTATAAACTAACATAATAGAATTAAAATGGAATTTGACCATGTGACCATTGAGAAGCGCTTCCTATTGGTCAGGGCAGTCAGGCGACCGTAAATATAGCAAATATTACCTGCAGCAGTGGCTGAGAGTTAAATAGATTCTCATTTTTCATAAACAAGCCTTTTAGATTTTGAACCCCTCCGAAAATGCTGTATGCTATGTGGTCATGGGCACGACAAGGTGTGCTTGCCATTTGTTCCTTGATGCTGGGTAGATGTATCGACTTAAATATCTAACTCAAATTAATTGTGCTTCAAGTGTCTGGTTGACATGGACAACGTGGTGTTTAACACTTTAGTACTGGCATGTTACACCCCCTTCATTACCAGGCCATTTTTTCAGTTTTCAGCACTGCAAGTGTCGCTGAGAACTCCACAACACTAACAAATACATTTTTACACTCCCCTGCTGTGGCTCTCCGCTCTGACAGTGGGAGCAGCGGCCATGCACACAGGTGTTCATGGGAGGATGTATGGGTACGTCCTCCTGAAACAATATTACAGCGGATCAGCGCTATAGATACAGTGGCTGATCCACAGGTCTTTAATTTAAATCACTTGGACATTTTATGTGAGGAAGAAACTGGTATAAAACTTTATTGATGCCAAATGAACAAAGCTGACATGAGTGAACTTTTTTTTAAATGACTTATCACTTTTGCTGAATATTTATTATATGTATAACGGAATGTTTGTATTTCATCAGGCCAGACAACTTAAAAAGAGGACTTCATTCACAAGTTCTGGAAGACCATGTCAACAAACGGTCCCGCACCTCCTCGATCAGCTCATTGAGTAGTTCTGTAATGAATGGAATGAAAATGTCTTCTCATAATGCAATCACCAGCTCCTACAGTTCTAGCGCAGTCATCCTGCAGGTATTGAACCCCAAAGTTTTGAGGGAAAACGTACCCTTGTCAAACAGGCAAGAGGCTTCTGTGATCATCCTAGGTAGACCTTATCAAATACGAAACATCTGTTAACGTTCATAATGAGACTATGCACTCTAGCGTATAAAAGGAAAGCTAGTCATACTTGTTAGTGGATGGATTGCTGTGAATTGACATCTATTATGTATGGGCGCATAAGCTTTAAATTAACAGGGAAGCTTGGGGCACTACTAGGACATGTCCACCTAGGTTTGACATTACCATTCAAGTCTGCTTTGACAGTTCTGAGACTTCCGTCCTGGTGTAGAATCTAAACCCATTTTTCTGTTTACTAGGAGACGCAGCAGACTTCTGGGTAAAACCCCCCTGCTCAGAAGGGGCGATACAAAAACATTTAAAGCACTTGTGTATGCACTGACTCTTCAGCATGTTGGGGGGGAACCAGTTTGCTGAAAGATCTGCCCATGCATAGCCAGTATTGGAGTTTGTGAATCTTTGTAAGCTACACAAAAATGTCTAAAGTGTAAATGTAATTTTTCTTTCTGACTTGTAGAAAAGAAAGAGAACCCCAAATGTATCTGCAGTTTCAAGTTCACCCTCATCGAGGAGCCAGACGCCAGATCTGTCAGCCAAAAAAGCAAGGTAAAGTCCTTCACCAGTTCTTCCTTCTAACAGTTTGTACTTGTGACTTGCAGTGGGATTTGCCTAGAAAGCAGCCTCTATCTTTATTTCAAATACAAGTCATCTAGCATAATCTGTATCTGCTATGAATTCTGATAGTTATTTCAGCCATGAGCATGGCATAAGCGTGACCAAGGTCAGAAAATGCAACAGTGATTTTAGAGATTGCCCTTGCCTATGTTCATGTAAAAGGAAGAATGTACTTTTTGAATGTCTATACTCCGAAAAATTGTGTACACTGAGCTTTTCTGATAGATGCGACATGCGCTAGTGTCCATTGGACATTGCTCTTTCGCTCAAACAAATTCAATGATTTAATTTTAACTTGTCTTTTACAGAGAAGAATCATGTGAAGCTAGTCCATCAACACCCGTGCGGCAAGACACAGAGCAGACTGGAAGATGTAAGTCACGTGGACATTGATATGTTTAAATATATTTACTCCTAACCATTTTGGGACTAAGACTGATTTCCTTCCCCCTTCTTTTTTTTTTTTTTTGGGACACACTTTGCAGTTAATGAAACTCCTCCTAAGTCCTCTGCAGTAAACTCCTCCAGTGAAAATGGAAGTGGTGGAGCCCGAAGGAAAAAAGTGTTGCTGGTCTACTCTGGACATAGTGATCAGTACCCGCTGGTAAGTGTGAATATTTATACAGAGAATCAAGCGCTAAAGCAGGGGTGGTCAACTTGCTAAATCTAGGAGGCCCAAAATGCGGCTCCAAATGTCAAGAGTGTTGCACAAGGCTTAGTTTGTAAAGTTTTGCCATTTAATGAGACTGTATTATGACTGGAATGAGTGTTCTACCTTTTTTTTGACAAACTGAAAAAAGAAAAATTGCCAAAGCCAGCTCACTACTAGTTTCTTACTTGACTGGCAATGTGACAAAGGTTTAATTTGGGACACGTCCCTATCCCACTTGTCACTTTCAATTGTGACACCCAGGAAAAAAATCTGGTGTGTTGAGGTCAAGTCAGCTTTTCATGTGTGAAGATTGGCACAAGCGCGACAGATTAGCAGCAGGAATTTGATGCTCATGCAGTAAAGGCAAATGTCATCCAGAGTATCGGCACGTGTTTTGGGACCTGTGGATTAATCGAGGGGGGGCTAATTTTTAAAGAAGTGACTTAATATTTTTTACTTTTTTTTTTTTTTTTTTTTTTTTTTCCCCCTGTG
>NW_017306537.1:800495-841199 GCF_000935625.1 Nanorana parkeri
TTCCCCCCTTCGTTGTGTCTTGATCTGGTCAGAAAAGACCTGAACCGGCACCCCTGCAGCAAATTACCTTTTTATGATTCTGTATTGCTGTTATCAGTAAACAATTGATCACTGCTGTAGTAATCTGTTACAGATCTGTCTGATCACAACACTTCTCCTTTTACATAATGTGGAACATTGTTTCTCTGCACTGCTACACAGTGCTCTATGGTGCACTCTAGAATAATCTGAAGCTCAGTAGATGATGCATTCCAGTGCCAAAGCCCAGCAGAGCTGCTGACCATGTGCAGCTTGCTGTGCTCCAATACCTGAATTTCACTGTGGAGCACAGCAGGCTGCAAACTGAGCTATCATGGGCTTGTTGGGGGGGCCAGAGCTCTAAAATTTGCATGGCACTAATTTTTATGGCTTTTTCTCGTAGCCGCCTCCACCTTTGGTTGGATACAGCGTCACCTCAAAAGACTTTGACTCTGAAAAGAAGGCTTCTCTACAGAGGTTAAACAAGGCACTTGAAGATGCAGCTGGTAAGAACTTCATTCTCTATAAAACTAAACCATGATAGCCTTGTTCTGTGACTGCCTGTAGATATCCTGTCAAATGTCTTGGAGAATGACTGACTGCATTTTAAGCTATTTATAGGGCTTGATGCTACAAAATATGTAGGTTCCTATTCCTTGCTGGAGAAATGCCAGTTACCTGCTGTTGTGCTGATTGTTGGATTCCATTTTTTTGTTACTGACCCAGGTGTATGTAGGTATATACATTCACTTGCTGCATATATAGTTGCCTGGCTGTCCTTTTGATACATTAGCTTCTATAATTTGGGACAAATTTAGGGTAAATAGTTTGGATTTGATTGGCTGCATAATATCTCTGGTTTAGTTGTATAAAGCCACACAGAACTAAGAAACCTGCTTTTTAGAAGGTCGTTTCAGCTACCATGGCGGGGTTAAAGCCAAATTACACCAGAACCACTGTTGTGCACTTTATTTGCCTTTGTGCAGTGATATTCATTCTGAATTCCACCACAATGTACCTGCGGGTGTTGCACCGCAGCAGTGTGCTGCCATAAAATAATGCATGCACAATTTTTTGCCAACACATGGCCGTTGGAAGTTTGTTGGGGTGCCAGCAGACCTTCCAGAATGAATGGTACCGCATGTCACCAGCACAACTGCAAATCGATGGTTTAAACTGGCCCTAAGCCATTTGAATTGCAATATACAATCATGTGATCAAACTAGATTGCTTGCAAAATGGTTAGTGGGCCTGCAAAGCAGCAATTCAGAATCCCAGTGCAGTCATGAAGCCCCATATAGAAGTACTGACCCCCCCCTCCCCCAGCTGATGGCATCTTCTACAGGTTCACCACCAAGACACATAGCTCTTCTATACAAAGTCACTATGTAGAAAATGACTTGTATAGCTCACTAGCAACACAACAGTAACATGGATTCTCTTACCCATTGAACTGACTGGAAATCTTCCCTTTTTTTATTTTATTGCACTTTTCTTTTTAGCAGTCTAAGGTATAAAAGTGGTATTTACAGGGGTTGGGGCATAGAACACTGATGTGGGCACTTAGAATGGTCAGCTTTTATTCATATGGTTTAATCCTGTTCCTACTGCTCAAAGTATTGTCTAAAGTTGAGCTTTAATTTGTCTTTTTAACTCCATCGCGACCACAGACGTACCTAGTAAGTCGGTGGCGGCATGGCCCTGTAAATAGACTGCTGGCTTTACAGTAGAAGCGATTCTGGCTCCCTGGGCAAGGTGACCGGCATGTTGGATGTCTGTGGGAAGCTGGGGAGGAGAGCCGCGAACGTCTATTCACTGATCTCCTCCCAGCGCTATGGGACAGGGAGTGACACGTATTGCGTCACTTCCGGTCCCTGAGCTTTCATTGCTTGGCTCCTGAAGCTGAGCAATAAGCTATTGAAATGCAATCTGCACTTTTAGTTTTTAAAGTGGAAGGTGACACTAGGTCTTTTGGACCCCCAGTGTCACCTTTTAGAGGATCTGTCGCCACCAATATGCTATTGCATGTAAAATGGTATGTAAAAATTGAAGAGAAAAAAACTCTTTAAAGGCCCCCGTGAGCGCATTCACGCAAACGTGTCGGGTGCTCTTATGTACAAAAACTATCGCCCTTCACATGTTTGGTATTGCTGCGCACGCCAGATTAAGAGCAATAATTCTAGGGCCAATATTTGTATCTCTAAACTGATGACCTGAAGGGGCTTTTAAAGCGTTGTCTATGGACTTTTTGGGGTACTTTAGGAATGTGACCATGTTTCCTGTTTAAACATGGTCTGAAAAGTAAAGTTGGCCTTTAATGCGCCTTGGGTGACTGGACTTAGACTATGCAACTCACTCCCCAGGTATAATGTCCTAGACAAGTGTTTGTGAATATTTTGCTGCAAATAAAACAGATCTTCCCTTTTTTTAGTCCTTTCCTAGTTGAGATTAAACTGTGTAAGTAATAATGTAATCTAAAACACTGGTGCTGATTTTTACTGCAGAGGCTGTTATTCTTAAGTTAATGTTGGTAAAGGTGAATGAGGTAAAACTGTTCACTTTGAACACCCAATCCTGCACTGGCATTTTTCCCCAAAGTGAAATGATTTCAATTTGTAAAAGTGAACATTCCCTTTCCTACGGTCAACAGCCTCTGCTCCTTTAGTAAATCACATTTTACAATCCATGAATTTTCTGAAAGCCTTTTCTCCTTTTTTTTTTTTTTCTTTTTTTTTTTTAGGTTCAGCTCCAATCACCGCTGCACCCTCTGTAACTGTAGCAAATACCTTAGCATCGTCTTCTCTGTTCAACCTACCTACAACAACCGCAGCTGTGGCACCAACTTTACCAACCTCCACTGCTAGCAGTAACCCTCTCCTTCTCAGTCTAGCTAAAATGCAGAATAAGGAGGAAGTACAAGGTACATTAGCTGACAGTATGTGAAAATTATGTTGTGTAGACCAAGCCTTCCCTTGCAGCTCTCCCTAGACATGGTTTGTTCTACTACATTATATTCTATTCAAGTCTAACTTTGTTGAAATGCATCAAATACGTAAGAGGTTATATTTCACATTTTGGGCAGGTGCCCTCACTCTAAACCCGTTAAATAGACTGGAATATTGATTTGGGTGATGTATTCCAAAAATCCTTTAAATATCTTTCGTTCCGTGTGTGACAAACGCATGCTGTAAATGGGGAGAACTCCCAGCGACCACAGGTAGGTACAATTATAGTTTTCTAGTGTGCAAACCATATTCACAAATGCATCTGTCCATGTGGAGTATATGTAATACATTTCCAGTCGCATGTAGTTGCAGTCAGGAATTAAGTTGTGGGAGGAAATGCACACCTAGTCCTATTTGTAAATCTCTAAACGTCTTGAACACCATCCAGGTAGCACCTACTTCAAACATCTGCAGATTAGGGGGTGTAATGTACTGGTATATAAAGATGACAAATCTATTCCATCTGTGCAATGAAAATCCACATCGTGTATATGTTGGGCATAGACGGAATTAAAAATGGGCTTTTAATGTACATCTGGTCCATGGATCAAAATGTGACCAAGTGCTAAATGCACTTGGTCCCTTGGGGAATTATAGTCTGGTTTGTTTTAGAAGGTAGTGATAACTTTCAAATACCCAGTAAAGAATCTCCTCATTCAATATTTTTTAAATTGAAGGACTACTCTGTGATTCACAGGACTGTTTTTTTACAGCTATATTTATGATATGCATATTCATTGGAGGACCATCACATTTTATATAGGATATTTACTGTGTATGGATATAGAAATATTTTTCCTCACCTGCTTGGCTTGATATGTAGGGGGAGTGTTGGTAGGTTATGACATTATCCTTTTATTAATGGTGTGGTGTTGGATGTGTTGTGTGGCTTTTTTTTTGTTTTGTTCTTTGAAAATTAGTTTGAACAGTTGTGCTAACATGCGACTTAAAAAATTACAACTGCCACTATCTTATTCTACAGGGCCTCTGCTTTCAGGAAATGTTTAATTCTGGGGGAAGGGGGGTTAAGTAATCTTCATACCTAAAATGTGCATTTTAGCCTGTGCAAAAACTGCTCTGGCAGTGAAAGGGTTACAGTACATAATGCACATTTCAAGATTTGTATCATTTTTTTTTAGTCAAATTTGAAGCATAAAATACCCAGTTTAAGATGTTCCTGAATCTCTTGGTTTTTCAGCACCAGCACAGAGTGTGAATACAAACACCCCAAATGAAAAAGTCCCAACATCGTCTTCATCGTGTTCCGAACCTGCAATTCTTGGCCTCGGCAATCCTCTTAGACAACCTTCTCTTTCTGCTCCAGCAGTTACAGAAAGTTCCATCAATGCACCACCCCTACCATCTGATACCCTGAAGTCTAGTCTGCTTCAGATTCTTACTAAACCATTGGAAAACGATTCACAGTCTGGTTTTAAGCCAATTTTCCCAACAAGTGCGTCTACAACACCCCTTTCGGTTTCCTCAACTGGGCCGTCTACAGCTTCAAATTCTGTTTCTTCAGCAAATACTTTCAAACCAATATTTGGAGATCAGAACAGTCAGCCAGCACCGGCATCAAGCACATTCAAAGCAATATTTGGGGATTCTACAGCCCAGCCACCCGCTTCTTCATCACCTCTCACATTCCAGATGAATTCTGCATCCACTGCTGCCAGCTCATTGTTCTCTGGATTTGGTGCCAAAAGCACCAATACAACTCTCAGTACAGAGAGTACCACTAAGCCTTCTCTGGCTCCCCCCTCTAGCAGCAGCAGCACTACTAACAACTTTACTGCATCTATGTTCTCCTCAGTGGCAACAACTGCTAGTGGATCAAACCCTGCTGCAGTAAACTCCTTTCCTGCAAGTAATGCACCTTCAGATTCCCAAGCCAAACCATTTGTTTTTGGACAGACGCCTACCTCGCAAGCTACTTTAGGCTTAAATATGTTTAGCAGCACCCAGTCTGCACCTACAACAGCATCTCAGCCCCATCAGCCACCATTGTTTGGATCGAACACCTCTGCATTTACAGCTACGATAGGTTCAAATGCCCCTGCATACCCGACTAACTCTGGCACATCTGCATTTAACAGCATCTCAGGGAGTGGCATTCAAGCAGAAAACCCTGCACAAAATTCTGTTGGTTTTGGGTCATCTGCAGCTCCATCTGCATTTGGAACAGGCACCCAGCCAGGTTTTGGAAGCACCTCCCAGCCAACATTTGGTGCTAATGCACAACCAGCATTTGGTGGAAGTTCTGCTTTCGCATTTGGAAATGCTACTCCCGTTGCCTCCAAAGTACCCTTTGGTAATATGAACAGTACCCAGACCAACAGCACCCCTGCTACAAACCTGTTTGGATCAAAACCTTTCCCTTACGGGGAAAACGCTAACTCTGTTCCAGCTTTTGGTACACCAAATGCCACACCTGCCCAGACATTGGGTTTTGGGAACTCTTTGGCTCAGAACAGTGCTATCACAAATCAAAGCACACCCTTGAACTTTGGGACACCGGGACCAGCTGAAAACAAGCTTGCTTTTGGTGAGTGGCCCTTAATGATTTTCTTTCAAAATCTTCCTCTGCAGTTATGTGGTTAAGAGAAAAATACATACTGCTTCTTTCTAAAGCAGGAGTGTCAAATGCCAACTTAAGGGCAATGTTGAGGGTTGCGAATAAAATCGGGGGCCGGACATTAAGTAAAACGAAACGCTGCTGCTTGCCACAGTACAAAGCTTTGGTCCACTAATCATTGTCAGGCCTGGTGTCCAGTGTGTGAGGGCACTAAGTGTCAACAGTCCCTGTCCATTAAAGGGACACTGATCACTGACACTTGTAGTGTCCTCACACAGGGCACCAGGATTGTTGTATAATATACAGGGACTGATGACACTTATAGTGCCCTCACACAGAGGACTCCAGGGCTTTCCTGTAAGAAGACTGTCCTGGTGTGCTATGTGTAAGGGCACTACAAAGGTCAGTGGTCCCTGACCATGATATGATGCTCCTATGTGCATATTAATTGGACAGGGACTGCTGACGTCTATAGCGCCTTCACAGACTGCAGGACCAGACCAAAGGCGCAAGAAACCTGGGGCCCCCTTTACAGCTCCAAGCACTGGCTTGTAAAAAGAAAAAAACCTGCTTGCTGGTACACAGCTCGTGACCGGCGTGCCTGAGAAACTTGTGGTAGGCCAGTTGTGGCCCCTGGTCCTTGTATTGACACATGTGTTAGTCTGCTATAAAATCACCCCAGGATGTTCTTGCCTGCAGTACCTTTTTTTAAAGCCCCCAACCCCCCTTTCCCCCTCCTTTTTATATAAAGGCTGTTTTTTCTTTTCTTAAATGAGCGCCGAGAGCGGGGGACGGAGCGTGGAGTGCGGCGGAGACTGAGCGGATGTAACCCCATACATGCGGATTCAACCCCACATGATCGCACGTCCCGGGAATCCCTAAGTCTGCACCAACCCTAAAGGGTCAATTCACTTTCCTAAGTAATTTGGGAAAATGTGATTCCACTGCAAGTTAATTAGTCTGTGTGAATGAGGCCGTATGCTGTTTACCTCACCTCCAGAATGCTGCTGTGAAAAATGTCCCTTTTTTATTCATGCCATTGAGTAAATTCAGCCTCTTCAGTATCAGACCTGCGGCTCTCTTACAGAGAAGCGCTTGTGTCACTTTATATGCCCTCCTTTTGGAAAATGACCTTGTGTAAACCAGTCACGGGGAGAGGTGGGGCATATGTACAACACGATTGCTTCTCTGATAACAGCCACGGCTCTTGTAGCTCTGCAGCACTAGAAGTACAGCGCTGCCTGTACTTTACAGCATGAAGTACAATTTTTACAGTACACAAAGCAATCTGGACATGGGATAAACTGCAATGAGCATCAGCAGCCAGACATGCAGAAGTGCCATGGCAAGAGTGTTTTCCAGAGGATATTTCTCAAGTGTTAAAGAATATTCATAGCAACACTTATTTTTAAGCGTCATGCCAGCTCTGGAAATGTAGGGTTTAGTTTTGTCTTTT
This sequence comes from Nanorana parkeri, assembly GCF_000935625.1. Lineage (NCBI taxonomy): Eukaryota > Metazoa > Chordata > Amphibia > Anura > Dicroglossidae > Nanorana > Nanorana parkeri. Next base: position 807,550 of record NW_017306537.1, read on the forward strand.
TTATTGTAACTTTTACTACTGTGTGTAAATACAGTAAATCTGGTTGTCCACCTGTTGTACCTTGAAACCCAGGGTGCACTGCAATGCTCAGTGTAGACGGCACCAACCATACTAGTGAAATGTTGAGGGAAGGGTTAATGCTAATAACCAGCAAGTTTGTTGGTACTTGCATTACAGGGCACAATGGGGGTTTGGGGGGCAGAGCTCGGAGAAAGCTTCAAAGGGTGTGATGCAGGGGATTGGATGTGGCGTGGAGTTGACTGCCTGTCATAGTAAGTAGGACATTAAAAAGCTAAATCCCCAGGTTTGCAGAGTTGTAGCATAGAAATGTGGCACTTCCAAAATCTATAGCCATTGTCCCATGTGCATGCTGAAAGGTGAACAGGTTGGGCTTCCTGCCAGTGTGTGCCAGACAAAGCTTTACTGACTTATTTCTCACATCAGGTTCTCAGTTTGGCCAGAACTCCTCCGCTGGACCTCTTCCATTCACAACTTCTACTCCTGCCTTGGCCTCCCCTGGTTCTTTTGGTATGTATTTCAATATTCTGAAGTGATGTTATTTGCAGCACTTCACTTGTAATGGCTTTAAAGTGGATCTGAATTAAACAATTGCTTTGTTAGTCTCTTCTGCTGAAGGAAAACTCTACCTGTCCTAGCAATTTCTAATTTCAGTGCAGTGTACATGCTCGGCATCGGTAAGATGGCGAGGGTTCAGCCAGGTGCTAGAAATGTCACTCCAACACACATGCGCAGTATGTTCTGCATATGTGCGCATTGTGACAGGAACTCCTAAGACACCAGCTGTAAAATACATTCCATAAAATAGCCCGGCAAACACCACTGTTGAAGAGAAATCCTCTGACTTCTGCACTGACTGACCTTTAGGTGTTAATAAAGAGATGTCACCAGCACACCAGACTCCTTCAAGGATAGTCTATCGTGAATTGTATTCAAAACTTATGTCCAATACACAAGCGCTTTCAGGACCACACCGGATCCCTTCATCAGCCATAGGTCACTGCTATACCTGATGAAGGGATCCTGTGTGGTCCTGAAAGCGGTAAGGAGTGCAACAAACCTTTCTCTTCATATCCTGACCTGGTGTCATTTATTTTGTCCCTGACAATGCTCAGTAGTTCCTGTTCCACTTCCACATTGTAAGTCTGTTGCTGGCTACCTCCTCTTTAATAGAACTTTTACAAGCAGCAGTGGAAGCGTCCTCCTGTATAGATATGGTTTGCATAGAAAACTTTGATTTGCATGCAATTTGTTGCAGCTGTAATGATGGTACCAAACATTACCGCTCTTGTAAGTTGCACTAAATGTACCAATCCCTTTTCTGTTCTAGGCCAAGGTACTCCAGGAAGTTTCTCAATTGGTTTAATATCCAAACCTTCAGGAGCACGGCAGAGGGTAATGGCACGTCGTCAGCACCAGCGGAAGAAGTGAATGCTTTGTTTGGAAGAGTTGTGTGCTCCTCAAAGACTGTGTGTTTTTTTGTTTTGTTTTTAATATATAAACGAATCTGAATGGATAGACGCCCTTTGGTGCCAATAGGTTGTGAATATGTAACACACATGTCAGATCTGTAACCTTTTTCATGCAAGGATTGACTATTGCAATGCCAATGGTAATCCTTTTGATGGGTTAAAACAGCCGCAATTGTGACCTGCAAAATGGCACCAATGACACTGCCAAACTGCATCATCTACTGTCTCGTGCATGTTACCACTTTCTCACCTCCATGTCATGCACTTTCCAATTCGGACTGAACAAGCATTGTGTTGCAGGGAAGCGCAGGATTCTGTTCAACTCTGCAAACATTTTTTATTTCATATATCAGTTCTTGAAGATTCTGTTTACTGTTAAGTGTGTTTCTTTACAGTGCCTTTTTATTTGTGCCTCCGCTTCATCTTGCTAACTTATTCAAGGTGTTTTCCACCTAGTAATGAGCAGTGTGAATATGTTCAGCGAGGCAGGAGGGCAGAAGCCCGAGACTGCTACAATTCTGAACTGTTTATAATGAATGTTTTCTGCCCCTATTTCCAAAATACTGAAAACTGACTTGATGTCTGTACTAGACTTGCCCAATGCACTGTACACTTCCCATAGTCCTTCACGTAGACTGTGAAGAATGTCATCTACTCTGTTTTCCTGGATACAGACCACTTCCTGGCAATGGCTTACAAAGGTGTTTTGAGCCAAGCTGGAGTGCCTGTATCTCCTGTAACTCCTGATGCTGGAAGCTGTTAATGATTTAGATGCTGTGTATATATTTTGTATTCCTAAGCTTTGGGATGCTAAGTGTTAGGACTGTCTTTCTGTACAGTTCCTTCCCCTTTGGTGCAGACTGTAAATTAATTAACAAGCCGGCAAGATCTTAAATTATGGCTGTCTGTATTTGTCAGTTATTTATCTGTGTTGTGAAAAATTGTACTTGTAAGCTACCTCTAAGGGGAAGATTGGGAGTGTTAAAGCATGTTCGAATGAGATTGTGTGGTAAGTGAAATAGTAATCTAATGTGTGCTCTGCCATTTGACCATTTTGTTTTTTAGAGTGATCGCTCTATGAATGAATGAACCTGCCAAGCTTCTAGGGCTTTGTTTTCCATTGAGCCAGGACTTTAAAGTGGAAATTTAGCCAAATTGCTAAAACACCGTTGAGATGCATATGTGGAATTCTGTGATTTCATATACTTTGCAGTGAAGTAGTCAAGCCAGATGGTGACATACTTATTGCAGCATCCAATTGCCTTCCCACTTCCAGCCTGCTTATTGGGCATGAGAATTGCCATGCAGGTGAAATCTCCTGTACTCTAAACCGGTTTAATTGACAGTACTGTAAAGATAAATTGAGCTTGAATTGGCCTCCAACTTAATTTTGCTGTGATAAGCTAAACATAAGATTTCTGGTGTAATATATATTTTTGGGGGTTATTTGCAACTGGGCTAATGATTTTTGCTTGGATTTCCACTTTGAAGTGTGTAATTGCATCCCTAACAACAAGGACATTTGTGAAAAGTGAGGCGACATTGGCGTGAAAAGTGAGGCGACATTGGCGTCGTAGTATTGCTTGCACCAGATTATGTAATATTCCTTTATACCCAGCTTGTTGCCATGAGGAAACTAGTCCCATAATTTTTTTCTATGTAGACTGCAAGGTCTATAGTCCTTCCATGTCAAAAAGCAAAACCGAAGCATATTGGGTACACAGGACACTTGGTATTAGCGAGTGTAACAAACACTTCCACTTTTATTTGCAGTCTTGAGTGGAGAGATGAACTGAGTTTTGCTTATAGGGAACCTGTTGGGTGCATACGTTCCTGGCTACCCCAACTTCCCTCTGAGGTGCATCAGTTTCGGGAAATCTGAGGTGATATTCTGTAGCCAGGGTTGGGGAAAAGGGCGGCTTCCAGCCAGGTAAGCATGGAGGCCAGATTTTTCTTTTTACCATGGAAGCGTATGCATATGTTCTACATCAAAGCAGGACACAGAGCATAGATTAAGAGGAAGCATTCCTACAACCAAGCATATAGAATCTACAGCTTTAACCCTTGTCTGGTGTATGTGTAGAAGACCCAAAATATCCAAATGTGTGTATTTACCAGCTCCAAGCCCTGTAGCAAGGCAGTAGTCCTCATCTCTGCTGTAGATTGGTTCTGTATGGCTTTGTGTATGTTTGGCAAATGTGTATATATTGGGAAGTTTGCAGTTTGCCTGTATTTAGGATTGGGAGGATTTTTAGAATTTTTTTTATAAATTGTCTTATGTCTTAACTCATTTTAAATAAAACAATTGCTTGTATTGTCTTGCATGTCCTGTTGTACAATGACTTTTAGAACCCAGAATTGATGCAAGCCACATACAGGCCATGATCCTGTACTTCATGTAGGGTGTATATAGAGCAAATATTTGGATGGATTAAGCTATTGTTAAAACCCCTGTTGCGTTTTGCGATCGCTGTACCAGTTGTGAATTTCCTTTTTAGCTACTTTGTTCTGTAGCCACAACAGGAAATGAGGAGTTCTCTCTAGAGCAGCGGTTCTCAACCTGTGTAACCTCAGGACCTGCATTTGTCCTTGGTCATTAAGTTGCGACCCAAGCGCGTTCCGGTGCATACAATTGAACTGTGGGCGGGAGGTGCGTTTGGGGTGCCATTCAAATGAATCGCAATGCAACACGCATCCCACACCAGAATGTGTGGTACAGTGCATTAATCGTCCAGGACTGTTCAATTAACGCACTGCACTAGTGTGAATGGGCCCGCAACCACTGCCACCATTTTTTTCTTTTTTTTTAAGACCCCCCCCCCAGTCTCTCTACCTTACAAGAACCGGAGTGGATCCTAAGCCTGGGGTACAGTGGGGGCTGCAGTGCTGTGACGGAGCTCTATCCATACGTGCATTGCTTGTACAGCTCCCTTGTGTGTCCTTTTAAAGGTCCCGGGAGCCAGAATGTGACGGCACTCCGGTCCAGGCACCTCTACAGGACATGCGAGGAAGCTGTAAGCAATGCACGTATGGATGCAGCTCCTTGGTGGCCATAGCTCTAGGCCACCACACCTTAAGCTAACACTCTGCGTGAGAACCGACAGTGCTGCTTCCCTGGGGGGAGGCTGAGAAGCCTCTCACCTAGAAAAGTTGAAGGCATGCGACGACCCACCAGTTGAGAATAAAGGCTCTAGAGGGAAATTTCCAGTTGTCACCAGAACAAGTGTCCCAATTTTTGCTCTTGTCAGTATTGGCATACTTTTTTCTTTTGCTCCCTAATCACACCATTTCACTGCTGGAGCAATACCTGTAACTTTCACATATGGAAGGGCATTTGACTTATCTTGCCATTGGACAGAGTTGGTAGTTGGCCACCCGTAGCTGTCATAGGGGCAGAGAGTTTGCAACGTTGGGCCAGCGTTGACAACTTGGAGTCATCAGAACGTCTTCAATACAGATCTAAGGGATGCAAACACAGCTGAAACCGCTTAACTACACCTTTTAATGGATTCTAAATCATGTACAAAAGCATGCCACATTTGCCCACTAAAGCCTGTTGATCCTGGCCCTTTTCCAGGGCTTAACTATTCACCGCTGTGCTGCAAATTAAAAGCTGCTGGTGTGGCCACCATTAAGGTGCCCATACACATTACGACCATCGCAAGACTTTTGTCTTGCGATGGTCGGTCGTATGCTTATTGAAAGCTCGTACGATCTGCCCACCTTGGGCGGGTAGATCGTATTTGCGATCATCGAACGCCTGCCCCGCTGAGGGGCGGGCTTCCGATGACCGCAATGCAGAACGGGCAGTGTGCGCACACCGGCCCGTTCCACAGCTGTCGAACGAGCAGGCTAGAAACCCGCCGACAATCGTACGATTCTCGGTGGGTTTTCGAGCATGCTGGTTCGACAAGACGTGCGACCGTACAGTAGAAACGGTCGCACGTCTTCGTTCACACTGCTCGATTCTCGTATGATCGTGGGATTTCTCGTATGAGAATCGAGCAGTTTATGGGCACCTTTACAGTGAATCAGTTTGTTTTTGCTCTGTTTTAAACAAAGCATGGTTTTCCCAAAGCTGAACTTTAGGACCAACAATTTTATTTTAACATATTCCCCCGGCGCTTCGAATGATTCAGACACTGCATTAAACGTTTCCACTTTGTGGTCAAATTTTGAGAAATTGCGCTAGGTTAGTATAACCAAACATACCTAAAAATATTTACTGGTAACTCTATTTCCATAGGCTGTTCCAGGGCACGCATGTGAACAAGCATGACCAGCCCCTGGAGCCAGGAATCTAATACTACATATTTCAAAAAGTTGGTCCCAAGGATTGTGCAACTTTGTATTTGCACATAAACATGGAATGTGTAACTAAAAGGCAAGGAAAAATAAAATACAAAATATGCACAACATAGAAAGACTGTTGGAAATGGTTACTGGCGCTACTGCTTTTCTCCAATTCTTTTTGTGGGGCAGCAGAGAGGATAAGTGAGAACTTGCGTTTGTAAGGGACCACTGTCTGAAGAACCCTCCTTGCAAAAGCTCCAGCATCATCAGATGGTTAAAAAGTTGAACAGCTAGACCATGTAGCAGCATGACAAATTTTGGTCCATAGTTGCACTGGCTCACTTGTATCAGGAGGTTGATGGAGCTCTAGTAGAGTGTGCCATGAGGGTGAATCTTCCATGGCAGATTAGGAGTCTTTGATAGCCTGCATAATCCATCTAGTGATGGTATTCTTAAAAACTTGCTGACCTTTTTCCAGAGTGCAAGACAAAAAGGGCTTCTATTTTCCTATGGTGAGATCTAAATGTAAAATGCAAGTTCTCACATCTAACAGATAAAACCTGTTCTGACAGTTGCAGGTTGAGGACAAAAAGAAGGTAAAATAATATTTTGATCTATGGAACTTAGAGGATACTTTGTGCAGAAATCCTGCATCGGTCTTGATAACCAAAAACCTGCAGCAAAGGTCCTCGGAACAACAAGGCCTGAATTTCACTCTTGACTAGCTGTGAAGTGCTTCTAAGTGGGCTGTGTTACGTTAAAGAATGTGAAGGCTCAAAAGGATTCCTGACCAGACCATGGAGCACTAGAGAGATTCAATTTGGGGAAAAACTTTGACTGCCAAGGGTCTTGACATAAAGGCTTCATAGGGTCAACTGCTAACTAATAGCCAATCGCTTGTCCACCCCGTCCTAAAAGAATTTTAGGGGATATTCATAAAAGCTTTATTCTCTAAATATCAAGCTGAAAACAAGTCGGCTTTTTCCATAAATGGCTCTTGTAACTTTTTATGCTGGACAAAAAGTGTCAATGATCCTGCACTGCCAGAGCCTGGAAAACAAAGGCTTCTTTTTGCCAAACAAGAGCAACTAGGATAAGAGTTGTAGTTTCTCCCTAGAATTTGCTCAGATCAAGTGAAAAAGGTCTGCACAGAGGAAATGTAACACACATCTGGAAAGACAAGGGCTGAGCAAAGGTGTCTATCCTGGAGGACCCTCCCCCTCTCTCTTTGTGTAGTAAGTAGAAAACTGGAATATTTTGCGTTTGAACAAATAAAGTCCACGTGGATCTGTTTTTACTCTATGGACTGGCTAAGAAGCTTCAAGTTGAGGATTAGGCAAAACTGGGCTAAGCTTTTGTGAAAATAGCTTGATTCTCCTCCTGCTTTTGGGCCTGGAATGAGCACTAACTGGTTGACCTGTTACCAATTAAAAAAAAAAAAAGCAAAAGGCTACCTGGGCACCAATATCCAGGGAATGTGTGATCTTGGGGCTTTCAATTCATGCTCATAAGAATAGATATACTGACAATGAAATGCATACAAATTATTCCATTTATTCATTTCCATTAAAAACTAACAATAAAAAGGCAGAATAAAATCTGGAAGCAGTACAAACCCCCCAGGACCTTAACTATATCAAGATGGTTTGGTTATAGTATTCTTTGTTTATAAATGATGGTTATAAATATTTTCCTCTTCAATGGCTTATTTATACGCTGAAGCTATAGTGGTGCTTGGTCCTGATTTCTTAACATGGTCCATGCTTTGGCTTCCTCAGGAGAAGAAATATCTTTATCATCACACAAAATACCTGAAACATACATGGTATTATATATGCTTCAAAATGACGTAACCTGTGGGTGCCAGCCAGAAACCATACTGCACCGGATTCAATGGGAAAAATAAAAATATCCCCCAGCCCGCCCCTTAATACTCTCCCAGGCAAAGCTCCCTACTGAGGTGTGGAGTTTGTTAACCCCTTCGTGACTGATGACGTACAGTGTACGTCGCCAGCATCGGGGCTGTTTAAACAGACTCCCAGCGACTTTTGCCGCCGGGAGTCTGTTTTAAACTTGTAGAGCCGACTGTCGGCTTTACAACAGAAGCGATTCTGGCGACTTACCTGTCGCCAGATTGCTTCTGTGTCCCGTAGAAAGGGCCGCCGGACACCGCCACGCTTGCCGGGCTCCGTTGCCCCTCCTACTGGCCCGGGACCGGCGTCCTTGGTGTCCGCAGGGAGCTGGGGAGGAGGTCAACGAACTTCCGTTCATCGATCCCCTCCCCGTACCCCCCCATGTGATAGCAGTCAAAGTAAAGTAAAAAAAAGTTTTTTTAAATTAAAATAAATCTAATATTAAAAATAATTTTTTTAAAGTCCCCCGCCCCCGTGTCGCCATGTAAACACGCGTTGGGTGCGCCTACGTATGAAAACGACGAACGCGCTACACATGTTGCGCAGGCCGGAGTGAGAGCAATAATTCTAGGGCCAGTATTTTGGGGTATCTCTAAATTGATGACCTGTGGGGGCTTTTAAAGCGTCTTCTATGGATTTTTTTTGGGGGTACTGCAGTTTTTCGCCGTTTCACAGACGCACGCAATTTGTAACCTGGGCATGTTGGGTATCGTTTTACCCGTTGTAACCTCATCTTTTATATTTCATTTTAAAAATTGGTATTTTGTTGTTTTGGGGCTTTTAATTAAATTTTTCACTAAATGTTGGGGTTTAATAAGGAGTTGCGCTAATATTGCGCAACATAAAAATTTGCAACTACCACCATTTTATTCTATAGGGTCTTGGCATTCAGAAAATATATAATGTTGGGGTGTTTTAAGTCATTTTCAGGCCTAAAATGTGGAATATAACATGGGTACAAAAAATGAAAAAAAGCCTCAGTCATGAAGGGGTTAAACGAGGATGGACAGCTGGACTTCAGACTGCATTAAATCACCTAATACAGCGTCCAGCCGTCCTCCCTCTTGTTAGATGCGGTAGAGCTGTCCATATTCTTGCATCTAACCAGAGGGAGGACGGCTGGACGCTGTATTAGGGGATTTAACTGAAACTCTATAGGGAGCCCTGCCTGGGAGAGAATGTGCAGAAGCCTAAACTTTGCAGCTATGGTTGAGTGATTACAGTTGCAATGCTTTCCAGGTCTGAATTCAAAAAAATTAAGAAATGTATATTTACAGGAGAACTATGAGGTAAGTGGTTTACCTCATAGTTCTAAGGGTCACGGGAGGACACAAACTAGCGTCCTCCCATGACCCAAAGCTCAGTATACCGCGAGCTATACTGAGACCGCCGCAGCCGGGACAGATCTCGACATTACTGTCGAGAGACACCCAGCTGCGTGATTGACAGCTGGCTCTGCCTATCTAGAGGCAGAGCCAGCTGTACCCTCCCCGTCCGTTCCGCCAGTCCGCGCTGGAGGATCTGGGAGGGGGGGAATCCCTGCAGGGAGCCGTGAGTGACAGTCACGGCTCTCTGCAGGGAGATGATCGAGAAGTGAAAAATTACAATAGACATGACTTCCCACGGCCCCCTCCTTAACATTACATAGCGGGAAAGCTAGTTAGGATATTAAAAGTGTATTTCAAGTTTTATAGGCAAAATGAAGAAACCCCCCACTAGAGGTTTGTGTTCCTATTAACAGCATATCTAAAAATAATTTTCTAGAAATATTTCTTAACGTTTACATCTCTCTATTTTGCAGGTCTTTGCAAGTTTCTCTCTCAATTTCAGTAACTGTGAACTCTGTTCTAATAGAAATACAGATCCCCTCATTAATATACACCGATCAGTCATAACATTATGACTACCTGCCTTACATTGAGTAGCTGCCCTTTTTTTTCCCCACCAAACAGTCCTGACCGGTCGAGGCATAGACTCCACTAAATCTCTGAAGGTATGCTGTGGTATCTGGCATCAAGTGATCAGTAGCAGATCCTTTAAGTTGTGAAGTGGGGCCTCCATGGATCAGACTCGTTTTTCCAGCACATACCACAGACGCTCGATTGGATCGAGATTTGGAGGCCAAGTCAACACCTCAAACTTGTTTTCCTCAAACCATTCTTGCAGTTTGCGAGGACACGTTATTATGCTGAAAGAAGCCACTCACTCTTGTGTTGTAGCTATGATTTGTACTTGCAGTATTTTTGAAGACAAAACATGGAAAAGTGCATATAATGGAGAAATGTACTTTGTAGGGATGTTTTTAAAAAGGGTCCATTCACAATATATTCGGTGATGGGTGTTTTTTTTCACCAACTGAACAATGCAAGTGGCCACCGAGGCATATAGAAAACAATAATTTCTTATGTGCCCTTTTCACACCACACAGGTGTGACCTGTGGTGTGGTGTGCTGTAAACAAAAACAAAAAATCGACATGCTGAAATTTTTTTTTTTGCCAGAGACTTGTCTATACTGCAGTGCAGCACACCTTGCTGCTGTGTGGGGACCTGACAGGAGTGTACAGTTTTTACTTTACAAATAAAGTTTAAAAAAAAAAAAATTTGCAACACACACACACACAGCATTTTAGCAGCCAGGCTAGTGTGAACAGACCCCTTGATGTTACCACAGCACAATCCATAAAAAAAAAACCTTAAGATATGGCATAGTCCAGGAAAACTTATAAACAGATTAAGTACCCAGCGAGAGGGAAGAAAAAAAAAACTGCTGGCTGCAAAGGACCATAGGTCAGCAGGGACTGATGTGAATATTTTAATGCTCTGTAAAGTCCTCAGGCACATAGTAGCAGTACATAAATTAGCTAAATGGAAATATTTGACACATAATCCAATATGGACAATACTTTACTTCCCAGAAGACACAAAAACTCAATTTTCTGCAAAGTATCCTTTACAGTGTAAACAAAACATCTAAGAAAATAGATCAAATAAACCTCATAGAAAACATGGTTGTTGACATCAAGGTGAATTGATCTTGCGCTTCTTCTTATTACGTGATTTCTTAGTCTTAACATTTGTTATTTTATTTGCTTTCCTTTTTAAAGAGACCTGCATCATGTTTGATTTCTCCTTAGGCTCACTTCTCGGTCTCTCTTCTGCTGCAGTGTCAGCGGCCATAAAATCGGTTACACTCCGCTCCTCACACAATACAGAACTGTTTGCAGGAAAACATAGAAATAATTATACATATAAAATAAAAGAATGCACATAACTCCTTCAAACAATCCCTTATATAAGAAAAGCAATCAATACCTAAATACAAGCACATAACCATTGTTTCCTCATGTGGCCGTCTTGCACCTCACTGTACCTCCTCTATGTCTCATTTCTTAGCATCCCTGGGTCCTGCATTCAGTGTGCTGGCTCAGATTGCAGTTTGAGGATCCTCTGTACCTCATCTGTATCTGATGGACATAGAGGAAGCATCAGGGGACCAAGGGCCCTCATCATACACTCCTCTGCTTCTTGTCGGTATAACCTCAGCAACTTCTCTCCTACACATGTTACATCCCTTCCCTCATACCATTTCTTGCTGGCAATACCTTCTCTCATACCCTTCACCACTCCCCTCCTGCTCAAACTGCACCACTCATATCCTCAGCCACTCCCCCTTTCTGCTCATGCTGCCCCTCATACTCATATAACCTCCACTTCTGCCTTCCTGCTCTGTCATACATTCTGCCATTCTCCTCCTGCTGCCCCTCTCATATCCTCAACCACCCCCCTCCTGCTGGTCACCCTGCCCGCCCCCCCATAACCTCCTCCATTCCCCTCCTGCCAGTCTCATATGTGCAGCCACTCCCCTCCTGCTTGCCATGCTCCTTTAATACTCACCACCACTTCTCTCCTACACTTGTTGCCCCCTCTGCCACTCTCCTGTTCACACTGCCCCTCTCGTACCCACCACTCCCTCCTGCTTGCCCTGCCCCTCTGATACCCTCCAGCACTCCTCTCCTGCATTTGTTTCCCCCTCATTTTCTCTGCCACTCCTCATTGTCTGCGACACTCTTCCTCTCCTGCACCTGCTGCCCACTTATTTAATACTGTTCAGCATATTCCCAGTATTGTCTGTTCTGGAATGTGCACACTAAGGGCAGGTTCACACCATTTTCCGGACCAGTTCTGTAACGCAGTGCATTGCGTTTTGCCGCATATATACCGCGATTTTGCCACGTTTGGATTTTTTTTTTTTAAAGCTTAAAATGGTGCGTTCCAGTTTATTCCAGACCAAACAAAATGAGACGTGCAGTATTTTTCTGGTCTGGAAATAGCATAGGGATACATTAGGATACATTTTGGGTCTGGAAACAATCAGTTCTGGTGATGATACGGACATGGTGTGAATGGACCCTTATGCTGTTTTTTTGTTTTTAAGAAAAAAGGAAGAAAAGAAAAAAAACAGGACACCTGCGGTACTTGGACCCCTAGTGGTTGGGGCAAGTAACTGTTGATTCTGCCACAGTATGCACTATAGCCACCCTGCCAGGAAAAGAGGCAATACACAGCACAGGAACATCTTGTCCTCAAATACCTTATGAACAGGAAACTGAAATGTTGACTCAATGTCATTCAATCTTACTAGGGCTTCAAGGGATTACACTGTCATTGTGGCAGTGCATCAGTTGCATACCTGGATATCCTACATAAAGGGCCATACCCCAAAATCTGTTGTTGCAATCTTTGTCCATTACCTATGTCTTAGCTCCCTGGCACCCCCAAAAAGGGAGGTCCAACCATTTTTTCTTAAGTGTTTTGGAGCCAACAGATCCCCCCCCCCCCGAAGGCAAAACATTATAACTCTTTTACCTTATGCTAGCTTCTTTCTTGCGCTGAAACAGTGCAACAAAGAATCCGTTGGTGAGTGTGTCTGTGAGAGAGGCACGGAGGCAACAATCGGATCCGGGAAATGTGTCCAATCCTCGTAGCGGCCATGATGGGAGAGCCTCTGCTAGCCTGGAATTAATATATATAGAAATAAATATCGTTTCATCCGAAGTATAGGATTCCAATGTACCTACAAAAGGGCCTGTGCTGTACCTAAAATCTGTGTGTTGTTCTAGAATGTTCTTCACAACGTCTTCATTCTCTTGCTGGTGTACAGAGCAAGTAGAGTACACTACATTTTGTACAGAAGGGAAGCTTAGGGCATGGGATAACGCTCGGCTCTGGAACGCTGACAAAGCTTGAAGCCTCTCACTCTTCTCTGATCCTGCCTCCTCACTTAGCATCCTCATACGATCTGGCATGCCTACAAAATGAAACATTCTATTAATGAATAAATATCCAAAGCCAAGATTTCTAAAGTAACACAAAAACACTTTAACCACTTGCTGTCCGGAGCAATTTTCTCAATATTTGCACACACAAAATATGAATTTTTGGCTAGAAAACAGCTTTAAACCACCAACAATGATATCTTTTTTGAAAGCAGAGGCCCTGTAGAATGAAAAAATTCTAGTTGCCATTTTTTATGTCACACGGTACTTGCACAAATGTTTATCAAACCTGCCTTTATAAGATAAAATATGCTAAAATGAAATTAAGTGCACAGAAACAGAATATAATACCCAATGTTTTGGTAAAATATAAAAGATGGGGTCACGTCCGGTAAATAGACACCAAACTTGTCAAGCCTTAAAAGTGCGTGCGCCCATGAAACCGAAGAAAACTACAATACCCAAATTTTCGCATAGGCAACATTTTAAAAGCTTTTACTGCTCATCAGTTTAGTGTTATCAGTGATCGATGGCCCTAGAATTATTGCTCTCACTCCGACGTTTGCGGCGATATGTAACGTGTGGGGTGATTTTCATCTTTGCACGTAGGCGCATCTGACGTGTGTTTGCATTGTATGGGGGAGGGGGGAGACACAGAGCCACACCGTACAAACGATCCAAATCGCTTTATACAAACAGCAATCGCCTGCTGTTTAAAGTGATACCAAGAACATGGCAGCTGCTGCAGCCATTTTCTTGGCATAACCCCTTCTAGCCGATGACGTGTATTTACGCGAACCCGCTAGACGTGGTTAATTAAGCAGTAGAGAAACTGAAGAGCAGAAATCTATGGGATTAAATCAAATTTCACTTTACTTCACATTGCCAAAACAGACTGTTAGTGGGTGTTACGGATAACTGCACCTTGCACACTGCTCATTGTCTGTCAGTAAGGTTAGAGGACAAGACAATGTTTCCTGTAAGAACAAACCTAGTGAGCAGCTTTCCTGAGCATTGAGCATCATTTTTGTGTTCATTAAATGAAATATAGTCAAAGTTAAAATAAATTCCCAATAGTTAAACTGCTCGACAAGAGAACAACAAAAAAAAATCACTATATGAGGTTTAAGTCCTTACCACTACATCACCTACTGCCCAACACTACGTCTACATTCGCCATCACATACACCGCCAACCCCAATTACTCAACAACTTTAGTTAAAACAGGCTCCCCCTATAGTTCCAAAAGCACACCTGAGAGAGAATACAGCAGGAAAGTCAATATTTCCTTACCTGAACCACTGCATGACGGGTCCACTAAAATATGACTGACTTTCTGATATTTTGGATCACCCGAGTTGACAGTGAGAAAGTCCTGGTTGGCCAGCTCTTGACATGTGACCCCAGCCCGTAGTAGAAGTGTGCTCATTGTGGCCAAACGCTTAGTGTCCAAGTCAAAGGCGAAAACTTTTCTAAAATCAGAAAATGAGTTATTTTAACGTAAGTGTAGTGCACATATTCCCACCTCAAATGTTTCTAAAAGCTCATATGTAATGTGGACCTGATTTTAAACAGTAAAGATATGCTATGATTGGTGAACCTCTAGAAATGGTTACTGTGCCTAAGCAGTACTCTAAAAAAAAATGCACCTTTCACTTGGAATTCCTCATGAAAAACTGCAGTGCACCTCCTGGCAATTCTGTACCTAAAAAAGTCTGCTGTGTGAGGTAATCCAAAGGCACTGCTAATCTCATCAGATTTTGTGATGTCACATCTGTGTAGCTCGCTGTTCTTGTTGGAGAGGAAGCTGTACCTGAGCAAACACAGTGCTAGGATCTTCCTATTCCTGTATTACTCAGTTTGTGGATCTGTGCTTTAAGCACCACTCCCACTGCTTCTTTATCTTTAGCACACCAATCATCAGATTGCCATTCACCAGAGGGGCAGCTCCGACATGGGAAAGCAAAACCATGCTCCTCACAAAATATGATAGAGACACAATGTGGGACAAGACATGGTCAGTGATGTGGAAAAGATGTGCTATAGGGAGCCTACAGGTAATAAGACTGATCATTTATTCGCCCTCTTCTTGCCTTTTTGGACTCAGCTTCCACAGAACAGGTCATCTTAAATAAGCAGGCAATATACTAAAACATAAGACTACACAGAACTGAGATAATTTAAAGCTAAACTCCAGGAATTATATATTTAAAAAAACAACTACCCTTACAGTGGCTCCCCTCATCTACACTGCAAGGTTTAAATGGGAGCTGATTCCATCTGTGTGACCATGGCCCCCGAAGCCTATGTTCTAAGACCCTCCAGCCAGTAGTCACACCCCGACACATTTATAATGTCTTAAGTCTAAAGTTAACCTTTGGCCAGTCAGGCTGTCCATCACACCAATGAGACAATAGGGCGGTATTGGGCCAAGCCCAAAGTTCACCACCTTTATCTTCAGGTCTGGTGTTCATTTTATTGTACTGGGGCTCCAATAGGTAGTCCGCTTAGAAGCAAGCCGTGCTCAGTGAACACCTCTAACAATGCAAACTGTGGTAACACATAGCTGCAGCTTTCATTCTTCTGACAGCTGCAAAATGGTGAAATCTGAAGCTTCTGTAAGGTACAGCAATCTCTGCACTGTACATGTAACTATAGGCTGGTAAGTGCCAGTATATGGCATACACATACCCCTTGTTTTGTAATACAGCAGCCAGTTGGCTTGTCTTATTTCCTGGGGCAGCACAGGCATCGATAACATGGGCCCCAACGGTAGGAGACAGGAGCAATGCTGGAAGACAACTAGCCTACAACAAGAAATAAATATCAGCAATCAATAAAACATTATAGGTCTTGTGAAAGACATTACACCAATTCCTGAGGTCACTTTCACCTTGTCCTGCAGTATGAGATGCCCAGCTATATATAAAGGGTCTTTGTGGAAATCTGTGTTCGGAGGAAAGATCAGTAGATCAGGAACGTGGAGATCTTGGAGAAATCTCTTGCCAGGCTTCTGTGCAAAGTCAACAATTTCCTGTATACTGAACAAAAGTTCAAATAAAGAAAAATATTTTGTACTTTGTATTATGTAAAGCTATTTTCGCTATTATACAATACAGAATGTAAAGAATATAAAACACATACATAACAGCAACATGTACAGATTGTGACTTCACAAACCTAAATTAGCTATGATACCCATTAGAAAGCCTTTTAAGACTTTAAGAATTAATTTTAATTTAAGAATTAAAAGTAAAAAAAGAAAAATATCACACCATTTATAGTAATTTAGGGCCCCAACCCCTAGCAACACACACTTTTGCCTCACTCATAAAGCACTGTTCCATATGCATTACCACTCCAGCGACTTATAGTTTACACAGAACTTTGTTCCCCGCAGGTGAACAGAGCACTGGGGGTGTGAAAGGAAGGCAAGTACGGCTGAGGAGGGCTAAATTAAAGTGAACCTGCTGCGAAAATGCAGATATTACCTTCAGTGCAAACTACTATTACTAACAACCCCCCTTCCCAGAATACGTCCCCCTCATTTGGGGAGACTGTGTTTATACATTTAATATAAGTAACACTGTTAAGCCGAGAAAGCTGCTAAGCAATACATTATTTTTAATTACCTATCTCATAAAATACACCAGTTTTACGTGAGTGCTCACCTTCTTGCTTTTCCCTGGTAGGTATAACCCTTGCGTTTAAAATAAGTGATGAGTTCATTCATGGAGGTCTTCAGTGTGTTCACACGTACATATCGTGGCAAGGCGGGTCCTAGGGGCAGAGAAAATGTATACGACTTGACAAGGAAGTAATACTGATATACTTTTCAAACCAGATGCAGAAGAAAAATAAAATGTCTACAGATAGCAGACAAACATGAGCAGCAAATCATATTTCCTTTTTCCAACTGACACAAGCATGCCATTGTGATCTGCTAAAGCAAAAGATCCAACAGCCTTTACATACATATAATATACATTTCTTCCTATACCCTCTATTAGAGCAGTTGGATGTCTGTTAATTTTCCCACCCTCGATGAAAGTGACATGCAAACGCTTGTTTAATGCAGTATTCTAACTTTCATGACTCCTAGGAGCCCTGGAAAAAAAAAATGAAGATTGCTGGTTCTAAAATACCATCAACTGCGCCACCCATAGAAGTCAACAAGTCTTGATTGCTGCTGATCTTCTTCTTGACCTTTAACTTTGCAAGTTCAGCCTGTAATCGGGCGCGATGAGCGAGAATGGTTGCCTTCCAGCGACCTCCACAGTGCAGACCTTTTCCAAACAGCAAATCATATACCAGCACCTGAAACAGAAGAACACATGGTGCACTGATCAATCTGATCATCTGCAAAGCATGCACACTGCAACCGCACAATGACTTATCCTGTCATGAATTCACTTTTTGAATATCAAATAGTTATACGGTATTAATTACTGTCTGTTGGATGGTTTCACTGGAACAGCAGTCTCCTCCCCATGAAAGATTTCCCCTCACATCCAGTGACAACTGTACAATTTTGGATTTCCCATTGTTGACACTAGTGAACTTTAATTGGTGACCAGAATGTCATCACTTAAATGATGTACAGAAGCTAGGTGCAAACGCAGTTTGACGAAGCCCGCGCAAACCTTTGACCAACACATGCCCCTCCCAGTCTAATCAGTTGCAGTCGGGACATTCTCTGCCCCGCAGCTACATGTCACAAAAGGCCAGAGAATGCCCCTGCAACAACTGATACTAAAAATAACAGTTATAACAACCCCTTTACAAATAAAAGATGACACATTTGTGTTCTCAACAGGCCTCAAAGATAAATTACAATTTATATATAATCGCTTATCATAGTAAAAAAAAGAGGGATACGGAACAGAAAAAGTACACAGGAAATAAACCAACTTACCTACTAGAAGGGAGTCTCATTTTTTTCCCCTTGACTAGCTAGCTCAGGGGTAGGCAACCACCGCACTTCAGCTGTGGTGAAACTACAAGACCCATGAGGTATTGTAAAACTCTGGACAGTTAGGAGTTGTAGTCTCGCCACAGCTGGAGTGCTGAGGTTGCCTATCGCTGGGCTAGTGTAATAACCAAAACACAGACTACTAACAGCTGGGGCTCCGAGGGTTGCAAAGCAGGGGCCTATTTATACATGCAGTGGTGAATGGCAATTCTGCATTGGACTAACGCCAGACACAGCTAGGGTACATGGAAGTACAGTTAAAGGAGAACTATGGGGTCAGGGCTTTTCCCCGTAGTTCTCCTTAGGGTGACGGGAGGACACAAACTAGCGTCCTCCCGTCACCCTAAGCTCAGTATACCGCATACTGAGACGCTGCAGTATACCGCAGCTAGCGGTATACTGAGACGCCACAGCATACCGTGAGCTGCAGCTTGCGGTATACTGAGACGCCGCAGCTGAAGCGGATCCCGACCAGCTGCGTGAGTGACAGCTGGCACTGCCCATCTAGAGTCAGAGCCAGCTGTACCCGCCCCCTCAACCCGTCCATTTCGCCAGTCTGCGCTGGCGGATCGGAGCGGGGATTCCAGCCTGAGAGCCGTGACAGGATCGAGAGGTGAGCAAACGCCGGTATGTGTTTGCTCACCTCCCGATCTACTGAGCCGACCTGTGACAGTCTCATTGTGAAAAGCACTCACCTCATAGTTCTCCTTTAAGGTGACACTAAACTCAGGAGTTAAATCTTACAAATACAATAAATTACCTAAACTATTAAGAAAAATTTATCTTTTTTTTTTATTTATCACCCAACTGTAGATCCCCAAATCATCTCTGAATTGGTGCTGACACTGTCCTTCCTACATGAGGGCGGCTACTTTTGTCCCCCATGGTCCCTGTGTGTGTTGTAAAGTAGTCACCACTCCATGCTCACTCCTGTGATGGACTATAATCTCATATACAGTATATACAGTATATACTAGGGATGTACCGATACCGGTATTTTGGTACTCGCGGATAGCAATTACTGAGTAACAGAAGTCCCATTCAGGAAGCCAGGTGGCGTGTAATGACTTACCACCTGGCTTCCTGATTAACAAGAAAGTCCCCTCTTACCTTAGTATGTGCAGCCCGTCACCGCCGGGGCCTCTCCAGCGAGAACGCGGCCTTCCTTCGGTACCCAGCCAGAGCCGTCTGGCCAGCCAATGAGGAAGCCGGGCGCCATGTAATGACACGACACCCTGCTTTCTGATTGGCCGGGAAGCTGGCTTCATGCTCCCTCGTCGTCTCATGATGACGAGGAAGGCCGCGTTCTCAGGGAGGCGTCATCTCAGGAAGGCCGCGTTCTCGCTGGAGAGGCCCCGGGGGGTGACGGGCTGCACCTACTAAGGTAAGGTAACCTTACCTCAAGAGGCCAGCTTCCTGATTGGGCCAAATTCCCGACCAATCAAGAAGCCAGGCAGCGCGTCATTACACGCTGATTGGCTGGGAAGTCGGCTCCATGCTCTCTCATCACAAGAGACGAGAGAGCATGGAGCCACTTCCCGGCCAATCGGGAAACCCGGGCAGCGTGTAATGACGCGGTGCCCAGCTTCCTGATACCGGAAGTACTCGTGCTAGGCATCGGAGCATTTGGGCGAGAAAAATACTCGTAATCGGCACCGATATCGATACTACCGTAGTATCGGTGCATCACTAGTATATACAATATATTAGTAAACTAAACGTGAGATTGTAGTCCATCACAGGAGTGAGCTTGGAGCGGTGACTACTTTACAACACGCACAGGGACCATGGGGAACAAAAGTAGCCACCCTCTAGAAGGAAGGACAGTGTCCGCACCAATTCAGAAATGATTTGTGGATCTACAGCCGAGTGATACACAAATAAGAGACATTTCTCTTCATAGTTTAGGTATTTGATTGTATTTTTAAGTTTGAACTCCTGAGTTTAGTGTCACTTTAAGAAAACAAAAAAGTAAACAGTGCCTTGCATTGTCACAACAAAGCACTGCGGCTCAGCGGACACTAGCCGTATGATAAAACGCTGCATTTTACCACAGCCAGTATAAACGAGCCCTAAGGCCTGGTTCACACCTGGGCGTTTTTGAGCAGCTGGAAAAGCGCTTTTAAACGCCCAACACAAGAAATCTCAGGATTTTTAATTGCCCCTTTTCCCACCTGAGCAGGAAAACACCAAACGGCCCAAAAGGTACATGAGCTTCTTTGGGCGATTAATGGTCCGTTTTTGCTCCATAGACTTCAATGGAAATGCCCGAAAAACGCACAGCAGAAGCATGTTGCACATTTTTGCTCATTCGTCCATTGCCCACAATGTCTCTTAAGCAACCATTCAAAACGAGTGTCTTTACGAACACGCGTCAAAATGTGCAAAACGCCCATAAACATGCAAATAACCGCATGCTGAACACGCGCGTACAAACACGCAAAACCGATGCCGCCTAGGTGTGAACCCGGCCCAAGTGCAAAAGTGTATATACTGTATAATGCTCAGGTCAGGCTCCTAGATATGATCACTAGACCGCCATGTCCCGTGTACCCCAGATACTGTGCCACCTTCTCCATGACACAACCACCCCTCCTGCACAGGCCGCCATCATACTCACTTTGGCCAGGTTCAGGGGCAGTTTTTTGGCTCCTCGCAGCAGCTGTGAACTTGTGATGACGTCTTCCAGCACCGGAGAGTAGCGCAGAGTCTCACACAGCAGAGCGTACAGCTGACGGACATTCTGGGTGACATGGATAAGAAGGGGTTAATACGTGCTCCCACGTGACTCTATGTATATATAATGACAGAGTCCCCCTGACAAAGTTCACCTTGTACCCGCTGTTATACACCAGGTTCTTCACAGCCCCCTCCTTCTGATCCAACTTGTCCAGGATCCCGGCCGCCGCCTGGTACACAGCCATGATCACACACGTGTCTCCCCTTCCGGAGATTTACGACACTTGCTTGGGCATTGCTTTACGGCTGTGTAGAGGCTCCGTTCCGACAGTAGGGGGCGTCTCCATACATTTATCAAAGACAAGCAATGGAGCGATGCTGTGTTATCTAACGAGACAGGACTGATACCCTGCACCCTATGTATAAGGATGATGTACCCCAATGTCAGTACATCATCTATTCCTTCACCACAACGGCGTTTGAACTCTTCATTGGAGCACCTACCTGTTGCTGCAGCAACACTCATCATATGTCTTTTCTTATATCTGTGCAATAAATGCAAAAAAGGATTATCAGCCCTGCACATTTCTCCTCTGTGAACTACAGTACACCTCCCCCAGGTTATACATAGACCCTACAATTTATAGTGTTGTATAAACTCTTTAGTCTTGTGGTAGTAGTGGGAGAAATGGCGGATCATGCGGACGGATTCCTGTATGTGTCAGTAAGGTGTATATGAATCTGACGCCATCATCTCTCCTGTGGAGTCGGAGTAGTAAATGAAATGTATCAAATCTCAGTTACAGATACGTTCACCAATTGACTCCAACATGGAAGAGGTCTTTTTTACTTCCACTTTCCTTATCACCGATATGGCGGCATTCAGGGCGTCCCTATAATAAGGCAGCCTGAGGTGGTCGTCTCATTAGGCGGTAGCCGGGTGACGGTGGTGGGGGGGGGGCGGCTGCCTCAGCGTTCTAGGTTGCTAAGAGCTTTTATCAACCTACGACGCTCTAGCTGGCGTCCCACCCCGTGTTTTTTAAAATGATTTTTTACACCTAACTTTATTGCTATCGCACATAGCACAGATACAGTGACAGGTCCTCTTTATGGAGACATCAGGGATCTGTTAGATTCCTAATGACCCCTAGGAACCCCCAAAGAAGCTGAAGAAGCACAGATCTGCTTCACCAACGTCTTCTCCAGCTATGGGCTGAAATCAGAAGTGATGTAATTCCTGTCACTTCCACATTCAGTGATCGGAGGGGAAATCAGGCGCTGGAGGTGTGCTGATCTCCCTCCGATCCATCCACAGAGAGCCGCTGTGCTGGTCCTAGGGCGGCACAGAGGACAGCGGAGCCTGGGATAGCCAGCAGTGGCAGCAGAGGGAGGGAGCCATACAAGCGCTTAAATGTATCCAAGGCTAGAATTGATCAAACTTTCCCTCTGGCATGCAGGGGTGCACGGAGCTGGAAAGGACGTTTATAAACGCCCACCCGCCCTTATGCGTCAGGGCATAAATGGCTGGATAGCAAGTGGTTAATAATGAGAATGTCACAGGGTTTTCATGAATTCGCTGCAAGGCTTCCGACTACATACACACCACCAGAAATGTGTTGCAAATGCTTTATTGAGGGCTCTACTGAGTGCCATTGAACATGAGTGGCACCTCAAACGCAGCCAAAGCAATGTGGTGTGAATGGGCCCTAAGTGTACGCAGTCACTATATGATAATAACGTTCCCCTGGCGATCCTTGTTTTGTCACTGAAAAGCTGAGCCTTCCCTATATCAGCATATTTGTCTAAAGCTGGCCATACACTGTGCGAATTTCGGACGGTTCTTGATAAACCAGCCTAAAGTCATTCAGTGGGTGACCCTGTCACCAGCCTTCCGTCCAGCATCCTTCAATTAGAAAATTGAAGGAGCTGGATGGAAAATTTTCAGAGGAACAATGACTGCAGTCAATTAGCTGCTACCACTGTTCAAGTATTCTGACAGCAGCACGCCTGCCGCTGTCAGAATACAACAGCCCAGCAGGAAATGTGTCCATCCACCTTGTTTAGCATGGATGGAGGAATCTGTTTTGTTTGTTTTTGTTGTTTAGCCTGCAGCCAGCCCTATATACGTATTTATAGCTAGTTTTTACTTACATCATGAGGTTAGCATTATTTTTATATTTGTTCCAATGAAGCAAATGTGTTTCTGAAGCAAGCACTGTGTCAGCATTCTTCTTACCAGTAGAATGTTGACAACTTGAACCTATCGAAGAAGCTGAAGCAGACTTCAGGTAATGGAATTACAGGGTTTGGACCCTCCACATTCTTGTGATGAAGTGTTATTTCACTTCTTCAGTGGCTTCACCCTTTGAGGGTACATTGCATGTATTATATCATGTTCAGAGTTAATCTTCTATTTAGATATTTCGGAAGAAGGATCTTACTTCCTTTGCATCAGACAATACTTGGAAAATAATCAGTTATGTTTAATTAATTAATGACATCGGGGAGGGTGTTAACAGCGATATTTCCGTGTTTGCGGATGACACCAAAATTGGGAGGGTAATAGACACAGTCCGTGACATTATAACATTACAGGAGGACCTGGATAAAATAGGGGAGTGGGCATTAATGTGGCAGATGAGGTTTAATGTCGATAAATGCAAAGTAATGCACTTTGGAAAAATAAAACTAGAGAAGCTCAGATATTTGACTGTAGCCTGGGTAGCAGCAAGTATAGTATGTGGTCTATTTATAACAATTTGCAGAGCCACTCACCGTGGGAATCTCTGTGAATGTTTATGTGCCAACAGAGGCAACAACTTTGTCTTCAGGTTAAATTTGATGTCATACCTCATTATGGCCACTAGATGGAGCTAAAGAGCATATAAAAAAACTGTAAATAGGCATTTCCTATGCTCATTAGTTCCATCTAGAGGCCACAATGGGGTATTACATGACATTCAAACTGAAAAGAAATACAGTTTTGGCAAGACTCCGGAGCTTGGCATTAGCCATTAGGTCTACATATTTTAGATGTTCGGCTGACCCGAAGTGCAGAAGGCCTTCAACTCAACATCTGGTTCAGCTGAGCAGAAGCTCCGACAGCTCACTTGTCTGCCGTTCCCCCCTATTCACATAGGGTCCGAACGGCATTGAGTGAATAGCTGAATACCCCCGAGCGGCATTTGACTCGGCTATTCTGCTCGGTACCTCCGTGGTACCGAGCAGAATAGCAAATCAGTGAAAATAGTTTTTTTTAAAAGGTTAAAAAAATATTTAAAAAATGTAAATAGTTAAATTAAAACATAAATAAAGATTTTTTTTTAAAAAGAGAAAAAAAACAATTGGACAGAGCTAGCAGTGACAGCTAGCTCCACGGCTCGGCCGCCTTCGCCTGCTGCACTGGCTAGAGTGAACACTATATTCAACTGAACTGAAGGGCTCCGGTGGCCGAAGAAAGCCGAAGGATCAGCCGAAGCTACGGCTGGATCCTTCACCTCTGACGCGTATAACCCCTATAGTCAGTATGTATTTAAAGCTAAAATCTAGAGAAACAGCTAAATTCAGAGATGAACACACATATACTGTATAAAGGCTGTTTTACCTAGGATTTGTATTGGTATCCATTCTAGGCCTTAGATTTACATAGCTCTGCCACACAGCACAACCCTGTTTGGCGGGGGCGGGGATCCTTCTCTGCTGCAGTATTTCTTTCACTTACAGGTCTCTTTCTCACCCCTACCCAGCGACTAGACAGTGAAATAATAATCAGCACAGTGATGAGTTCATCTTCCTGTCACTCTGATTCTCCTCCTATTAGCATGTTCCTTGTATTACACTACAACAAACTAGCTCCTTGTGCTGCTTATAGCACCTTCTCTCTAAGGTAGTCAGCCGAGTGAACAACCGACCCGAAGTGAATTGAGCCAAACGTTGTTCGGCTATTCACTTCAGGCTTGTATGACTCATTTCAGCCGTATATCCGCTGAAATCAGCGTATATCGGCTAAAATCAGCCGTACATGGGCTTGCTTTGTGTGGCTTTGGGTCGTCCGAACATGCTCAGCATGTTTGGCCGACCCAAAATGCAGAAGGAGTTCGTCTCAGCTGATCCAACATCTGGATCGGCTAAGCCGAACCTCCGGCAGGCTACTCGCTGCTGTTCGGTCTATTCTCTTAGATGCCGAACAGCAGTGAGTAATTAGCCGAATGCCGCCGAGCGGTACCTCTGTGGTACCGAGCAGAAAAGAATATCTAAAAAAGTAGAAAAAATAAAATATAAAATGTTTGGGCGGAACTAGCAGTGACAGCGAACTACGCCCAACTGTTTTCTATTGGCCGGGCGGTTCTGCTGCCGTCAGAATAAAAAAGAAAAAAAAAACACCATGGGAATGCATAGCTAGATTCCTATTGGCTATTTCACTTTGCAATAGACAATAGCAAACTAGCTATTGCACCCGCCCTCTGCTGCTGTCAATCACTAGAGGGGACCTGATGGAGAACTTCAGGTACCCTCTGCTGATTGACAGCAGCAGTGGGCGGGTGCAATAGCTAGTTTGCTATTGGCTATTGCAAATCCGCCGGAGCCTTCACTGAGCAATAGATAAAAAATGGCACTCGCAAGGGAATCTGTCGATCCAATACTTTATTTGCAAAAAAGGCACATGGCTACCACTGGCTACAGAATGATGTCCCGGAAGTCCCTCCTAGAAGAGAAACTGAGAATCACGAGGCAGAAATGGAAGAACATCTGGTGTCTGAGGAAGAAGATGAAGAACAGAGTACAAACAAAAAGCAAAGATGACACTGTCCCATAAGGAGGAACCAGGAAGAATTCTTACACTGGAGGGAAGGAAGCAATTGGGAAGTTGTTTATCAACTTCTGAATTGCAGTTTCTCCTTAGGAAGGTGTCACATTGGCGGGAGCAGTAGAATGCATCAATGATATCAACAGATCAACAAAGGAATCAACAGAGAGTATTATTAAAGTGTATGATCATAGGACAGAATGAATTAAGACATATAAGGTACCAGTATTGGGGGTAACCATGGTTAATGCACTGGTGGAAAGAAAAATGGCTCCAGCAGGAGAGTGGTATAACTTTTTTCTTTAGTAGCCAAGTAAGAGAGAGGTTTTTTTTCCAGGAAAAATATGTTGTGTGTGTTAGTAAGTGAGTTGAGACCAAATGATTTGATGCTGTAATATCAATGGTGGGGGCTGATTGATACATTACTTGAGTGTTTTTTTTACTGATGGTTAAACATAAAAGCCTAAAACAGGTGTATGCGGTTTGGAATGAATGGCCCTATAATAATAGGTTATATATGCACTATACATCAGCAGGTCTGGACGTGCATTTGGCTATTGAGGCATGAAGGAATATCATAGCTCAGCTCACTGTCCTGAAATGGGGAGTGATTCCCTTATTTTTGGGATATGTGATGGAATGAGACATTTGAATACATTTTGTTTTCATGAGACTTTACTGTGCTAAGCACTGGTTGTAGTCCCAACATGTCACCATAACCTGTCTCAGTGATAAATACTGACAATTAATGTTTTTTAACAGTGCTTTTATTTATTAAGGAAACGTCTCACATTATCTCCTGTTCATATTTTACACATTATGTTTCTTGCATTAGTCATATACAGTATTTCTTTATTGATTATTAATATGTGCTGTTAAAATAATTTATTGCAAGAAAAATATATGTTACACTTAAAATTTAGACTTCAGATTGAAACTAGAGAGCATATGTGTTTAGTTATTTTGAGCCCCAATAAAATATCAGACTGAATAACTGTCTACGATAATCTGCAGCAAGGAAGAAGGGCAAGAATTGGATTGCTGTGGGCAACACTTACTGTCTAGGCTGGTAATAGTTGGACAGATGTGTCATCAAAAAACACAGGTAGCAAGACATCTGCCAGTCTTCAAACTCACTAGGCATGCTGTACTGTATCTTACAGATTGGATGATGGCTGGCAGTGGTTCGATGTCCAGTTAAGTGCTTGATCAGCCTGCTGCATGGAGATTTTTTAGCAACTTTGGAAAATCTATGTGAAATAACGAGTGCTTTTTACTGTTCCTGAGTTAGGCCATATATAAGTTGCACCTTTCAATATATGGCCACTCTAAGACATGTCACAATGAATATAGCATTCAGATATGTACTGTATAGTCTGTATAGTTTAAAGCGTGTTTAAAAGAGAACTATGGCCAAACATTTTTTGGCATTAGTTCTCTTTTGGGTTACATTACTAAATATTCTCCTGTGACCCAAAACTCAGCAAATAGCGGACTATTGTTCGCTATATGCCGACAGCGCAGAGCCACAGTGCAGCCGGGAAAGGTACCAACAATACTGCAGAGATTAACCCTGCTACCTGATTGACAGCTGACTCTGCCTCTCTACAGCCAGAGCCAGCTGTGCCAACAGCTGTGTACTGACAGTCACCACTCTCTGCAGGGAGAAACCATTAGCCGAGCAATCAGCGGTTTGTGAGTCAGTGTCACATGTTTGCTCTAACTATGGGGATGAGTTTATTTCACTCCTTTATGTCGGCTCCTATAGTTCTCCTTTAAATGTTCTTCTTCATCTTGTATAATAAAAGGGAAGGGATACAACCTCTATAGGTTTGTTATTAGTGCATGTGTGGTGAAATTTTCCCCCATTTCCTGTCCCAGTGATGGGATTCTCAGGGACAAGAAGTGAGAAATAACTGGGGACAAAGACATCAGAATACTTCACAGTAGACATGTGCAGGGCAAAAAAAATAGTTTCGGACGAAACAAATGAAAATGAAAAACATTTTCATTTGTTTCGTCAATGGAAACAAATTTTAATGCTGTTTCGGATTCTGAGGCAATGAGCCTCTGAACCTGAAACCGCACAAAGAAACTGCAGAACGAGCGGCGGTCGTATCAGCCACCAGCACGTTCTGCACATGCGTGCCACCATATTGGAGTATATCATGGTATACACCAAGATGGCGGCACCCAAATATGTGGGCGCAGCCATCTTGGTGTATACCAAGATATACTCCAAAATGGAGGCACGCATGTGATGGACACGCTGGCGGCCGGTCTGGCCGCCACTTGTTCTTCGAATTAAGTCACCCATGATGTGACGTCATGTGTCGTTATGCAACCCTGCCTCCAAGATGGCGGCAGGCATGCGCAGAACGCTCTGATAACTAATTTATATATGCCTGAATATCGTTTTAGTGTATTCAGGCATATAAAAAATGTGTTATTTCGGATTCGGACGAACCGCCAAATCAACTGAATTCCGTTGATTTGCAGGTTCGTCTGAATCCGAATGCTCATGTCTACTTGACAGTGGTTCTAACCCTTCCCCACTCAAGCCAAAAACTAACTTTTTGGCAGCAGTGCATCATCTGCAATCATTTTTAATTTCCAACATTGCAGACTGCTAGTCTATCTAAGAGCACTTAGTAGGTTATGAACTGTAAAGTATTTACATTTTTGCACAGAAAGGGAAACAGAGAACAAAAACTGTGTTTTTTTTTCCCAAGCCTTATGCTCTAAAGTGTATGAAATGTGCTCCGTTTTGGCCTGTTTAATATACCACTGGAAGCATCTGGAAGCATCTTGTTATTTGTGTGCAGAGCCGTAGCTAGCTCCTTTTGCACCCAAGGGAAGAACAGAAAATTGTGCCCCCCTACAGACGTCTTATGTCACCCATCGCTGCGCACGCACGTCTAGGGGCACAAATAAAGATAATATAATTACCTGATCCTCCATCCTGCTTGTCGGCCTAGATCACTCCCCACAGCCTTTTCTCCCCTGGGCTCCGGTAGTCTAAGCCCTGCTGACATCATCATGTCTATGCAAGATTCATCCACTTACATTAGACGTGAGAACGTTGAGGGACATACCACACCTGGAGTGGAGAGGGAGAGAGGTCGCCACCACAGGATTGAGGATCAGGTGAGTGTATCTTCTTTATTCAATTCCCTAGACCAAAATGAACAGTTAACCCTTGAAGTATGGGAGTAGCCCCACTGCAAGGGTTAACTTTTGAAAATGCAAGAGATCTGCTTTGAAGTTATTGTTTTAAACAAATGCGTGTTTCTTACTCATGACATAAAAGCAATGTTTCTGAATACAGTCATTGACATGAAATGCTGAATATTAGTAGGTAGAATCCTACATTACAAATACACAAGAAAGTGAAGGACTTCTAAGAAGTAAACATCTATAAAATGAATTAAGGCAGTGCAAAAATACCTAAAACCTAAAAAGATCAGCCAATCTTTTCTAGTATGCATTATGTTTCATCCGTAATAGTTGAAGGAAAGAGGTGCAAAAACATACGAGCCATCTTCTCTTCTACTGTAAAGTAGAGCGTTTAATCTGCCATATTTAAAATGTGATGTCATCTGAAAGGATAAGTCAATTGCTGTCTTGTAAATGTTATGCCAGGAAACCGGGTGAATTGTTTTGAATAGATTTTTGAAAGCATTCACTTGGTCTTGACCACTCTTTCTGGAAGTGGCAATATAAGAGGTTGGGGATTGGTTCCCCTTTCTTGCCAACACACATCCAGAACAGGGTACAACTTTCCCTGGAACTCTGCATGGAATGTATACAGAGGAATGAGCTCATTGGGGTTGTCCGCATTATAGAAGGTCAGCTCTCCTTTCTCATAATTCAGGAAGATACCAATGCGTTGTGGGTGGCAGTTGATTGGCAGAGTGACGTTGGGAGATGTGAAGGCCTCATAGAAGCGGCCTTCTTTAAGCCCTATGAGCCAAGCTCCTGCTTCAGGTGCTCTAACCATTTTGCCTTTGCGACTTACAGTGCCCTTCACCACACCAATTCTCCACTTTGGTTTGGTGCCAACAATCACCTCCCAGTAGTGCTTGCCAGTAGAAAAACCACGTGTTGCCAGCACACAGCTGCTGTTTTCAAAGCCCTCAGGATTGCTGCCACGGCGGTTTGCTGGTGATCGGCACTGAACTACTGTATCTCCCTTTGCCAACTCCAGAAGAGGATGTGCAGTGAGAGGGTCCAGCTTCACAATCTCTGGAGCTAAACAAGTATATAGAAATAGGTACATTGTTACAATAAGAAATTCAGAAAGGAAGCAACATTTCTCATCATATTTGGTATTTTTCTCTGAATTGTCTTCACATAACTGACTATAACTATTCCGTTCCTCAATTTTCCTACTCAAAATTTTTGGTGCAATAGTTTTTTCATGCAAATTTTTGTGCAAATGTTGCAATGCAAATGCATCTTGTGACTCATTATTATTATTTTTTGGCCAAATGAAAGGTTATTTCTATACTCAAATGGCTATCTCAACTTTTACCACGGTGAAGGCAGTGAGAAGTGATTGTCTCTGTGCAAAAATGGAGCTTTATAAGAAACTTTTATAAGAACACTACTGTCGAAAATGAGAAACAGGAGAGAGCTGTATTACCAGCCCCCTGTGTGTTTTGGGAGCCTGGAATTGTAGGAGTCTCTGGGATGGGTATATAATTGTTCTGCAATGGGACCTCCTTTTGGAAATTGCTCTTGTGCCTGAATCCTTTTTTGCAGAAGGTCATTTTGCTCTACAGTGCTCACGGTATTCAATGCCTGAATGATGTTCCCTATGAGGACAGGGGGCTATCATGAAATGCTTGAGACTCAATGGTACTAATAACACTGTCAGGGCTGCTGCTATGGGCTTCTTCCTGCAAAACAGCAGCTCTGCCCTAGAATTGGTTTGCTGGACATGGCTTGAGGGTCATAGTCACTGGTCAGGTGAGCCTAGAACCGATATGTGCTCCTACTCATCATTTAATTTCATTGTGTACCAAATGACATAAATTACATTCCTATTACTGATGAAATACCACTTTTTGAAAATGCACCATCCCTTTAAGATGCAAGTAATTTGTGTACCGTAATCTCATGTAAAAGCTTTCAGAAAAAAGGGGGCACATTTAATGAATACTGAGCACAATAGGAAACAATCCTATTCATATAACATTCATTCATATAACACATGCCTTAACAACTTGTATCAGCCCCCAAAATAACTGTACTGCTTTGTTTTGCTGTTGGAAATTTTCCTTCACTATACTGAGCTTAGGGTAACGGGAGGACGCTAGTTTGTGTCCTCCCGTTACCCTAAGGAGAACTATGGGGAAAAACACTGACCCCATAGTTCTCCTTTAATTGTACACTTTCTGTCTGTGTAACTGTTTTAATTGTGAGTCCCAGATAGAAGTAAAAACCTTAGAGATGTTCCAGCCCTTTCCTGATCTATCTAAAATAAAGTGTAAGTCTATTTTGTCTGGACTTACACTTTTAGGCCCCTTTTACACTGTCCGATCAGGGGGGGATTCGTGTGCAGATCCCCTCCTGATCGGAGCAGTATGGATCGCATGTCACTGCTGACCTGGCTGGAGCTGGGCACAATTGGATGTAAACAAACGCCAGTCCGTTTAGATCCGGCTGCCCATAGACTTACATTGTGCATTCTATTGGGTCGGCCTGAAAAACTGACAGGCGGACCTTATCGGACCGTCCATCTGAAAGGGGCCTAACTTGTTAAGCTGACCCACTTTGGTATGAAAAATAGCATTGATTGTTTTTTTTTTTAAATATAGTTCTGCAAACTAAGGGCTTGTTTACACAACATTGTGTGTCTTGGTCAGCGACTGGTGTCTGCTGGGTGGCAGCGGTTTTTAGTGGTACCTTGCATTGTTATGGCACTGCTTACTTTTAAACTTTATTGGCAGTGTACAAAGTGTACTCTACATTCAAGGTCTCCAGCGCGGTGTGTTCCACTCCAGTGAGCTCTGGTGCAATCTATTGTGCTGCAAAAAAATGCAACATGTCTGCATTTTTCCACACCACACATCAACAAGCGTTCTGGTGTGAAATATGGGGTTTCTATGTGCCCTGGTGGTGACTGGCCTTGATCAGTTGCTGAAAAACACCACTAATGGTATGAACAAATCCTCAATTAAAAGTGCAAAAGGGTGGTGTTTCCACCAAGAAAAAAAGTAATGGTAACATTTACAGCAAATTAAATCTTACGAGGAAGAATTCGGCGTTGCAGACGTTTCCATACTGTAAGTTTAATGTCATCCTGACGGAATCCAGGCTTGAAGGAGACAGCGCTATAGGTTGTGTCCACACAGCGTGGGCTTGGTGGTTGACACCTGTGGAAGTGAAATAAGTAATTATTTGCATAATTCTGTTTCCATACCCAGGGCCGGTGCTAGACTATTTTGTGCCCTAGGCAAGACCAGCTACTTGCACCCCCCCAGCCCCCATTTCGATCCCCATCCCCCCTGCTACTTCAATCTAAAATAGCCAATAGGAAGCTGGCTATTTCAACCCCACCACACTGAGCAGAGGAGTGGCCAGGAGACCACCAGTTGCAATTCAAAATTTGAGGGGGTGGGGTGCATATCGAGGCTGCACTCTAGGTGGCCCTGTCAGTGCCTTCTATTCTCATACAGATTGTAAGTTGTGTGTCTTACCTGGTTGTCACAGCAGAGTAGTTCTAGAAATAAAAAGACACAGAGAGGTGGTTAGGGTAAGCTTAGATTAGCTGTGCTCACAAGGTATTTATCATTATAAAATAAGTCTGGATGTAATAACTACAGCATGGTAGAGCAATCTTTCACCTCTCCAAGCTCACTCCTATGATGGACTACAATCTCAATATAAATTTGTAAACTAAACATGAGATTGTAGTCCATCACAGGAGTGAGCTTGGAGCGTTGGCTACTTTACCAACACACACAGGGAACATGGGGAACAAAAGTAGCCACCCCCCAGAAGGGAGGACAGTGTCAGCTCCAATTCAGAGATGATTTGAGGATCTACAGCCACACAAATAAGATACATTTTTGTTTGTAAATAAGGTACTTGAATGTTTTTCTGAGATTTAACTCCTGAGTTTAGTGTCACTTTAAAAACCCCAAAATGGAGCCAATAAGGGAAAAGCATTGTTCGGTTTTCATACACTTTAGGTTTACAGAGCTGTTCATTTATTGTGATTAATATGGAAATACTATCTATTGTGGACCCAGCTTGGTGGAATGTCTTACCTGGATGAAGTGCAGGTGACTTTCATTTCCCAGGATCTCCAGATGTCTCTCTTTCTCGTGTACAGTGCACAGGATTTCATTTTTCTGCTCTAATTGAATCTCAATGTTGCTGATGAACTCTGCGGCTTTCCTGGAGACTAACTTAAGAAAGTGATTCTCTTCCTCTGCAATGTATCTCTGAAGCTCCTGAAACTCCTTGCAGATTAGGCGCTGAAAGACATCTGACTCATTCTATAGGGAGATTGAGAAATTGAACATAACAAACAATAACAATATACGATAACAAAAGCATTGGAAATATACTGTATACATGGCCAGATTTCCCACAAGGCCACCGAGGCCCGTCCTTGGGGCAGCAGGGAGTAGAGGGGCAGCACAGCAGCCGGGCGCATAGTTTTTTTTCTACATTTAGCCCTTCTTCGGGCAATTGAGGTACCCGACCTTGGGGCAGCAGAGAGAGTAATTCCGGCCCTGGCTGTATATTCTGTACTGACTTACTAAGAGTAGACACATTTATGCTCTAAAGGGTTCATGCATATGAAAGGGTAATCTTTACAAAACATTTCCAAACAATAGCTGCTCATGAGACATAATATCAAGGTAATTTCAGCCCATGTACAGTACTTACTGGAAATCCTATTTTTTAAATTGCTAATACAAATAGATTACAGTGGATTCTTGATCCAAAGAATTCAGCTGTGTGATATGGTGGGCAGTGGCGTAACCAGAGTTATGGGCGCCCGGGGCAGACATTTTTTTTTCGCCCCCCCCATATTATATAAACATCCACTACATATCACCCAGGGAACGGCAATATCTGGTTGTTGTACAGATATTACAGGGGCAATGAGGGCATGCTGGGACTTGTAGATATGTTGATATGTTATGAAGCTGTATTCCACCTGAAAGTACTACAATGACATTATAGAACTAAGAATAGAA
>NW_017306537.1:841211-873028 GCF_000935625.1 Nanorana parkeri
TCTTGTACAGTAAATGTAATAAAATTATTTATATATTGATTACAAAGTGTAGTTATTAAGCAATTGATTATACACATGTTAAATATTCATATAGGTATATGGGGAAACAGGTAAACAGTATTTCAGATCCATAGTTGATTGGTGAAATTTGCTCTGGCCCATGTGGAGTAAACAACTACAAGCCCCGTTG
The DNA here is from genome assembly GCF_000935625.1 of Nanorana parkeri. Taxonomy (NCBI): domain Eukaryota; kingdom Metazoa; phylum Chordata; class Amphibia; order Anura; family Dicroglossidae; genus Nanorana; species Nanorana parkeri. The sequence goes on from NW_017306537.1 coordinate 841,402, forward strand.
AGGTTAAGTAAACCTTGGAACAGTAGTTTGTTTGGTCCACACATTTGAACAGGCAAATCATTAAAACCTTAATTTGTCATTGGAAAACTATGGAAAGCTGGCCAGCCTTCACCATTTGAAGGTCAATGGGGCCAGACACTGTTACAGAACAACAAAAATTAAAGTAAACCTGATAAGCGAATAGGGAAATCTGAGCTGAAATATTTTGTCACAAATTCCAAAGAGTAGTATTAATCCAGGGGTTTTAGAAATATCATTGAGATGCTTCTTCATCTATTGTCTGTTGAGGGGGTGTGAAACACCTTATGCAAGATCACTGTGCCAGGAAAGCCTTATCTCCAGTCTTCTGAAGTACAAGTCACAAGGACAACTGGCTCTCTGTTTCACTGTGACTGCAATCTAATCAGTGTGTGTGGGATTGTCACAGGATTACAAAGTAAGCAATGAGCTCATACTACTTAAAGAAAGATATTTTAGTAAACACCACACCCTTGTGAAATGGAAAGTTTTGAGGAAAACATTGCTGGTTTAGAATGGTGATCTAATGTTAGCAATGATCATTTAAAGTGGCCACGTGGCCGCAAGTGCCAGCATACCTCCATACCTATGACCCCCCCCAAAGATGGGAAAGACGGACATCTTTTAGCACAAAGTATGTAGGCAAGGACACACCCCTATCATGCCTCAAGTTACATGAGCCACGCAAAATATGCAGAAACGCACAAGTGCTTCTTTTTCATGACTGCTTTCCTTTATACTGACTTTCAAAGCCCATTTCCACCTTTGTGGATGTATTTAAAAAAAACAACAACCACATGGCAGCAATATACACCGAGTGTACATTAAGCAGACATATGCAGTTGCTGTATATGAACACAGAAGCTTACTTTTTTTGGTCCTCTTCATCTCCTCATGGCTGCTTTTGAAATGGCCACCTCTTTGCAAGCAGTCTATGTAAATTAACACTCTCTCTGAGCTCTCTCCCCCTATTCAATAGTATTCATAGTGACAACCCCCCTTGGACAGTGTATTGTGACTTGTAAGGGCAAAGCTGGTGTGCAGTGATCTTGTTACAATGACTCACAAGGGGGGGGGGGGGGTGAGGCGTGCACTCGGGTATCAAAAACACACAAGGAGGGGGGGGGGGGGTCAGCTGCTTTACAATCTGACTCCAGTGTCAGACTGGGTTTCCTGCGGAGAAAATGTTCAATTTGTAGGACTCTCATGCCTACTAAAAAGTCCATAATAAAATGAACAAAGCCAGCAATGTGAGTCATAGAAATGTAAACACATATACAGCATCACTGCATCTCTACATTACCACAATAAATGCTAATCACTAATCACTGACAAAGGTGGAAATAGGCTTTACAATAACAAATCCAATAATTTAGTGACTGGATGAAAGGTTTAGTGTAGTATAACAGTTTTGTTAGTTAAACAGTGCATTTTATAATAGAGTTCCATTCATCAGACCAAAAAGCAGGACAACTGAGGAGGAAAGTGGATTTGGTTCTAAATGAGGGACAATTGGGAGCTATGCATGTCCTGCCAGAAACTGCCTTGATAAATCTCTAAATGTTCAGTGGTAACAAAAGACACATAATTTGGTTTCAGTGATTTGCACTTAAAAAATACCAGACTGTCATCATACCCAAAGGACATCATACATATGTACAACACTGGATACATTGCTGGGACCAGGTAGCCCAAGTGCCTTCTGCTGGTGGTTCTACCGAGGTCCTCTTTTCCTCTCCTCTTTTTTGGTACTTTAAACAATTTCTCCGTTTTGGTATCACTGACCTGATTGGTACTCTAAAATGTATCTTCTGCATGTGTACTGTAAATGGGTAATGCTAGAGTAGGCTGTTCTTATACAAAGATCCATGGTCATTAAGAATTATAGAACAGTAGCAGCAAATGAGGCTATCCAAGCCCCGAGTTCAATCCTACCTTTTTTAATTACATTTCCATTAAAACTGTAATTTGGCATAATGATCGTTGTTTTCAGCTAAGAGTGCCAAAAAAGGCCTAAATGTATCAACCACATGGCAAAAAATAATATATATAATGGTAATAAACACAGGGCTTATAGCTTAGTGAATTGTTCCTATAAAATAATTATACCACAGGTTTACAAAACATATGCCTTGACGAATATTTCTACAATTCCCAATGATACAGAAGATGTTTTCAGGCAGAACAAAAATAATTTTCATGTTGTCCATCTTGAATAAATACATGTAGCATAAAAGGCTCAATTCACTAAACCACACTGTCACTATTTTCAACTATTTTCCATGTAACTGTAATTTGGAGGGAGTTTTTTTGGCTGCCATTGCTGAAAATAACAGTTGCCTAGGCAAATAACAATTGCAATGGTTTATTAAATTGATCGTATAGTGCAAAGGGGTAAGCAAACTCTGGCCCTCCAGCTGTGGTGAAATGACAAATCCCATCATGCATTAGCCTCTGGGAGTCATACCTATGATTGACTTGCAATGCCTACCGTATTTTTCGCTCCATAAGACGCACTTTCCCCCCCCCAAAAAGGCGGGGGAAAATACTGTCACTTACTGTGACAGAAACTGCCTGCGTTTTATGTACCGGTGCGCCTTATGGAGCGCAAAATATGGTAATTGGATTTGTAGTTGCACCACAGCTGGAGGGCCACAGTTTGCCTACCCCTGCTGTAGTGTTTTGCACTGCTAATGATTTGTGTACACTCACTGTTATACGGGTCTTGTTGTTGGTGAGTTTGCTTATCTGCTCCTCCAGAGCCCTCCTCTCTTTTTGCAGCTCAGTCATCAGTGCGGACACATCCTCCTACAAATCAATGTGGCAATGCAAAATATTAAACAAATAATTAAACACAAATGATGGGAAAGTGGTACAGTCAAATTGTTATACAAATGAAAGAACTGTAGTTTAGACTCAGTGGACAGCCACAGGGGGGACTGCAACAAGAACTGTTAACAGATTAATCTACTATGCAGAAATTCCTTGGGCATAGGGACACCTGCTATATATTGGGATTGGGTATTTACTAAAAAAAATATATATATACATTTTTGCTACAAATAAACGTTATGATACCCGGAAAAGGCAGATAATAAAAAATAATTTATATTGGTTAAAGTTATATTAAATTGAACATTTTTTAAGCTATTTCAAATGCTGAAATCACTTACAATGAATGCTGCTTCTTGATGTTTAAAATTCTTAGATTCCTGGATAATCAGCTGGTCCCCTGAGCACTGGTCCTGATATCTTGTTTTAGGTTAGCTCCTTTCCCTTGCAGGGTCCTATGGAGCCACCCTTGTGTGTGCTAGAAAGCTGTGTGTGTGTCTCCACAAACACACAGACACAGTAATGCAAGACACTCCCCTCCTCCTCTTTTCCCCAAGCTAGTAGATAAACAGCTAATGGAGATGTGCTGTCCCTTGTGATCTTGTACTGGACAGAAAGTTTAGGGAAGCCGAGCTGAGAGAGTTGGAGCCAACCGGATACGTGATGACTGTAAGTGTTTGGGCAAACAGGTTTCATCTAGATGAATTACTGGAAAAAGACATTTCAGAGTTTAAAGCTGCCCATACACCTTGTAATTATCGTTTGATTACTTTCGTGTCGTCATCGACCCGTCGATCAATTTCCACTCGAATACCCCATCATGCACAGACCAATGTAGATTTTGATTATCGTTCATTAGTAATACAAACTGTCCGAATTTCATCGATTGACAGAACAGATTTTTGTTTGCGCATGTGCAGTGTTCATGTTGTGATTGTTTCCACACGCAAACACCAATAATCCATCGATTTTTGTACGATTCGAAAAACGTTTCCAGCCTGACCGATTGGGGAAATTCGCCCAGCTGTACAGTAATTATGATCGTTCACTTCCCATCAACTGGCCGATTATCGTACGAAAACCCGATCGTGTTTGATTTCCGAACGATAATCGCAAGGTGTATGGGCACTCTTATACTACTTTTACACATATTTACTGAAATTGGAAATGATCAGATTTCCTCTTCACTCATTTCTCTCTTATTTATTAACTCGATGGGCCTTTATATTTCAGTAATGCATCAAGTCACAAAGTCAGTCCAAATATAGTCTGCTTTCTCCTATGGGATGTTTTTATTCCCTATATCCACATCACCACTTTTTATTGTTGGGAAATACTGTATATCACCATTGTTATTAAAGTGGAACTTCAACCACAACTTTTTTTTAAATTGGGGATTCAGCAAGGAAACAATAGAATCTGGTTTTACATCCTTTCTGTTTAAAGATTTCCCCAATGGAGACACAGAAAACTATGAAACACATCATCACAGAGGTTCTAAAGGCCGTGACACACTGCACGCAAAGCCATGCAGAGCGAAGCAAAGCTATCCGGCACGGAGCTTTGCGTGCAGCGTGTGAGCTGAGTGCAGTCAGATGATTGACTGCACCTTCAGCCAATTCGGCTCGTCCGTAACAACCAGCCAGCTGTCGCATACCGACGCGCTGGTTTATACGCGCTAGCCGATTGGCTGAAGATGCAATTTTTCATCTCGGCACGCTCAGCTAAGCGAGCTCTCGCAAGCTGAACTGCCGAGGAGAAAATTACATGACACACTGCTCGCAAAGGCAGCGTGCCACCGCTCCGCGCTGCATCGCGTGCAGTGTGTCACGGCCTTTAATCCTTCCACACTCCACTATCAACATATGTTTTATTGCTTTGTTTCTTTTGGAGAGATTTCCCTCAATTTCTGTGTCAGTGACCTCCATTACTGGGAGAGGAAATCTTTCCTGTGAAGTTACAAACACCAACAAAAAAACCCCCAAAAACCTGACAGAGGTTTAAACTCTTTCATGTCCAAAACAACTAAAAGATGTTTGGGCTGGAGTTCAATTCAGGCTTTGCTCCTGCTGTAGGGCTGTGATCTACTGTTTCTCTTTCTCAACAATTGTTTCCTGAATAAGAAAAATGTCCTATCAAGTGAAATCAAAGTCAAAAGGAAATTCTCTTGCTATGATAATTGTTCCTCTCCGTATGTTCATGATCCTGGGATCTTTAAAGGAAATCTATACTGTTTGATATATATTTGCTTCCTGATTTCTTATGATTGGGACGATATACTGTATATTAATATAACAATATAGAACTCTAGGATTACTCCAACATGTATTGCCCAACGCTTCAGAGCTCCTATGTCACTGAGCCACAAACAGGTGTATATCTGAATTTTTGCTACCACAAGTTGATGAGGAAGAACAAATGAAGTCAAGCAGATTTTTTTTATTCAGTAAAGCATTTTATGTTATGCTCTTTTTTCATTTTTAACGGAATTTAGAAGCTCTTACATTTAGAGATCCGTTTGCGGTTTCTATCATTTTGGAAGATTTGTTATAAGGAAGGCAAACCTTAAAGCAAAGCTCAGGTGAAAATGACAATGTTATTAGCCACCCCAGCACTGCAAGGGTTACGTGATAATCTTTGCCTAGGGTCAAAAATAAAAAAGTCATACTCACCTGATCCTCCAAGCTGTCCGGCTCTTAGACCAGTACCACTAGAGCAGGCTAAGGTCCACCAGTCATCACGTTCTATACACAGTGTATAAAACGTGAGGACACCGAGGGATATACCATCGCTAAAGCGGAGCAGAAGAGAGGAAGGAGGGAGCACTGTCATAGTCGGCCGCTCGGAGGATTGAGTGAGTATAACTTGTTATTTTTAACCCTAGGAAAAAAAAATAGCACTTCAAGGGTTAATAAAAAATTTTCCCCAGAGTTGTTCTCTAAAAACTTGCACTGACTCCAAGTTGGAGGTGAACCAGTCTATTGTGCATTCTCTTGACCTGAATAGCAGAAACTGTTTTTGGATCTGACATTCAGAGCCTGACATATAATTGTGTTTTATTTCCCTATAGCCACCAATGAGGTTCAAACTTTCATTGGAGGTTAGAATGTGACTTGCAGTGAAATGTAACTCAAGTTCTTAATAAAAGGCCACACTTGTTTTAGAGGAAATAATAAATACAAGGAACTACTGAATTTGACTAATCAATCAAGGAAATAAGGTGCATTCTAAACTAAGAGCCGAAGTTAGATGTTTATTATTTCTAATAAATATTAATGATTTTCGAGTCATGGGAGTATGGGGAGTATGGGAGGGAAGTAATTATATAAATGTTGTACATTTGTATGATTATGGTGATTGATATAAATATCTGTATTAGGGTTGCACAGATACCAAGTACAGTACTCGGTACAAGTACAAGTACCGATACTTTTGAGCTCCAAGACTACACTAGAGACAAATTCAAAAATTAGGAGGCAGCTGTCATTTGGGTAAGGAGCACACGGAGCTCCTGGGATTTGTACATCTCTGTTTTAATGTACGATTTTGTTTTTATAACTATAAATAAAGGGATGCACAGATACCAGTTTTGCGAGTACAAATACTGGTACTTGCCGAGTACTTACAAGTACGAGTACTGATAAATTTTTGTTTATTGTCATGTGACAATTTTTCTAAAACAATACAGACTAATGATTTCAGGACAGTGGTGGAGTGCCAGAGCCCGCTCCCAGCTGCAACCGCTGCAACCCTGGTAGTTCTCATGAAAATGCCAAGTATCAGCCCTGGTACTCGAAAAGTATCTGTGCATCCCTAATCTGTATGCTGAATCGTTTCATGATTCATTAACCATATTTGTTGAGAGGTGTTTAATGTCTTTTGATGGATCTGATAAAATGTGTTAATTTATCTGATACACTCTGACTACAAAGTATTAGTGGTAATGAATGGTTTTGTGAATGGTGCTATAAAGCCACAAGTGTTTTGCTTAATATGTGTATAAGTGTATCCTCCCACTTTGTGATTTCACCTCTACGAATAGACTCATTGTTGACTCGTGTTAAAAGGCAGAGTGTTGTTGACTGGAATGCTTTTGCACTGGATGGATTAATAAACATCTAACGATGGCTCTTATTTTAGCATGCAGCTTCCTCTTTTACTTGATTGAATAGCTTGAAGCAGATGACGGACTGTTGGATCAGCCAGCACCCGCAGTTGGAGTGTGCTGGCAGGAGATATGCAACGGGTCAATTGAATTTTTACAGAATATGACTGCTTGTATTTATATAGATAAAGGAGATGTATAGTGTTTGTATAAATTTTTGTCATTATTATTTTCAGAAATATATATATTTATTTTTAAATAGTTTTTTTTTATTAAGTCATATAAATACAGTATGTAATGATGCACGTGCATTGTATGCATGTGGACTTGTTTACATATCTATGCTTAGCTATTATTTTGGAAAAAAACATGCTGTTAACAGAACTCAGTAGCTCATGTTTAAAAATACAAACACCAGCTGAATAAAAAAGAAGAGTGACTTCTCTTTCCCCCCACCTCTTTTTACTGCCTGCTCTCTTCAGACAGGACTTGTGGAGTTCTAGTCAGAAGGAGTCTAAAGACAAACAGCTTCTACTGTGCTACTGTGCTCCCTCCATAGATAACCAGTAATGATCTATGACACCAGAGACCATTCCCAGGGCCGGTGGAGGCATAAGGGGGAACTTGAAGATCCGAGGGGGAGGCAGGTGAGAATCATTGGTGCCAACGAAGCCAGCGCTAGAGGAAGCGAGGCGGCGCCGGAGGCAGCAGAGCTGCATAAGCCGATGCCTCCTCTATAGCGCCGGCTCCTGTCACAGGCGGAGTGATACCAAATGCACTCAGCCTGTGGGGAATCGATAGTGAAAGTGCCTTCACTCACTCCGGTTACCAAATTGCTCTTGGAAAGGTACGGCACCGCTGATTGCCCTGATCACCATATTTTTGTGCATGAATACATGTAGACTGTTGTACATGAATAATTGTGGATTGTTGTACATTAAAAAAAAAGACCTACCCCAAAAATAAGACCTAGTGTGTTTTTTTGAGCCACAAAAAATATAAGACAGTGTCTTATTTTCGGGGAAACACGGTATATATTTATTCATATATACCCACAAACTTTGTATTTCAACTCCTTTTCTGGCAGATGCTAAATTCACACATTCTGATTTTCGCAATATGGTAATTTTTCTGGAGTGTGTATTTTTTTACGTTCAGTGTTAATCAGTATTGTAAATTTGACACAACATAGACGTGGTACACAGTACTAAGCTATACCAAAAAGCATGCAAATAAATGAAAAATGTATCTACAAATCACTATGAACTACAAACTAGTGAAAGTATTGACTACAGAACTATTCAATAAACCTAGATTTATCTTCTTTAAAACAACACTGGCGTACAGGTTGTAGGTAAATGAAGTTATAATATCACAGGGAATATCCCCATAGATGTAAATCTAATCATTTAAAAAATATAGTAGGACTGTGTATGCATACCTTCATTCGACTATACACACTTGTGAGTGGTGTGATGTGGTGATGCTTGTGGTCACCAACAGTGCCGCAAAGGCCACAGATAACTTCTTGGTCTTGCTCACAGTACAGACTGAGGGGGTTATTGTGATTGGGACATGTCTCGGTTGCAGCTTGCTCCTCACTCAGTACCTTCAGGGTCTCAATAAGGTGCTTTAAGGTAACATTGGGAGGTGAGGAACTGTAGTCCACTTCCTGGCGACAAACAGGACACAATAGAATGATGTGGGATTCCTTCATCAACCCCCATAAACAATCTCTGCAGTAGGAATGTCCACACTGCAGCATGGCCGGGTCCTTGAATATCTCCAGGCATATCGGACAAGTCAACTGGTTCTCCAGTAGAGGGAGTCTTATATTACAAGCCATCCCTCTCCGTATGGATCTGCAATATAACACCAAAAAGCAGATATCACATTAACTTGATTTGCAAGAAAAAAAACATACCGTGAAGTGTTATTATTAACTCTGTGCCATTATCTTAAGAATGGGGTTGATTATGTAATAAACTCCTTTATCTCTAAGGGCGATTGTACATCTTATCTGCATAAATATTGACAGGTACTATACAAGAACAGTGTGTACAGCAAATGCTTCAGCCATAACATACAATAGCAGTACACATTCTTATGCAAAGACATGAAGTGGTCAGCATACACAAACAAAATGTGTTCCCTTTTTAGGCTCCATCCAGTATACTGGGAACTCAGGTATATATACTGTATCACAGTTACTGAAAGTGGCAGCAATGCTTATCTGGGCTACCAGTCCTACTCAAAATTGCTATTCGTTTTGGGCAGACTCTAGGTCAAATCATGCACTGTCTTTCTATATCTCTCAGGACTCCAGAGGTGAGATCTCAGCACCTATGTTCCCACATTCCACACCTCTCAACATAAAGAGAGCTTGAAACTCTGTCAAAGTAAGCGGAAATCCCCTATGACGCAGTTATTACTGGAACAACGTTAAAATGTTCAATTTGCCATCACCCCATAGGGCATGCCCGTTACTACAGATCACGGAGACTCACAAAAAAATCTGAAGGGGACCCTCCTGGCGATTTCTCTCTGGGTTGTGAAAAACGATGCAAAGATCCCAAAGATTCCTTTTGTTCATCTGAAGTCGTCTCTACACTATTGACTTTACAGGGGATTAGAGTTGCGGTCAACTGTAACCACTCCATCCCTTAATGATACAATACTGTATTATCTTCACGTGTTCTAGTTTTAATTTGCCTCAACAACTTAATGGGGCCCCCTTCTACCCCCAGGCCCCATAGTAGCAGCCTGGGCTGCTATGGCTATAGTTACGCCACTGCCAGAGGGGACACTATCAGCAAAAAAAAACTGACATGGTTTCTCACCCTTCACTACTCTATCCAAAACTAAAAATAGATACATTTTATGTCAGACTGATTATTCTTTCCTGCTCTACATTGGACTTGCTACATGTGGTTTCTTTACCAGCCTTTTGAGCGGATAAACTTTACATGACAAGCTTGCTTTTCATTCTCAATCTGGCCCCATTTAATAAAAAGCAGCACAACGAGCAGATTCAATTTAACAACTCCATATGTACTCTACAGATCTGCAATCATAATCCCCATGCATGTGAAAATGTACAGCCGTCTCTTCAACAGCTCACATAAAATCATTCACTTGTTGGCAATGTCATGGAACTTTAACATTTTTTTTTAGCATATTTCTGTTACTTGTATGATGTTGACAGTACAGCTCAGTTAACACAATTGTATAATGTGCACTAAGAACCAGTCCTTTTCATGTTTCCTGATTTCATACTGGTCTTACCATTCATTTTTCATTGCCCTATATACTGTCAAATACAAGGTATCGAGAAGTTGTTTTGGTAATGCTGTCTAGAATAGTTGCTCTGCAAAATGCTCAGTATTAAACACCCCATTGTTTTCTATGATGCCTATTCACACCTAAGCACTCATGCCCCTGTAGCAAATTGCTCATCACTCCAAACAGTACAGGAGCTTTTTTCAGGCAGAATCAAGCGTTTTGGACCCTTCGACTTCAATGAGAGTTCCTTAAAAATGCGTGATGGCGCACGTTTTTCAGGAGCTCCCATGTAAAAGTCTATTGGGCCACAAATGCTCGATCCTGCGTCTGTACTGCAAGTAATGCATAAATAAGCCTGCAAATCACATGGATACACTCAGGCTTAGTTGTGAATGCAACCTACAATACTCTAGTAATGACCAAAAGTACTTGTGTATCTTAGTGGCTGCTCTTGGTGTCCAAACCATTTGTTAAAGGACCAGTCCACCCTAAACTGATTTCTAAGTCTTTTGAGGTTTTGAGATATTTTAAGGCAGACCAGCTCTATTTAAGAAGAGTATGATACTTGAGTTGTATATTTTCCAATTACCTTGTAAGAACAACAAATAAACAATAAGGAAGAGATATATCTTCCTTTTCCCGTGTACCTTTCCTTTATCCTTGCATTAGTTCCATTCTCTCAGCAATGGCAGTAGATGAAGAACTAGGATAACTGCACTTTGTTTTTCTTGTTTTATATTTTACATGAACTTTAATGGCACTGATTGGATAACAGTAATACAGACCAACCAATCTAAAATCATATTTTTATGTTTAGATGATGAAACCTAGAATCTGATCCTATAGGTAGGGAAACATCATTGTTCAATCTATCACAAGTATAATGTAGGTTTTGAAGAATATTTGTGTACTAAACTACTATGGAAGACGGCATCCAAATGCAAAAGAGTGCTTGAAAATCTAGCATACAATACCAAGTGTCTGGATACTTGATGTTGAAAAGTGAAGGGTACTTTTCAACGCAAGGCATCCAAGCGCTCAGACAAATAATTTATGGCTAAAATATGTTTTTATGCTTCTATAAGTGACACATTAATTATTAGTCTAAAAACATACCTGTTTTACCAAGGAGCAGCCAACTGCGGGAATATGCGGTATACTTCTGTGTATTGACTCTGCTGCCTCCTTATCTGCTGGTCATGTGAGGCGTGCTTCATTTCCTTGTTCTAGAGGTAAGGAGGTACCAAGAGGAACAATTAGATTGGATAACACCAACCAAATATTAACCCTGAAACTATTAACACATTGCTTTATGTAAACAGGAGAATATCCATTTTACCAATAGAATTAGGGGTGTGTCTGTGCTAAAACAGCTCAAGAATGCAAATTGTGGAAGGAAGAAAATGCAGAAAATGTAAAAGTATTTGCGTCAGAATAGATGATATTTATATGAATGGATTATATTTTGTAATTTATTTGAAGAGGACCTAGCATCAGATATATTTTCTCATCCTAAAGTGACCCTGTCACTACAGAGTCGCATATTATACTAATCCCACACTGTGAAATAAAAATGCTCTATACCAGGGGTAGGCAACCTCGGCACTCCAGCTGTGGTGAAACTATAAATCCCACCTTTGGGAATCATGCCTGTGACTGTCAAAGTTTTGCAATGCCCCATGGGCCACACTCTGTAGTTCCTCCCACCATATTGTTCATTACTACAGGACATACAAACCACAGTGTGTGGTGGGGGAGCAGGATTCCTCACACTTGCATGTCAAATACTTTTAGGTGCCAGGGATACAAGTGATGGATTTGAAGACACAGGTCACTGGAAAGGCAAGTATACTGCATCTGTTTTTACAGCATTGGGTCGGATTAATAAATGACTCTGTAGTGACAGGTTCCTTTTAATATCATGCACGCTAAGTGTTGAGCTGGCTGTGCCTCCCATGAAGTCAATTGAGGTGGCTGCCTCAGGTAGCACTTACTGTGGCACTCTTGGGGCAGCACTGCCTGCAGTGTCCACGGGACAGTCTGTCCTCAGGCAAGCTCAGTTACACTGAGTCTGGTAAAACCACATGCTATGCGTTATTGAGGTCCCTGCCAGACCACTGCTTCTGTCACACAGGCAGGCACAGTTTCTGAGACTACTGAGTGACCCTGAACCTGATGAGAGTGCAAGTAGAGCCTCACTGAGCAAAGCACCCGACCGTCTATTACACAGATCGTGAATCTCCTCATTGACGCTGAGTCTGCATTTTATCAGGCTCTTTGTCAGGGAGTATCTGTACAAAATAAGTCAAGGCAACTGGACTTACTGTATTTTTCTTGAACGTTTTGCTAGTCATCCAACCAGCTTTCTCAATTCAGAATGATTTGTACATGATTAGAGCTAGCAGGTGTTATCAGAGCCGTAGTTAGCTCCTTTTGCGCCCTAGGCAAGAACAGAAAATGGTGCCCCTCAACAGACCTGTGCGGTATGTGACGTCATGCGCCCCGCCTCCAGGATGCGCTGGTGGCCAAATAGCATAATTTGTTCCGTTTGATGAAACTAATGTAATTATTTTTAGTTACCGTTCATTTTGTCCAAAACAAAATGTTAGCCTTTGCACATGTCTAGTAATATGTGTGCATGAGTGTGAGTGTGTGTGGGGGGGCGCTGGTGGTTGTTTTTTTTTATTATTATTTATTTATTTTTTTACTGTTGGGAGGCTTTGGGGAAATATCAGGAGTCTAAACAGACCCCTGACATTTCCCTTTTAAAATAGAAAAAGACATTGAGTCCTCTGCCCATACAGGCGGGGGAGAGCAACGGGGATCCGAGGAGAAGCTGGAGCCTGTGCCGGTCCTCCGGTCCCTGCCAAGCTGCGGCTGTGTTGAACATCTGGCACCCCTGTTGCCAATGGTGCCCTGTGCTCGCCATGGCAACAGAGGCGAGGGGGCGCAGCCAGGCCAGTCCTGGCTGTCCCCCCTCTCAGCTGCGCCTGAGGCGAGTGCCTCACTTGCCCCATGGTAGCTACAGCACTGGGTGTTATTAACCCACCCAGAGAGGTGTTAAAACAGCATTGTGTGTGACAGATAATAGATGTCTCACCCCCCACCACCTCTATTCAAGCTTGACAAATGCCTTCGCTCCTTGGCTCCATCTAGTGGCAGGAATGCCGTGTGAAAGCTATACACTGGGTGGAACGATATACATCAGCCCCTTACAGGTGTTTATTATGTGAGGCTGAGGATTCCTGCAGCAAGAACCTGTGGATAATTCTTGCGTCAGGAATCCCAGGTGTGTCTATACAGATGCAGCCCCTGTACCCGTTCAAGTGAATGATAGGCTGACAGCGGCCGCCTTTGTCTGTGGCTTCCTCATAATCATACATGCAATGATTACCTGCGGTTCAGGATACATAATTGACCCTATTCTGACTCCGATTGTTGTATTAGCGATTTATCCCTTGCTGAGACCTCAATGCCTAGCCAGATATAATCACTGCAGACAATCCTTATCAGATAGCTGAACTCACCAAATACCTTTTCATCCACAAAGAGCTTTATTACATGCAGCAGGTTACAGCAGACAACAGGATACAGCAGATGAATGAACAGACGGAATTAGGTCAGAGATAGTAATATTTCCAAGCTAGTATATACATCTGCATGTGGCTATATTACAGTCAGCCATGACCCCAGAAACGACTACTTCTTGAAGAAATTGGAAAAACATAAATGGGAGGGTACAGAGTAAGTGGTGCAATAACCAAAATGTCCACAAGATGGCAGTATATTAACCAGCTATACAACTGCTATAATGCATGGATTAAGGAAAATTAATTGATTTTCATTTCACATTAATATGAATATTAACTATGGCTATGCATTGTGTCATATTTTTATGCAATTATTGTGACAGCACAGTCCCTCTACACAATCGTTCTACGTCCAGGGACAAGCATCTATCTGAACTGCAGGTTATCTTCCCATGTACATTACATGCATACAGCCAGTTATGGGTGCCCGGGGCAGAATTTTTTTCCGCCCCCGCCCCCCCATTATATAATCATCCACTCTGGTTATAAGGATAATTCAACACATGTAAAGGGCATTACATTTTTAATGGTGATTAAGAGCATACATAGAGTGATACATGTGTTGCTACATACTAGATTTTTATAAACCTGAATATTGCAATAGAGCCTTAACAAAAAAAAAAACCTTTCAACTAGATTTTAACTTAGCGAGATTTTTCTGTGGCAAAGCGGTCAATAACTTTGTCAGAATCAATTCTTGACGACAGCTCATTTTCTATTGACAGCCTTCTAAGTTTGCAAAAGCCTTGTTTGATCCATCGTAGAATGCAAGTATGACTTTATGAGTTTGAGCTTTGAAAAACTCTACGGATATGTTGGTAAAACTTTCAACTAAACGCCATTTTACAATGAATTGTAAAAGCTCTAAAACACCCCATTCTCTAATTTCCTTTTCCAATTCAGGTGTAGCCGACTGAAAAGTTGCAAGCTGTCTTTGTAATCGTTTGATTTCTTCCAGCATCTCTACAGCATTCAGCTCTGGGTAAACGTAGCAGACATGCTCTATTTGAGATACTGATCTTTGTCATTGGCATTAAGCAGGACAGAAACATGCAAAAACCCAAATCGGTTGTCATATTCTTTTAGTTGTTTTGTTCGCCTTACAATTTCAAAATTAAGCCTATCAATAGTTTCCAGCTCCTCTCGCTCGATTTCTTCAAGTAATGTAAGGCCAGCATCTGTTGCAATTATTTTCCCCAGGCATTTGCTTTCGCCGGCGAATGCGTCTTTCCCACGATATGTTGCGACAACTTGTTTGGGCCTTTTCCTTGGCCTCTTTAAACCAAAGTGTCACGATTTTCTGAAATTTTTTTAGCCAAAGCATCCATCTTTATATGACACATATCTAAGGCCAGGCCAGATTTTTGAAGGTAGAGTTGAGCATCATTGATTTCTTTTAAAATAGGATTCCATAAGTACAAATATGCAAAGAAAGAATAATTAATAATACAAAACACAAAAATGTATAAATACTTAATTAATTAAGACTTTATTAATTAATTAAATTAATTAATTAATAAGACTTGCAATGATGCACCCAGCGAGCCACCGACAGGTGCGGCCTATGTCACCCTGTCATTCACTTGAATGGGCACAGCGGCCACATCTGTACAGAAACACCTGGGATTTGTGCTCCAAGAGTCCCAAGTTTTTACAATGCAAGGTAATGTTTACTTTTTTTAAATGTTATCTGGAGTGTTTAAGTTCCCGCACAGCAGCACAGTGTTTTGCACTGTAGTGCAGTGACCTGCATTGCCATTCAGTTCACATGCAGGATGTCTGCATTTTTTCACAGTGCACCGCACTGCAGACTCCACCTGCATTATAGTGTGACCAGGGCACATAGAAAATCATGGTTTTCTGTGTGCCCTTGCAGAGAACTGCGTTTCTCTACTGCTGAAGAATGTGTGAACGGGCTTTGAATGATCTTAGAAGTGTGTAAAACTGATGTCAAGCTGATGGCATCAACTCAAGCCCTAAACCCAGTGACGCAGGCTCTAAATGTGGAGCTTGGATCCAAAATCGAGTTGCTAAAGAGTTTTCCCGGCATGGTTACAACTTACAACCGAACATCTTGTATATGGTAACAGAACCAGGATGGTGGCACTTTGGAACAGACAACTAGGAAAAGATCTTTTCCAATCTATTTGATAGAAGTGAGAGGAAATCTCTTCAACAAGAGTGCAATCAGCATTTATTTAGTTCCTGACAGGAACACTTCCCTACTCTATCCAAATAAATGTTTTTGCTTGAGTTCTCCCTATGTTTTTGTTTTAAATCCCCACATACTTTATTTGATGGGTTATCCTGAAATTATATATTCAGGTGACCAGTGAATCCAGCGTTGTCCTACCTCAATCCATTGCTGCATGTGGGTTTAGTGCCACCATCTTTTCATGTCATCGGGTTGCCAGTTATCTTTTCTGGGTTCTTGCAACCACCTGAACATGCATGCTCCATCAGGGGGCTGGCTGCAAGAACCTGGAAGGGACAAGCACCCCCTGATGATGTGCAACAGCGCATGCACCAAACAGGACCCCAAGACCTCCAGGGATGCATGACATCAGTATTCCAGGGGACTTTGGGCGTGTGGGACGTAATTCCCACCTAGGAAAGAATCCAGAAAGTGCCCCGATGGGTCCTAAAGAAAAAAGGTATTTCAGCAAGAAGAGGGGTGTACTGCAATGAGGTAAAGTGGGTGGAGAGGGTGAAGGTCTACTTTAATGTAAATCTGTCATGATATAAAGAAGAAAGATGCCATTGCTAGTTCTCTAGCTAGTCCTGGCCCTGGCTTGAAGCATTCATGTACATCAGGACATTTGACTTCACAGGCTTCAGGATTATTTTAAGTAAATAGTGAAGCCATAGGATGATCATACCAGCTAAAGACATAATATAATAATGTCAGCAACATCAATATCATGACTATTTAATGTTTTAGTATTAATTACACATGTAAATTGTGAAACTGCAAATAATTATACAGTTAAAGAAAACCTGTTAGTTTCGAAAAAAAATGACCTGAGGTTCCATGCAAGGTAAGTGCAATTATATTCACCTCTCGGCTTACCTTGTCTCCTACCTTCCCTCCATTCCAGCGCTGCAGACACTATTTGACACTTTTGGGAGTGTCGGATGCTTGTATGCCCTGCTACATGCTGTGATGTAGTGGTCGGAGGAAGGGGTCACAGTAAATAGTGTGGGACATGGCACCCAACACTTCCTGAAGAGTTGAATGGTAAAGAGTGTTACGGAGTCTGCAGTGCCGGAATGGAGGGAAGGTATGAGACAAGGACGACCCTAAGGGTCCATTCACACCAGCCGCTGCGCAAAATGCACAGCAGCTGGTGTGCGGTGCCTGACCCAGTGTCGATGCATTGACCCTGCCACATCGCACTGTGCACTTTTTAAAAAACTTTATTGCAATGTCACAAGTGACAATTGCACTGAAAAAAAGTAAGGCATGTTGTCCTTTTGTCAGCGCACACCACTGTAACGTGGTGGTGTGAAAGGTGTTCATGCGTGACAAGGCAAAAATGGGGCTGCGTTGGAAACAATGGCTAGTGCAGCCCCAGAGCATGTGGTATTAATGGACCCTAAAGGATGGATTCACAGGGTCCCTTTAAATATCCATGATTGCAGCAGACCAATCAGCTCTCCAATATTCTGTCAGGTAATAAATTGGGAATCCCAAACTCTCTGTATTGACTGATCATTTATTATGATATGTTTACTATAAAATACAGGGATTTTGCATGCGGATAAAAGTAACAAATATAATGTGACGACACTCCTTCCAGACGTAGCTCATGCCGCCATCGTTCACAATGGACAGTAATATGACCCCGCTTGTCACCCGTAGACAGAAGGCAGTAGCTGATTGGCGGACAGCAGCAGAGCGGCAAGCACTGGTCTTACCCGAGTAGCGGAATTCTAGCAGAGGTCACGTGGTGGAAGCTGGTCGACGAACAGCGAGTGATGGAGAAAGAAGGGAGTGGTAGTGAAATCCGCAGCCATCCTTGTACTCCGCGGGGCCGGGACACGGATGGGTTGGTGAGGCCGCACACCGAGGATGTTCTGTACTTGCATAAAATGTTGTGTGATGTCACGTAGTGGGTATCCCGTTCAGCTGCTAGGACGCACGCTGCCCCCGCGTACTTGTAAAGCACTCGGGGCGCAGGTGTGCGGCACTTCATGATAACTGCTGTGTTCATTATTCTCTGTGGGTTGTCAGAGGATTTCACGGTGCTATGTCCATCCTTTTGTTCCCAGTCTCTCTCTATGTGGTTGGATTTATCCACCAATAAATACTTCTCTTTATCGTGCTGTTCATTCTATATGATGATTCTGTAAAGCAGTCCTCTATTTAAGAATAAAACTTTTCAATAGTCTAATCTTCCACTTCAGGACCCGTTCACACCAGGGCGGTTCGGTGTTGTGCATTTGTCTGCGCTGAAACGCCGACATGAACAATCCCATACATTCCTATGGGTACTGTTCATGCAACCGCGCGGCTCCACATGATCTGTACCGCATGCCGCCCAAAATGCTCCCTGAGCTACTTTTTTCAGCACGGTTTCCATATAGATTTCAATAGAAACGCGCCCTTTTAAAAATCGCGCTGAAATGCTTCCGCCCTGGTGTGAATGGGGCCTTAGTAAGAAATTCCACCTTTTCTTATATTTACTTTGAAGTGACACTAAACTCAGAAGTTAAATGTGAAAAAATGCATTCAAGGACCTTAACTATTAGGCTTCGTTCACATCTGGGCAATCCGTAACTGTGTGGCAATCGTGCACAAAACCGTGCGGATTGCCAGGCAGTAATGGATCCGCCCACCACAGCTGATTGCGCTGGCAGTGCCATTATATTCTAATGGCACCCCAGTTGTGCTGGGCGGTTTCCCGGCACAATTCTGCCTGTGCAATTGAGCACAATCATGGGCAAAAAAAAAAAAGCTGTGCATCGTGTATCACAAAAAAAGGTACATGTACCTTTTTTTTAGCGATTGCCACACGGATGTAACCCCATTGGAGAACCGCGGCAACCGCTGTGTGCACTAGCACTCGATTGCGCGGTCTCCTGTATTGGTCAGATCTGAACCCCGCCTAAATAAAAATGTAGCTTATTTGTGCACCCCTCAGCTGTAGATCCTCAAATCATCTCTGAATTGGTGCGGACACTGTCCTTCCTTCTGGAGGGTGGCAACTCTTGTTCCCCATGGTCCTTGTGTGTGTTGTAAAGTAGTCACCGCTCCAAGCTCACTCCTGCGATGGGTTACAATCTCAATACAAATTAGTAAACTAAACATTATATTGTAGTCTACCACGGGAAGGAGCTTAGAGTAGGGACTACTTTACAACACAGGGCTGTATTTTTTGTCAGCTGTTTTTGTACCTTTTTGTGCCCAGGTCCTGTGGTGCTCTCATTAAAGCAGATCTTTTACAGAAGGTCTGCTTTAGGAGCCTTCCTGAATTTCATTCCACTCTCCTTCGAGGACCTCACATTACATATTGGAATAGCTAATGGGGTTTAGCGCTTAAGTCTGGGAAGGTGAAACTCTTAAAGGAGAACTATGAGGTGAGTGATTTTCACTCAACCTCACAGTTCGAGCCGACGTGTGATAATGAAACTCACACGGCGGCTCAATAGATCGGGAAGTGAGCGAATACAGACCGTCGATAGCTTACTTCTCGATCATGTCCCTGCAAAGAGCCGTGACTGCCACACACGGCTCCCTGCAGGGATTCCCCCCCTCCCTGATCCTCCAGCGCTGACTGACGGAATAGACGGGGGAGGGGGCGGGTACAGCTGGCTCTGCCTCTAGATAGGCAGAGCCAGCTGTCACTCACGCAGCTGGGTGGATCTCGACAGTAATGTCGGGTTCTGTCCCGGCGGCGGCGCTCTCAGTATACTGCGAGCTGTGATGTGAGCTGTAGCTCGCGATATACTGAGCTTTAGGTCACGGGAGGACGCTAATATATGTCCTCCCGTGACCCTTGGAGAACTATGGGGAAAAACACTTACCCCATAGTTCTCCTTTAAAGCTGGCTATACATTACGCAAAACTTGCACAGTGGGTGTCGCTGTCGGCACCCTTTTGGGTGAACAAGCTCGGCCAAAATAGCTGATTTGGAAACAATTCTCCAATTCAGCTCACTTTTCAGTTCAGCTATGTTGTCCTAGATTGTTCACTTCTCCTCCCTTCTCCAAACTCTTCACCCTTTTGTGAATACCTCTGTAAAGTATTCACAGCAAAGCCTCTAGAATACAGCTCGCTCCCCTTTCTAACTTTTAGCTAAGCTGTTAGAAACGCACTAAAACTGGACTGGACTTTGTGGTGGTCTGTGAGGGTAAATTACTCCTAAATGCCTGCAGCTACAGAGGTCATTGAGGACTTCCATTTGAAGTTCTTTATCTGTTTGATAATATTTTAAATACTTTATTGTTCATAGTTTGGACACAGGTACACTTTAAAGTTTACAGGGGTGACAGATTTGCTTTAGTTGTGAATACAGAACTTAAATTAGAACTGTGGCCAGGCTATGGACATTAAAGGAGAACTATGAGGCAAGTGAAAATCACTCAGCCTCATAGTTCTAGCCGACCTGTGACGATGAGACTGTCACAGGTCGGCTCAATAGATCGGGAAGTGAGCGAACACATACCGTCGCTCACTCAAATCTCGATCTATCCCTGCAGAGAGTTGTGTCTGTGACACACGGCTCCCTGCAGGGATTCCCCCCCTCCCCTGTCCGATCCTCCAGCGCTGACTGGCGGAACGGACGGGGGAGGGGGCGGGCACAGCTGGCTCTGCCTCTAGATAGGCAGAGCCAGCTGTCACTCACGCAGCTGGGCGGATTCAGGGATAATTGTCAGGGTCCGCTTCAGCTGTGGCGTCTCAGTATACCGCGAGCTACTGAGCTTAGGGTGACGGGAGGACGCTAGTTTGTGTCCCCCCGTTACCCTAAGGAGAACTATGGGGAAAAACACTGACCCAATAGTTCTCCTTTTAAAGTTTTTACAAATTCTTAACAATCGGTAAAAAAGCTTTAAAGGAGAACTATGGGGTTAAGGCTTTTCCCCATAGTTCTCCTTAGGGTAACGGGGGGACACAAACTAGCGTCCTCCCGTCACCCTAAGCTCAGTAGCTCGCGGTATACTGAGACGCCACAGCTGAAGCGGACCCTGACAATTATCCCTGAATCCGCCCAGCTGCGTGAGTGACAGCTGGCTCTGCCTATCTAGAGGCAGAGCCAGCTGTACCCTCCCCTGTCCGATCCGCCAGTCAACGCTGGCGGATCGGAGCGGGGAGGGGGGAATCCAGCCCCTTCCCGGTCACGGCAGAGGGCTGTGACAGGATCGAGAGGTGAGCGAACGCCGGTATGTGTTCGCTCGCCTCCCGATCTACTGAGCCGACCTGTGACAGTCTCATTGTCACAGGTCGGCTAGAACTATGAGGTGAGTGAAAAGCACTCACCTCATAGTTCTCCTTTAAAACAAGCCCCCACTGACTTCTGTAGCTATGGGCACTGTGGAGTAATTCACCCTCATTTCAGTATCTCCACACATTATGTTGCCCCTCCCAGTAGTGCCTTAGCGGAATTCCATTCTTATTATTTCTAAAGGAAGGAACAGAGGAGGTGTTCTTGGAGGGTGAAGTGAGCAGAATGCAGAGACACGAACTGGAAGTCTTCGTTTTTCCTGCTTTCAAGATGGATTGCTCCACAGTGTCTTGTGTAACCCCTTTGCTGCTACTGATGTAATTATTAAGTTGGCGGCAGTGCAGGCATGCACAAAACTCCGGGAGTTTTACATTTTTATTTCTGGCAATTATTTTGAATGGCACTCCAATGGACCTGCATTGCAGCGCAACATGCTGTAACGCATTAATGTGCGGTGCACTGCCTGAAATGCTGCACATACCCTTTTGTAGTCTGGTGCGTTAGGCAGCCTATTCAAATAAAAAGGTTGCTTTAAAGCACCCTGTGTTAGTGCACTGCAATGGTGTGAATGGGGCCTAAATGTCTATAGCCTGGCCACAGTTTAACTTTAAAAAGAAACTGTCATTCAGCTATCTACACGCTGCTGACTGTATACAATTATGTGGCAGCACGGCAGGGTGCTGCAATGCCAAGCTGCAACATAAATGCATACTGCCGGCGCTGCTGGGTTGTCACAGACAGCTCTTGGTCATGGTTTATAATCAGGAAGCCCGTCTCCGCCTCCCAGTATGAAAAACTCCTTAAAGGAGAACTATGACGTGAGTGAAAATCACTCAGCCTCATAGTTCGAGCCGACATGTGACAATTAAACAGTCACACGTCGGCTCAATAGATCGGGAAGTGAGTGAACACATACCGTCGCTCGCTCACTTCTCGATCCTGTCCCTGCAGAGAGCCGTGACTGTCACGGCTCCCTGCTGGGATTCCCCCCTCTCTGATCCTCCAGCGCTGACTGGCAGAACGGACGAGGGAGGGGGGCGGGTACAGCTGGCTCTGCCTCTAGATAGGGAGAGCCAGCTGTCAATCACCCAGCTGGGTAGATCTCGACAGTAATGTCAAGATCCGTCCCGGCTGCGCCGGTCTCAGTATACCGCGAGCTGTAGCTTGCGGTATACTGAGCTTTGAGTCACGGGAGAACACTAGTTTGTGACACTAGCACTGACCCCATAGTTCTCCTTTTAAGGAGCCAGCGGGAGGGGGTTTAAAAATAAAAAAGTAAACAAGCAAAGAATGTGAAACTTTGTAATACTTAACCAGTCCTGCCTCCAGTTCTAGAAACACTATAAGTCTCTTTAGCATCCAACTAGGGATGCAGCTAACGATTGTTTTCATAATTGATTAGTTAGACGATTATTTTTGATCGGATTTTTAAAAAGAACAAAACATCCTTAATTAATAATAAAATAAGCGGCGATACCTGACGTGTGTAGCGCAATCATCGTTTTTCTATGTAGGTGCACCCGACTTGTGTTTTTCGTTAGTATACGCGCATTTGCAGGGTTAGGGAACTTTCAATTTTGTGGTGGGGTGAATTTTTATTTTATTTTTTACATTTTTTTTTTTTACTTCATTACTATCACATGAGGCTAACAAGCCCCCTATGTGATGGCACATTGGAGGTGACAAGTTCTTTTTAAGATAGGGGTCACCCCTATTCACAGGTGTCCCCTAGTGTCACCTTTCCAATTCACTGGATTCAGTTGCTGAGGCAGCTGAATGTCAACACAGCAGGCAGTGGCTGGGAGCAATAGCCAGCCTGTTATTGATTATCTTAAATTTCAATAGCAGGCTGGCTATTGCACTCGCCCACTGCCTGCTGTCAATCAGCAGATGAGGGAACTGAAGAAGAACGTTGTCCTTCAGCTCCCTCCTCTGCTGATTGGGAGCGGAGAAAGAGCGGGGTGGGCAGAGGAGGACGAACACGGTAGGCAGCGGAGAAACGGGGCAGCGGGGGATTGCAGTCTCTTCTGCCCGCTGGTGTCGGCTGCAGTGGTCTGTGTCCCTGCTGCCGATACAGGCACGAAGAGCAGCAGGAATTGAAAGGGACACGGACCACTGCAGCCAGCACCAGCGGGGAGGAGATCAGTGGAGCAGAGCAACGGCAACTAATCGATGAGAATCGCTGCCAATGATTCTCATTATCGATTTATAATCGTTTTAATCGATTAGTTGCAGCCCGACATCCAACACTTCCAGGTGTGTCAGATGCCTGTCTGTCTCTGCATCTTGCTGTTGCTCACCTGGCCACTTTGTCACTCTGGTTTCCCTTCAGGGCCACAGCAGGGATGCCCAGGCATCTAAATCAATTCTAGCTCTACAATAGACCAATGATTGGCTGCAGTGGAGATGGTACTGGTAATTATTGTAATGTAGTTTGTGATTATGTCTGAATATTGTTGTCACAAATACTGACAGGTTTTCTGTGAAGCACTCTTCAGCTCCAATATGAGAATTCTTTATGTAATCTTGTGGGTAAAAAAATATGGCAAAGCTATTAGCAGGATAATTGATAGCATAATCAGCACATACCAATTGTGGCTGAGACTCGGCACCATCCAAAGCCCTATGACTAATGACTATGATTGCTATGCATTTTGCAACTTTCTTATAGTCACTTGTTTCATAAGTGTAGCAATCCCAACCCCCACACTATCATTTAGGCCCGCTGATAAGTTGGTCAAGCATGGGACATATCTACTGTCCACTCCACTGCTGTGAATGAGGCCTAGCTGGGTCAGAGTTGCACTCCAGGCAGCAGTGTCAGTGAGTATTGACAACTGCACTGAGCATGCAAATAATTTTTATGGTGAACACTTTCAACTTTGAACAGTTGCATGTTGCATCCACACCTGTGAGAGTTTGCCCTGGTTCACACCTAGGCGTATTGCATATGCGCGGTTGTCGCGCGTTTTTTTGACAGCGATTCGCGTAAAAAAAATTGCGCGACAAACGCGCGTTTCCGAGGTCTACTTGGCTGTATCCTAATGGAAACGCGCAACAAAAACGGCCCAAAGTAGTGCATGTACCTTTTCAGGCGTGGGCCGCTTTGTAGGGACGGGCTGAAATACGCCAAGGTGTGAACCAGACCCATTGAATACAATAGGATTTAGATGTTTGAGCGTTTTGTAGAGCGTTCGTCGAGCGTAGAACGCGCTACAAAACGTTCAGGTGTGAACGAGGGCTTAAGCTTTTCCTAGGCAACTTTTTAAATGAATGTAAATGTTAGTTTTTTTACAGATTCCGTAACTTCACCAGGACCAGTCGCTTGAAGATGGTATTATCAGTTCAGATCGTCATGCTTTTGAACCTAACTTATTGATAACAAGCTGGTACTCCAAATGTCATTAGTCCACCTACAATAGATTTGTGATTGGTTGCTGTGGATTGATTACAGTTGTTCTGTGCACCTTTTTAAATAAAGCTCATTGATGCTTTGTATTTTATTTATTTTTTTAGTCTTTTTTTGAAAAGTTGGCTCTGAATATGCAGGATGTGTCAGGAGACAGAGGCGTGTTAAAAGAAATCATCAGAGCTGGATGTGGGGAGACCGTTCCTATTGATTCAACAATAATTGGTATGTGTAGCAAATATACTGAGGATTTTCTAGCACAAGTTGCTGTTTGGTCTCAATGTGTACGGTAAACTGTTCGGAAACTCACGCAAGAAGTTAACAGTAAATTTCAGTCAACATTTATCAGATTTGTTCCATAGGCCCCTTTCACGTGGCCAGTGTGATCGGGCTCGCCTGTCAGTTTTTCAAGCAGACCCGATCGGATGCCCAATGTAAGTCAGTGGGCAAATGGACATGTGTCTGTTACACCCAGTTAACTCCGACTGAGGCCAGGTCCAAAAAACAAACGGAACAGTGTTTCGGATCGTGCTGGATTTGGGGTAATCTGATGTAAACAGACACAGGTGCAGCTGGAGACTATGCAAAGCAATAAGAGGCTGGCAGAAGCCACAGTTGTCTGCCTCTATTCACATGTATCTGCACATCTTAAGGTGCCCATGCACTGTACGAGAATCGCGGGAAATCTCGCGATCGTACGAGAATCGTACAGTGTATGGAAGGCGTGCGACCGTTTCTACTGTACGGTCGCACGTCTTCCATCGAACAAGCAGGCTGGAAAACCCGCCAGGAATTGTACGATTCTCGGCGAGTGAGTGGCCTGCTTGTTCGACAACTGACGAACGGGCCGGTGTGCGCACGCGCACACTGCCCGTTTGCCGTGCTTGCAAGCCCGCCCCTCATTGCAGTCATCGCAAGCCCGCCCCTCAAGGGGGCGGGCTTGCGACGATCGCAAGTACGATCTGCCTGTCCAAGATGGGCAGATCGTACGTTTTTTTGAGTACTTTACAACCATCGCAAGACTAATGTCTTGCGATGGTTGTAAAGTGTATGGCCACCTTAACAGTTACATGTGGCTAGGGACAGATGACTGCCCCTGGATGCAATTTGTCTGGTTCCTGGGTCAGAGATCTGTCTCTAGCCACAGGTAACCACTGGCTGTGAAGTTGCATGCGGCCTCAGCTGTCTGGAACCACCTGTAATTCCAGAAGCAAGGATGCGCTTATTATTGCTGTAGTAATCTGCTGCCAGACCTAATTAGCCTGTGAGCACAAAATGCTTGATTTGTAGGAAAAAAAACAGGCTATCATGAAGAAGATTCTCATAGCCATCAAATTAATTTAAAGGTTAAAGAAACTTTCCCACAAAGAATTCTATGGGCTGGTAGGCATGGATAGGAGCCGATGGTGGTGGGATACACCTGCTTAGCAGGTTGGGTGCAAAAGGATAAGGAAAATGTGTTACCCTTTAAAGTTAATATGAAAGTGGTAATTTTAGGTTGGACTTGATGGACTAATGTCTTTATTCAACCTCAAATACTATGTAACTATGTAATAAGTGATGCAGAAAGCAGATAGAAAGTTACACTGCACAGACTCAAGAAGCACAGTACCAATGACTGTGTGACTTTTAGAACATTATTAGGTAATATTAGCACACTGAATGCTTTCACTTGTTGCCTGGAATTGTTTTTTAAAGGGCCAGTCTGGAAGTAACTTTCCAGGCATGGAGTTCCATGTTGGGTGCTTTTAAGACCAGACTGGTAACAGACCAGCTGCTGAACGCTTTCTAGGTCCAGAGCCATTGGCAGTGTCTCTGTGCTTGTCCTGTCTCTAAATACTCACTCTGTGAGTATGCTGATCAGGCTGAGCACTGGGAAGTGCTGTATTTTTTGAAACATTGGGTCATTGCTGCCGGTTTTACTGTGGAAGGGGTTAAGGCTGAGGCATTAAGCGCTGACCTAATTTGCTGGCTAGAATAATGTGCACGGTTCTCACCGGGGCTACTCTTTAACCTTTCATGGCTGTGAAAGTAATCTGTCATACTGTTGCAGAATGGATTACATTCCTTGAAAGAGATTGCTTCACCTCCATGGTAGACCCCTTTTCGGCTAGAAAGAAAATGGAATTATTGTACCCACTGTAAATCCTTTTCTTGGTGTCTGTTGTGGGACACAGGTTGTACCTCACTGTATTTATGATAATGCTCTTGGTACTGTTTGCTACAAACAGGCATGCTGGGTTGAGGGGCTGGCCTGCATATTGTTTTTTTGACAGCTGTTTCCAATGCTCCTGTGAATGGCTGTATAATTTGACATTATGACTTTCTGTGTCCCTCAATGCACTCAAATAATAGTTTGTGCAGTGAGTATAATAATTCTATTTTACACTTTAATCACGAGTGGGATACCATTACATAGCGAGACTTAGTGTATGTAAACCCCAACAATGATTAGAGCTGCAACAGTTAATCGATTTAGTCGATTAAAATCGACGATTGAAAACGTTGGCAACGTTTTCGATCGTCGATTCGTCGGCTATCGATTGATTTGCCTGTTCGGGGCTCCACATGCAGCCTGAGCCGCGCGTCACACGCTTCTCCCGTTGCGGCCGCCGTGCCCACGGCACAGGCCGCGTAAGCCACGCCCACCGCACAGGAGCCTTTTTTTTTTCTTTTTTATCCGATTAACCGATTAATCGAACTTAATAATCGGCCAACTAATCGATTATGAAAATAATCGTTAGCTGCAGCCCTAACAATGATCTTGTCTTGCTCTCTTTTGGTCTGTTAAATATACCATTAAAAGTGTTGCAGATCTTCACAGATGAATATACTTCTGTTTAGTTGCCGGTAGGGAAAGCAAACCCCTGTGTGAGCAACAAGTAATTAAAATTTTAGTTCACACAGGGCTATGGACTCCCCTTTGACAGCAGCGCTAATTGGCTTAGTGTTGCCACAAGGGGGGATTGGGTATTTCTATTTTGGCTGAATAGTGTGACAGCGGAGAGAGAAGGAAAGGTACATGTATGCTGCTGGTAGGAAAATAGGGGAGGGGTGTTAAGATTTTGAGGAATTTAATTGGCAATTGCACAGATGGATTTATTTACTGTATCTCGGTCAATGACTTTTATTATTCTTCTACTTTGCTGCACTTGACAGTTTAGTATTTGTTTTATTAAGACTACTGTATTTTTGTTTATACTACTGTTGTAAGTAACTATTCATTCTTTCATAAAGAATTAAAAAAAGATTCTGAGCAATTCAGCCAAAGTCACAGGCACTATAACACTAGCCTGAATGGTGCCGATATCCTGTCGCCATCATTACTAGCCCATCTTGGAGTTCTACTCTGCTAAAAAAAACCTAAAAAAACATTCCTATAAATAAATTAACTAGAGCTGCAACAGTTAATCGATTAAGTCGATTAAAATCGACGATTGAAGACGAGTCGCACGTCACGCGTCACACGCTGCTCCCGACGTGTCCACCGCACAGGCCGCCGCATAAGCCACGCCCACCGAACAGGCCGAAGCCGCGCACGCTGCTCGTCTCCTAGCCGTGAGCTCTCTCACCCGCCGCGAGCTGCCTCACCCGCCGCATAAGTCATGCCGGCCGCTGGTCTCCTCCTAGCCGTGAGCTCCCTCAGTCGCCGCAAAAGCCATGTCCACCGCTGGTCTCCTCCTCGCCGTGAGCTCCCTCACCCCCAGACAATTGAGGGCCCACCTTCTAAAAGATTCTATTTATTTCTTTACGGTTTTATTTTTATGCCCCTGCAGCAAAGTACTCAGGTTACTTAGAACATTCAGATAAGCCCTTTGACACAAACTGGTTTCGACGTAACCCCCGGCTCATGAAACTTGGAGAAGGTGAGGACTTTGTGTGTGTCTGTGTGTGTATTATTTCTATATCCTAGCACACAAGTTGCAAAATTGGATTTATTGCAGTTAACGTTTTCTTGCAGATATCACACTTATAGGTATGGAGGTTAGTGTGCTGACAATGCAGCGAGGAGAGTTATCGAGGTTCCTTTACTCGCCAGCGTATGCATATGGTGCATTGGGTTGCCCTCCACTTATCCCTGCATCTGCTACCGTCTTGTTTGAAATAGAGATGTTGGACTTCCTAGATACAGCAGAAGCTGACTCTTTCTTTGTTTTGTCCCCGGTAAGTCGGGTTATGGTGGTTCTAATGTATGAATAGTGGACTTGTTACCATGACTGTCAGACTTGCGCAGAAAAAGAAAGCTGTAAACGTATTTCTTGTTTTGGTATTTTGTTTCGCCTCTACTGTAAACAGCTAAAGTACACTAAACATTTTTGTTTTGCAGCACCATCAGTCAGTATTTCCTTTAGATAAGGTCTTGGAAATTGCTACTACTGAGAGAAGGTTCGGCAATTACCTATTCAAGCGAAATCGATTTCATGATGCCAAGGATAGGTATAAACGCGTAAGTATTAGCTCGGACTTAAAGGTTCACCCAAACATTTCCGATAATAGAAAAACTTTAATAAAGTAGTATAGGAAAGAGTCTAAAACACAGTGACTTAGTGGTCAACAGGTGACATTTCAGCTTTAGAACTTTGCACTCACTTCCCAGCAAGGACGCTATCTTGCATAATAGGTTTTCCCTGTGACTGCATGGATTTTCTCCAAGTGCCTGGATTCCTCCCACATTCCAAAAACATACTGGAAGAATAACTGGCCTCAGTGTAATTTGGCCCGTCTGTGTGTTTTTCCGTATGACCTTGATAAATATGCTAGATAGCTCATTTAAGGACTGAAATGAATGGTTCACTGTGTGAAGCTGTATGCAGCCTCCTGGAAAAATATATACACAGCACAAATAAAATCTAAACAAAACAACCTGAATCCTCCTGTTTTTCTCAAAGAGGTAGATGTGTGTTTGCATATACATACATTTCTAATGTCTAAATGTTATGACTTTCTCATCCAACATATTGCAGTCTGCTACAGTCACTATAGCCAGGGTCATTTCTCTCCCGTTCATTGAAGGACACAGGGAACAGATCGGAGATCCTGTACTGTAGGGTAATATCGCCACCATTTGTAATGTTTAGGCATTAAGCATTGCTGAGATCCTGACTGGGCATCTTCATGTATAGAGGACCGCAACTGATTTTCAGTTGCTGATTACTCTGCGAAGTAAAAGATTTCTATGTTCACTAAATGTAAACCCTAAGGAATGGGATTATGTTTAGTACGCTAGCGCACTGTGTGCCATATGCAGTACCCAAGGTAAAGCTTTTATGAAATTTTAGTGATTTGGGTTTTATTTCTGTAGTTTTCCCACTGGGGAGATTTCAGCTTAGTTCCTCTTCTTCTTTAGAGAAAGCATGAAATGAGAGCTGAAATTATGCCAGATATGAGGAAAAATTCCACTGTTGATTATTTTCATCAGAACTGGTTATCCCTTTTTAATAGATTTCCAGTCTACAGCTGTTGGTTGACAGCTATAAAATTATGGATTTCCCTCATTCACTGTGTCCTTGACAGCAAACAGTCATCAGGACAGAAAGTTAAAATGGGACACAGCAAGAAAAACCTTACAGAATTTCTAACCAAAACTAGTAGAGAAGATTTTTTCGTGGAGTTTCATTTTAATTCTGCCTCTGACTGCTTGTCCATATTTTCTACATGCCCCCTTTGTCCGGAATTGTTAAAGTTAAACAAATGCAAAACGTATTTATTTTTTATTTTTTTTGGATAGAGTCGTGGGGGTTAGAACCCATCACATTTTTATTGCTGTCTGTGTATTATGGAGATTTGCTCTCTACATTTGTCCTGATCACTAGTGTTGACAAGTAAGGGTAAAATCTAAATTTTGAGTTTCCACCAGCATAGGAATGAAAGGGAAATCTTCCAGTGGGAACATTTGTTTCTGTGACAAGTGTCTAAGAGGTGATTTCATTCACATTGGAAAAATATCCCCTCATTTCCAGTCCACAAGACAGGAAGTGAAGGAAAATCTCCCTAATAAGACAAGCAAAGAAAAAATACTAACAGTGGTTTTAATCCTCCCCGACTCTATCCAAAATGAAAGATAAAAAAAAGCTTGGACTTTGCAAAGAACATGAATTAAATTACATGTACTGTACTTCCAGTACTGCTTGAGCTGATCTTTACTGTTGCAGCTACCCAGAGTAACCTTTCCGCAGCCCAGCTTTGGAGTGCTGTTCCCAGACCCTTTTCGACTGGACTTTGTGTGTCAAGCCTGGAAGTGACCTTCAGGCATTGGGTGCACTTTCCAAACCCCATCCTGTAACAAGGCACTTTTCAGACCTAGAGCCGTTGGCATTACCTCAGCACTTGTCTCTAGATCAACGCAGCAAGCAGGTTGATCGAATGGGCTCTAACTCATGGGTTAGCCCCCTTTTTTATGTGGAAGGGGTTAACGCTGAGGGATTAATTGATAATGTCATGTGCTGGGTGGGAGTGTCTCTGAGGGACTACATACTTTATAATTATTGCACTATTTGGTATTGTTATGCAAGACCCTGATACTGTGTTCTCCTGCAATTAAGAATACGTAACTATGCTTGCTTTACTGACTCTGTATTTCTGTTCTTTGTTAAAAACATTTAATAAAAATGAAAGTGATCAAAAAAATGATTGGAAATGATTCCAAAAACATTCTGTTCTGTGGCTTCTAAAGGTACTGACATCTGCAATCTGGAATCCAATAACCCTATGATTACAGGGTCCAACTCATCATCATCATCGTCCGTAGCTTTGTTGGGTGAGGCTGCCTGTTCGACTGGGATCTCCACTATAGTTATGCAAGACTTTCTGACCAAGTTCACCCAATTCCCTGCTGGTGCTGATTGTTAATGATAAGCCTGGGCTTGTTGCAAGTCTGCTCGAAACTGTGACTGCCACCCCCCCCCCCCCCCTTTCTGGTTTTCCCATTCCCCCTCCCCCCCGGGGC